>NW_017728994.1:18425209-18451249 GCF_001723915.1 Gavialis gangeticus | reverse complement strand
CATATACGGACCCTAAACTCTGTTTAAGACCTGTTCGACGGTCGGTATTCGCTGTAAGTTCCGCCCCCATTCCGCTCTCTTGTTGTCCCACCTGGGACTTCTTATGGCCGGTGATCCTCCCACGGGTGTCTGTCCTCCCATCCCTCGATGTAACCACACCCCGCCACCGAGGGCCATCATTCGCAGCCTCTCCCACTGCCCTTGCCTCCTGTCTCCCACCTGGTATACCTCTTCGGCTTCCCTGGTGCCCTCAACGGTCCCACCTGATGTAAAGCCGTAAATTATGCTGGCCTCAGCAGTCCTTCGGTCGTTGTGATGGACGTCAGCGTCAATCTGTGTTTCTTGGTTCTTTTCTCTGGGTTCCCAGTCTGGAGGAGCTGCCCTTGGTTCTAATCTTTCTCTGTGGCAGCCAGCAGTCTCTGGCTTGCTGTGTGTTCTGCTGCGTTCTTCCCCACCAGGGAAATTAGCTTCCGACTCTCATCGCCCCTGCAGGACCTCTGGGGCAATTGCTCCTGCCGGTGCTCCTGCCAGCATCAATTCCCCTGCTTCCCCGCCGGTGGCCCCTTTTATCCCCACCAGCTGGCTTCTGCGGCTGACATCATCCGCCGGCCGTAACTTTATAAAAATGCGGTTGATGTGCCACACGGGTCCTGTCTCTAGCTCCGCCGTGGATCCTGCTGCAGGTAAGCAGTTTTTATTTTATTTTCTGTTATTTTCGTTTCTTTCCGTGGGTTCCTGACCCCGGGGGTGCCCCCTGGGTCTTTGGGGTTTTCCCCTCTGTTTGTCCCTGGGACATACAAGGTTGGGTTTTTTGTCATCCTAATGAGTTTCATAGATTTCATAGACATTAGGGCTGGAAGGGGCCTTGTGAGATCATTGGGTCCAACCCCTTGCCCAAGGGGCAGGAAATCAGCTGAGGTCAGATGACTCCAGCAAGATAAGCATCTAAACAGAACTTGAACGTGTCCAGAGTAGGTGCTTGCACACTTTTGCAGGGAGTCTGCTCCAGACTCTGGAGACTTGGACAATAAAGAAGTTATTCCTTATGTCTAATCTAAAATGGTCTTCCAGCAGTTTGTGGCTCTTAGACCTAGTCTTCCCTAGGGGAGCCCTGGTGAACAGATGTTTTTTCCAGGTCCTGATGTACACCCTTGATATACTGATAGGCTGCCACCAAGTCTCCAAGCTGAAGAGTCCTGTGTCTCTCAGCCTTTCCTCATAAGGCCTGTTCTTTTGACCTCTGATCATAAGCATGGCTCTCCTCTGGACTCTCTCAAGCTTTTCCACATCCTTTTTAAAGTGTGGAGCCCAGAATTGGATGCAGTGCTCCAGCTGTGGCCTCACCAAGGCCAAGCAAAGCAGGAGAATGACATCTTGGGTCTTGTTTGAGATGCATCAGTAGATGCAAGCCAGGGTTTTATTTGCTTTGCTGTCTGTGGCATCACGTTGGTGACTCATATTGATCTTGTGGTCAGTCATGACCCCCAAGTCTTTTTCGGACACAGTGCTAGTGAGTGAAGCACTGCTGAGCCTATAGGTATGGTATGGGTTCTTTCTCCTGCGGTGGAGCACCTAGCATTTCTCTATATTGAAGGTCATTGGGTTTTCATCAGTCCACTTTGTGAGCATGTCTAAGTTGGCTTGAATCCCCAGGCTATCCTCCAGTGTAACCGCGCTTCCCCACAGTTTGGTGTCATCTGCAAACTTAGCCAGCCTGCTTCTGACACCTGATTCCAGATCATTAATAAATATATTAAAGAGTACTGGTCCAAGTACTGAACCCTGAGGGATACCACTGGTCACCATGCACCACATTGACTTGGTTTCATCAACTGTCACTCTCGGGGTCCAACCATGGAGCCAGTTCCCCAGCCATCAGACCGTGAGGTTGTCAAGGCTACAGTTCCCCATTTTTGCCATGAGGACATTGTGGCAGACTGTGGCAACTCTAGTGGATGTTGTAACTCCCCGCCCCTTTGGTTGAGGTCCCCCCCAACTCGCCTGCCACAACTTGTTGCTACCCAAAGGAAGGAGGGGTTCAGTGGTGTTCTTCTTCCTGAACGACCTGACAGTGGGGGTACTCACTGCCATGCTGTGGTGCTCCTCAGGGCTCCACCTTCCCTACACCCCATCCACTCAGCAACTGCTCTGGTGTTCTGATCATGGTTCCAGTAAGCCTCCTCTTAAAGGGGTCCTCCTCATTTCCAGCAAAACTCCTCTTAAAGGGGTCCAGCATCAGCTTCCACACCGGTCCATTGCCCATATAAATATATGGCACCAGGAGCCTCAGACCCTGATCCCAGCTGGCTGAGCACCTGTTCTCTGGCATTTTTCTCCTACCAAGGGAGAGGGACACTCCTGTGAACTATGAAATTAATGTGGCTGGGGAAAGACCATCCCCAGCCTGAAGCAGGATGCTGCTTCCCCTGTCTTGAATGCGGGACAGCGCCTGCTAGGTTGCTACTGCCAGCGTTTGAAGAGACCGCCTGCCTGGTGAGCTCCCCACTGGCTCTCTCCTCTTCCCCCTCCCTACCAGTTTCTGGCGGGGTTTTTGAATCTCCCATGGTGGTGGCATCAGCTGCCATAATTAGCTGGGCACTGCCTTTCTCGGGGAGCAGCTGTTTAAAGAGCCGGTGTAACGCCCGCTTGCGCAGCCGTGGCTGCGGCTGCAGCTCTGGTCCCACTCCCAAAGGTAAGTTTACCAGGGCATGAGGGGTCTTCTTATTCACCCTGGGAGTGCCCGGGGCTGCCCCCAGCACCCTTAGTGCCTATGGGGGCTTCTCCCCACCACATCCCCCCTTAAGCTGCCTTGTGGTGTTTTGACATCCCGTAGGGCATCCCAAGTTTTCTGGTGTTTCCTCTCACGTACTTGGCATACCTCCTCAGCTGGATCCTCTAAGCTAATATATCTAGAGAGAAAATCCTCCACAAAGTTATCCTTGCTGGGGCAGTGCACTACCATGAACTTGAAAGATTGAAGATCAAGTGCCCAGCGGGTTATGCAGGTATTTTCTACCTGTGTTTTGTTTAACCACTGCAGTGGGGCATGATCCCTCACCACCAGGGTGGCCCATCAGATAATATTTAAAATATTCTACCACTCAGCATACAGCTAGGCACTCCCTCTCTATCATGGCATACCTGGTTTCAGCTTGGCTAAGTTTGTGGCTTGCAAATGCAATCGGGTGCTCATCTTCCTCCCATGTTTGTAGCAAGACTGCCCCTAGGGCACTGCCAGATGCATTGGTCTGTAAGATAAAAGGGGCAGAGAAGTCAGGAGTATGTACTACCACATTGCGATACATAGCCTCCTCAGATCCTCAAAGCTTTTTGTCATTTCGGACATCCACCTTAGTGTCCTGATGCCCATCCTCTGAGTGCATCTGTGAGGAGTGCAGCAAGCTCTGTGAAGTGTGGTACAAACCTGTGATAGTAGTTGATGAGCCCCAAGAAGGATCAGAGTTGGAGATGGTTGTGTGGCTCTTGGAAATGGTGTATTGCCTACACTTTGTCTGCAAGGGATCGGATGGTTCCCTGGCCTACACAAAACCCCAGGTACTTGGTCTCTTTATCTGCCAGTTGACCTTTTTTTGGATTGGCAGTCATCCCGGCCACTTTGAGCTCTCTCAGAACAGCCCTCAGGGTGTCAATGTGTTGGGGACAATCCGAGGTAAAGATGATTATGTTGTCAATGTATGCCACCGCATATGCTGTGTGTGGTGCCAGCAGGGAATCCATAAGCCTCTGGAAGGTGGATACAGCTCCATTCAGCCCAAAGGGCATTCATACAAACTCAGACAGGCCCCAGGATGTTCTGAAAGCTGTCTTGGCGCAGTCAGCCGGTCTCATTGGGATTTGCCAGTACCCTTTGGCTAAGTCGATAGTGGATATATGCCTCGCTTCCCTGATCTTCTCGATGAGATGGGAGATCTGGGGCATGGGGAAGGTGTCGAAGGTTGCTAGTGCATTCAGTTTTTGGAAGTCGATGCACAAGCAGAGTGACCCATCGGGTTTGGCCACTGGTACAATTGGACTGCACCAAGGACTTCGGGAAGGCCAGATGATTCCTTGCTCCACATCTTTTCTATTTCTTGCCATACTTCCTGTTGTAATTGTTGGGCTATAGGCCTCCATAGTTCCCTGACTAGTGCGCCCGGCGGTCTTCTGTTCTCATGTTCTATTCCTCATGCCTGTCCCAGGGTTTCTTGGAACATGACCTAGAAGCTTTCTATCATCCCCATCAATTCCTGCCATTGCTCAGTGTTCAAATCTTCCCCCAGCTGCACTTGTGTGGTTCCACCCCCTAACTCAGGGCTGGGGGTCCTAACTCCTTCCCTGCTTCCTCGTGTTGCACCATCCAGCTCTGTGGTGCCTTCCATTCTTTGAGGAGGATGACATGGTAGATTTGGTGCTCACAGCAGTGTCTGGTCTTGAGCACCTCATAATCTACTGGACCAACCTGGCAGGTCACTTTAAATGGGCCTTGCCACATTGAGAGGTGCTTACTCGTTGAAGCGGGAACCGATACTAATACCATGTCTCCAGGTTTCATTCTTTGATTATATTCTCTGCTGTTCTTGCATGACTCGAAGATTCTGGCAAGTGATTCTCTGGGCCAGGTTTATGCGATCTTGTAGTTCCTGTTGATACCTTTCTGCTATTATTCCTGGTCCCACTGGCCTTTCCCATTCTTCTTGGATGATCTGTAATAGACCTCTGGGGCTGTGGCCCTACATTAGCTGAAAGGGTGAGAACTGCGTAGACTCTTGTGGTGCATCTTGCAGGGCAAATAATAGCGGGGTTAATATTGTGTCCCATCTATGTGGGTCCTCTTGTGCGCAATACCTGAGCATCCTTTTGATGGTCCTATTAAGTCTCTCCACTAAGCTGTTAGTCTGGTGGTGATAAACAGACGTTTTCAGATGGATGATGCCCAGGGTGCTATGAAGTGCCTTCATTACACCCGACATAAAATTTGTCCCCTGGTCGGTGAGTATTTCTTGCAGGATTCCCACATGGGTGATCCACTTTAGGAGCTCTTCTGCCACCTGGGTAGCTGTAATGGACTGAAGTGGAACTGCCTCCGGAAAATGCGTGGTGTAATCCACCAGGACTAATTCGTATTGGTACGCTCTGTGAAATTTTGAGAGGGGACCCACAATGTCCAGCGCTACGTGGGAGAATGGTGTCTCAATTATTGGCATGGGTTGCATAGGTGCCTTCTGAGGTCTCCATTCCTGGGCTCTCTGGCACTCCAAACAGGCTGCACCCCACCTATCGACATCTTCTTGTAGATGGGGCCAAAAGAAATCCTGGACTAGTCTCTCCCTGGTTTTGGTACACCCTAAATGGCTGCCTACTGGGGAGTTGTGTGCCAGTCTTCAAATTTGCCAGTGGAATGGTGATGGGACCACTTGCTGCCTCCTCTCTGCCATCCCCTCCTGACCCCTTTGGATCCGGTACAGCAGCCCCCCCATTACCTCAAAGCCAGGGTGGCTCCTGGATGTCCCCTCTCCTGGGTCCTCTGTTACCAGCCGTTGCAGCTCTGAATCTTCTTGTGCTCAATGAAACTGCGTCGCAGTTGCTACCTACTCCATGTCAGTTCTGTCCCGGACAGGTCCATTCTGCGGGATGACTGTTTCTCCTGCCCAGCCCTCACCTCTTCTTAATCACTTTCTCTCCTCCTTGGTTGCTTTTACATATTCTAGTACCATGTAAAATGGTCCCCACCCTTGGCCTAAGTTCATCTCACAGGCCAATGCTGGAGCCAGGATGACCCTTAGTTTGCCTCAGAACTCCATTCTTCTCAGGAGAAGGTAGCAACTCTGGAAGTGCATCTCGCTGCCCAAGATGCAGGTCATCACCAAAGGTCCGGCCTCCCTCACCCCTATTTTTGGGGCCAGATCTGCATGGAGTAGGGACTGTGAACATCCCATGTCCAGGGTTGCTCGCACTGCCTGATCCCTGATCCAGGCTGTCATGACCAGGCAATCCCAGCCTCCCTCCTGTGAGGTAGTACCAAAACTACAATCCATGGGCTCACCTTGGTCGGCTTCCCTCACTCTCTGTCTAGGCAGGGTGGATGTTGACAATCCGAGACCTAGTTTGCTAAAACCCAGTCAGCACTCCCTTGCGAGATGGCTGGTCCAGCCACAATGATAGCAGACTACACCCCTTGTCATCCCCTTCTGAGGACCTATGCTCTTTTCCTCTTCTTGAGTTGTGCTCCCAGTTGGGGCACGGAGGCCACCCCCCTGACTACACTCATTCTCTGAGCTGGAAAAAGCCTCTGCAAGGCAGAGGGCTTCTTCACTGCTCCGTGGTTGGTGTCTTCCCACCCATACCTGAGTGTCCTCCTCCAGGTCCCTAAGGAATTGTTCCAATAGGATCTGGTCTATGGCCCCGTCTCGGTTGAACCGACCCATGGGAAGCCATTTATTCACTGCATCTTGTAGGTACTGTAGTAAGCTGCAAGACCTCTTGACTTCTTTACATTTCTGGGCTTGTAAGGCCTGCCTATGGCTTTCAGGGGAAATCTTGAGCCGGTACAAGATCATGGCCTTCACTGTATCAGAGTTATGGGCATCTTCTCTTAACAGGGCCTGGTAGGCCACTTGGGCTTGGTCTACCACTAGGGCACCCAACTGGTGGGCCCACTGAGTGCACTATAGCCCAGTCTGAAGGACCGTCCTCTCAAATGCCTCAATGTAGGCCTCAGGGTCATCATCCCACATCATCCACGGCATCTTAAGCAGAGCAGCATCCACTCCTGCTGGTGGGCATCCTGTAGCAGTTGTATTTCAAGCACCTGACCTATCACTTGGATGGCTTGTGCCAGGAGCTCTGGGTGGGCTGCAGCTGGCGCCTTCATGACTGCTTCCACCTGGGTTGGGATCACTGATCTGCTAGTGTAGGAATTTCCATTCCTGGCCAATGCAACACTGTGACGACTCTAGTGGACACTGTGAGTAATTCCCCACACCCTTGGTTGGGGTGTCCCTAACTCGCCTGCCATGACTTGTTGTTACGCAAAGGCAGGAGGGGTTCAGTAGTGTTCTTCTTCCCGAGTGACCTGACAGTGGGGGTACTCACTGCCGTGCTACAGTGTTCCTCAGGGCTCTGTCTCCCCTACACCCGATCCACTCACCAATTGTTCTAGTGTTCTGATCATGGTTCTGCTGTTTCCAGCAAGCCTCCTCTTAAAGGGGTCCAGTGTCAGGTTCAGCTCTGGTCTGTTGCCCATATGTTTAGGTGCCAGGAGCCTCAGACCCTGATCCCAGAGGGATGAGCTCCTGTTCTCTGCCATCTTTCTCCCACCAAGGGAGAGGGACGCTCCTGTGAACTATGAAATTAAAGTGGCTGGGGAAAGACTGTCCCCAGCCTGAAGCAGGACGCTACTTCCCCTGCCTTGAATGCAGGGTAGCACCTGCTAGGTTGTTACTGCCAGGGTTTGGAGCGACTGCCAGCGGTGAGCTCCCCACTGGCTCTCTCCTCCTTCCCCCCCTGCTGGTTTCTGGTGTGGTTTTTGAATCTCCCATGGCGGCAGCATCAGCTGCCACAATTAGTTGGGCACCGCCCCACTCAGGGAACAGCTGTTTGAAGAGCCAGTGTAACTCTGGCTTGTGCGGCCATGGCTGCAGCCGTGGCTGCGGCTGCGGCTCCAGGTCCGGCTCCAGTCCTGCTCCTGGAGGTAAGTTTATCGGCGCACCGATGGTCTGCTTATTCACCCCGGGGGTGACCAGGGCTGCCTCCAGCACCCTTAGTGCCTGTGGGGGCTTCTCACCACCACACAGACCAAGTCAAAGGCTTTTTAAGTATATTAAATCAATGTAACCCCCACCTCCCCCCCCACAATCCAGGCGATGCATCACCTGGTCATAGGAGAAGATGAGATTGGTTAGGCATGACCTACCCATAATGAAGCAATGCTGTCTGTCTCTGAGTTACTGTCATAAGTTTTCTCTTCAAAATGACCTAATCTGCATGTCTTGTACTTGGGCTTAGAAAATTAATGTGTGTTAGTGAGCACGCACTGACTATGCATCTTCCATATAATGTCATTTTTGTGCTAGACAGACATTCTCTCTGGACTGAGGAAATTCAGGCACATGCCTGCAGTGGCTTAGGCTAGAAGCCAGGGGGCACCAGAACAGCCATTCCTTCCCTTGCACAGTGCTGAGCTGAGGGGGGGCAGGGCATGGCCAGGCCCTGGGAGGGCATTCTGATTAGAGAGGTCTGCCTGCACCATCCCAGGCTGGCTGCTGAAAGGGCGGGAGTGTTGCCAGGCCCCAGCCTCCTGCTAGCATTCTGAGGCAAGGGGAGTTGTGCAGTGCATGCATCTGTTGATGATATGGAGCTTTTCAATCTCTCTCCCTGCTTCTTTATACTGTCTGCAGCATACTGACAGGAAAGCGAGCCAGCAGGGAGCCGATAAGTATTTATCATCCAATCAGCAAAACAATAGCATCTCTCCATTACTTCAAACTCTTCTTAAACAGCTTACCAGCTGACCTGTTGGTTAGCTCCAAACACCCCTAAGTGATCACTGTTCTGCCTGCCTGTCCAAGTGAAATTGGAGGCACATAGGTCTACATTAGCTAGCATACCAGATGCCTAGGGTCCGTGGGGCTGGGGACCCTGCTGTGGGAGATGGGAGGGAGGGAAGGAGGGAGGAAGGAGGGGATTTTCTGCTTGAGCAGCCAGCAGCAAGTGGGTGGGGTGGGGTGGGGTAAGGCAGGGGGAAGCCAGGCAGACCCTGCTGTGCCTGCAAGTCTCTGCTGGAGCTCCAGGCAAGGAGCAGAGGGGAGGGTCCAGCCCTGCTGTGGAGCAGAGAGCCCTGCCCTGCCCAGAGAACATGCTGGGATGCTGGGGGGGTGTCTGGTTTATTTTAAACTAGCAAGGGGTCTGGGACAGACATTGCGTAAATTGGTTTGAGCCAAAGTAGTTAAGTCTGATACTACATTCAACCAGGTTTATCTCAAACTGGTTTCACCCAATTTAAAACTGGTTTATGTGCACTGAGCAACTGTTCTGTTACAGACTTAAACTTGTTTCTGATCACTTAAATTGGTTTTGTGTAATGTGTGTCCCTATCCCTGAAGAACAGACAACACATCTACAAGGGATACCATGCGTTTGGTCCTGGCAAGCTTTTTACCATTCACTAATAGTAGTAAATGACTGTGTATATACTGCAACCCAAAACCATGAGATCTTGCCTTGACTGGGATGTTAAACGTAGTATGTTAGATGATTTAATCTGAACATAGCCCAAGTGAGTGTTATGTATATTTTGATGAAGAAGACATAGTTATATGTTCAATCTTGCTTCCATATCTTCAGAGGGAGCATGTTCAGGCCTTGAATGGTTACATGCTTTCTTAATTTGTGTAAGTGAAGCCTAAACAGCCTCACTTCATCAGTCACTCCAACACCAAATGTCATTCAAGACGATTACACTGATTTGTGGAACATGAAAAATTACTACTAGTAACTTCTCTTGGACTGCTGTATATACTATCTGAAGTTTTACTCAGAAGCCAGAAAGTTCTGAGTTGTAATCCTGGATCTATCACAGATTCATTTTTTAACCTTGGAAAAATCTCATCAATTTTAGTATTTCCATCTCTAAAACGGGGATTACTTGCCACTTATCTCAGCAGAATGCTATTGGAGTTAATTGCTTATTATCTCTCAGTGCTTTAAACATTTAAAATGCTCTAAATTTTAAGACTTATTATGTTTCTTAATTAGAATAATATGTATATGTGAATAGAACAGAATATGCCTTTTAATACCTATCCATATTATATTGGTCAAATTAACTCTAGTCTTTTTTCAAAATTAATTAATTTCTTTTTCCTAGTGTGAAAATTAACTAATTACCTATAAACAAAGGAAAACATGATTCTGTTTTTAACAGAAGAATTTAATTTTTACTAATCTTATTAAAGAATAACATTAACAAGGCTTAGCAATTGTCATACAAAGAGAAAGTATTGTAGAAAACATGAATGCATTTAACTAATATAAAATAGCTCAAGCTATTTTCATTTCCACCATGCATTATGAATTTTTTTAAAAGAAAATTAGACACAGGAGAATTAATCTTAACTTCATTGCTTATGCATTATTAATTTTTTGACTGGAATTATTTACATATTTAATAGTATATTAGTTAGGCAAAGAGAAATTACCAGGGTATCTCTGTTTCTCAAATGTAAACATAAAGATGCCAAAATACAGGACATTGCTAAAAGAAGGGATAGCAGATTTGGTTTGACAGCCATATCCCTATTAGGTCTCCATGTGAATACATATGTTCTGATACATGTATTTTTGAAAAGCCAATAATGTGACTTGTGCATGTTCTGTTTTTATGTCTACCTTACAACTTCCCAATCACATTCCCTCAGTGGCAGTGCATTTTTAACTGTATATTGGGCATTGACTCTTGAACATCACACCGTCAACTTAAGTCCAACCTCACTCAAAAACTGAACTTCCGTTTGCCATCCAAATATCCCTATTCTCCCTAGATATCACATCTACTATCTTTCTCCTACCAGACCAACATATTCAGTGTGATTTTAGGGGTTCCCTACCAGTGTAATAATATCCTATCTATTCTTTTATCCCTCAGTTGGCTTCCTGTCTCTCTCCACAGAAGATTCAACTTACCTGAAGATGTAAGAGACCTACTTCCCTGATCTAATTTTAAATTCTTTCCACTTGTCTGTGCTTACTGCTTCTTTTGGCTGCTTTCTTCCACTCTTAGCCCTTGACCACTTATGTGGATACATATAGAAATTAGATCTGCTTAGTTTACCATCAGGGAATGGTAAACATTAAGGTAAAAAAAGAAATCCTTTCTTTTCTCTAAATGATTTATTCCTACCTTTAAATTAAATGTTAATATGGTTTTAAGAAGCCTGTATGATCTCCTGGTCACAGACTTCCAGAGGAAATAACTAACTGTGTTTAAACTAACTTTGGTAAGAACTGTCAGTATACAAGGCAATGCAACTGGTTCAATCTCTAGTGAGAGAATTACTTTACATAACCTGGAGAAATTCTACCCCAGGAGAATCTCTCCTTGGCTCCTGAGGGCTTGATTCCTGACAGAGAGACTGGAAAAGGGACATAAGAGGAGCTAGTAGTACAACTATGGGCATCTTTACATATGCTCCGGGCTGGGAGCGGGATGCTTTAATCAGAGTGGCTCTTGGAGCACCTGCAGCATCATGTGTATTCAGCATCCTGTACTTCAAAATAGTGGCAGGGATGCTCTAACTAAAGCTGAATACAAGTGTTCGCTTTAACTACAGTTGAATACACATACTTCAAAATGGTGGTGGAGGCACTGAATACACATGATATGGAAGCTGCTGGAGTGAGCTAATTAGTAGGCTCCAGCAGACTTAATTGAGTCTACTCCAGTGGGTACTAATTAGCTTGTGTCAGAACAGATGTCTAGCACATGTATAGGTGCCATGAACCTTAGTATAATCTCCATTTCTTAAAGAAACTGGAGAGGATCCATAAGTATATAACAAAGATGCAGAAGATGTTGGAGTGTGCACCATATATGAAAAAATGTTGAGAAAATTAGGTATGTTTAATTCAGAGAAAAGGAGATAAGCCAAGGACATGATAATTCTTAAATATCTGGAAGCTTCTATAAAGAAAGAGAACAACTGCTCTCCCTTGTCACTGAGGGCAGAATACAAAGCAACGGGTTTAAATTGCAGCAATGATATTTAGGTAAAATCTCAGACAATACCTAACCTGAAGAAAGGTAGGACAATGGAACCCACTGCTCAAGGATGTTATGGAGTGTTCTTCACTGGAAGTTTTCAGTAAAAGCCTGGGATGGATCATTTGTCTGGGATGCTTCATGCAATGAGTTGGATAGGCTTTCACACGGACTTCTGCCAGGGGTGGGCAGAAGAATCTGTGCCCCAATATCTTATCCAAAGGATGTAGAATCATAGAAAATTTGGTTTCGAAGAGACTTTAGGAGGTCATCTAGTCCAACCACCTGCTCAAAGCAGGACCATCCCTATAGCATCCCAGCCAAGGCTTTGTTTAGCTTGGTCCTAAAAACCTCCAAGGACGGAGATTCCACAACCTCTTTGGGTAACCTGTTCCACTCTTTTACTACCCACCTCATGAGAAAATTTTTCCTACTATCTAATCTAATTTTTTCCCTTGCTGGAACTTGAGACTACAGTTCCTTGTTCTGTCATCTGTCACCACTGACAGCAGCCTAGCTCTATCTTTTTTGTAACCACCCTTCAGGTAGTTGAAGGCTGTTGTTAAATCCTCTCTGTCTTCTCTTCTCCAGACTAAAAAGTCCAGTTCCCTCTCCTCAGAAGTCATGTGCCTCAGCTCCCTAACCCTTTTTGTTGCCTTCCTCTGGACTCTCTCCAATTTGTCCACATTTTTTCTGTAGTTGGGGGCCCGATACTGAACACAGTACTCCAGATGGGGCCTTAGCAGTGAGAAGAGAAGGGAATAATTAATTTCCTCAATCTGCTGGCAAAATTTCTACTAATGCAGCCCAGTATGCCATTAACCTTCTTCGCAACAAGGGCACACTGTTGGCTCATTCAGCTTACTGTCCACTGTAACCCCCAGGCCTTTTTCTGCAGAGCTGCTGCTTAGCCAGTTGGTTCCCAGCCTGTACCTGTGCGTGGGATTCTTCCATCCTAGGTTCAGGACTCTGCACTTGTCCTTATTGAATCTCATGGGATTTCTTTTGCTCCAGTCCTCCAATTTGACCAGTTATCTCTGAATCCTGGCCCCACTCTCCAGTGTATCTGTTAATCCCTGCAGTTGGGTGTAATCTGCAAATGTGCTGAGGGTGCACTCCATCTCATCTTCCAGGGCACTGATGAACAAACATCATCCATAGCTGGTACAAGATACTATGGATAAATCTAAGTCTCATCTGTGAGATATAAACCCAGTATCTCTGGGCCAGAGGACTAAAGACAAGAACACTCTTAACTGGGATTTTAGTGGCCCTATAATATTATATTATGTTACATGCTATGAAAGTTTGTATCTGGAGATCTTAGTTAAAAAGGTTTGAAAAACCATTCCAGAATTATATTGAATTACAAGAGAAATAGTATAGGCTTGCATTTTACTTTCCTTAATGCTGGATAGATAAATGTGATGATAATGAATACCCAAGGAATTAAACATGATTTGTCACTTGTTGCAAGTGTTGCCCAGAATGGTAGGTAATCCATCACTGCTTTTCATAAAAGAAGCTTGATCTGTGAATGAGATCTCAGACAGAGATTGTAATATCTTTATAGAAATGTCTATTGCTACTATTAACATAAATGGTCTAATAATATCAAAGCAGGCTAAGCCCCAGCAGCTTTGCAGAAGAAGACAGAGGACATGAGTAAGACTTTTAATGAGGTGTATAGAGGATCACATAGGTTTATAGTCTCTCAGTAATGGTGTTAAGTTTGTACTGCCTCACATCCTAGTTACAGTCATGCATGACTATTCTATTCTTCCCTGCAGTGTACAATGAGCAGATGGAATGGTCAGTAAGTCATAATATGAAAAGCTGAAAAGGTCACACTAGTACAGGATACTGCTGTCTTTCTCATCTGTCTTACAATTATGATACCTTGTTCAGGAGCAAAAGTCATAATGAGGATAGTAATGAATACAACTTAAATCTATTCCTCTTATCCAGGAGCTAAAGAGAAAGGGTTGGTGAATTTGTGCTAATAAAAGACTGGATCCTGAAATCTTTTCTTACATAAACAAACCTTTCTCATCCAGGTGATCACACTTACTTGAGAATAACTTACAGATGAGAGAGGATTATAGGACTGAGCCTCCAAATTAGAAATAACTTGAACTATTCCTTGACTTGAAATATTTTTTAAGAGTTATTTAGCTTGGTGATCTGGGTTTTGTTTTTTAAAATGACTTTGTGTAGGGTGGGCTTTGGTTAGAATGCCAGACTGATTTAAAGTTGCCAGTTCAGTTTCTGGCTCTACCAGAGATCACCTGTGTGATTTCTGGAAAAGTGCAATTCCAACTTGGTAGTGTATAGATTTATGAATTCTAGTTAATATGATAAAATTGCCACTATGAAAACTGCTCTGTTCCAAACATCTCTATGCCTATTTGCTATGGGCTGAATCAGGTCTGGGTCTACCAGGGGCAATGGTGGGTTGTCAGAGTCCACCTACATATTAGACAAAGAAAATCACCATAGGACAATGCCTTTCTGAGTGATTTAGGCTCTAAAGCCAGATATAGAAGTTACATTTATAGCGTGGTAAGCATGTAGAAAGTGCTCTACAACCATAACTGAACAGGCAGCCAGGGCACAGAGACTGCTGTAAAAAGGGCGTATTCTGCTCTAAGATAACTCTGGATGGATGTGGTATCAGAATCCAGCACTGTAGGTTAGCGCTTCGTAACGATCATCTGTATCAGATCCTATCGCAACCCACAGTAGGTCACGTTCTGTTGATATCCCATGGTCCATTGAGCATTGCAGCACCCTGTTCACCACCCCTGTCATGGGGCGGCAGTCTAGTCTAGGCCAGAGCTCATCTATTGTGCCCAAGCACAATAGAGCCCTGCCCATTGGCTCTCAGTGACCCAAGGTAGCATAGCCCTTGTTTCCAACCACTCCCCTCCCACCCTGTTCCATCCTGCCAGGAAATCACTGTCTGGTATTATCACTCAGTGTGTGGATTTCATTAACCCCATCTGGGCATTTGTAAGGATTGTGTCCCCCTGGCTTGGCAACTGGTGCCTCCTGGGTCTGGGGAGGCACCCAGGGTCCTCTCATGGCTGATTGCCGAGCTGGGGGAGTGCGCAGGGGGTGGGAGGCACTCAAAAAAAAAAAAAAGCTCTGTACTCACAGGCTGCTGCTGGGTGGGGGGGGGATCCCTGCTCCCCCCCACTGCCCCATGCTGTGCGGGGGGCCTCTGCAATGAGCCCCCAGAAGCCCCAATGGTCACTGCAGCATCTGGTGAGTGCGGGGCTTTTTTTTTTTTTTTTTAAGAGCCAGGACGCTGGGTCCGGGCTGGTCAGCCATTGATAGGGATCAGAGAGCGGGTAGGGGATGGGGGCTTATGGCAGAGCCCCCCATGCAGTTTGGGGCAGTGGGAGGCAGCAGGGATTGTCCCCCTGCCTGGCAGGAACGAGTGAGTGCAGGACTTTTTTTTATTTTTAAAGAGCTGGGATGCTGGGGCGGGGCAGCCATTGATGGGGCTGGGAAAGTGAGTGGGGGTTGAGGCTGTTAAGGGGCTGGAGGAGAAGGCAGGGGATGGGGCCTGGTGGGGGTCCCACTATGGTCCCCTCCCCCCTCCTCCACGCCCCCCCTACTTAATGGCATGGAGTCTGGGTCCAGTACCCTGCGGCAGCAAGTGGAGACTGCCCAAGTCTCCAAAGATCTCTGAATCTTTTCTGATTCATAGATTCAGCTGCTGCCCAATCGATTGAATCTCTGAATCAAACAGGTCCCATCCCCCACCCACTCTCCCAGCCCTGTCAACAGCTGCCTCGCCGGGCCCCAGTGTCCCAGCTTTAAAAAAAAAAAAGGGAGGAGGAGTGAGCCGGAGGCAGTTAGAGGGAGAAGCCAGCCCACCACAGTAGTGGCAGGGAGCAATGGGCCCAGCCCGGTCTGATGTGGCAGTGGCTGGGGGGAGGGAAGGAGCAGGCATCCTCCCTCTCTTGGGCCCAGGCCCTCTCCTTCTCACTCCCCCCCGGCCTGTGTCGGCCCTGAGCTCACTCCTCCCACTGCCATCAGGTCAGCCTGGCCCTGATGGTCTCCCCCCATCCCCCTGCCACGGAAGGCTAGCTTCTCCCCACTGTCAGGGCTGGTCCTTACCCTCATCAGGCCCAGGCTTGCTCCTCCTTTCCCCCTGCCACTGCGGTGCGGAGGGGGGGAGCAGGCCCAGACCTCAGGCAGCGGGAGGGAAGGGGAGAGTGGGCCTGGACAGGAAGTGGGGCACAGGGCTTCATCCCCATGCACGCTCCCCCCTGCATCATTCTTGATGGGCAGTTGGCTAGTGTGTATGCGTGCGTGTGTGTGTGTGTGTGTGTATACATGCACTTGGGTCTATACATTAGGGCTGTGTGAAATGGCAGCATTCTATTTCAACTTGTGTTTTGGTGTTTTGACAGAACAGCGTTTTGTTTTGAATTTCATTTTGTTTCATTTTGTAAAAACAGTTTTGCTGTTTTGACACTGTTTCAACATTTCGCCCATAGGCTATAATGGGGAAGCTCAAAACAGCTTATAACTTTGTTATTTCTAGCCTGATTTCAATGAAACCTGCAGGAATGATAGCCCCTTCTCAGGGCATGAAGCGTGCCTAGTCTCAAGGAGATAGGTGCAGGGGTTTTAGGGAAACTGCACCTCAGAGTCTTGAAAGCAAAAATCTCATGTCACATGTATGTGTTAAGCCACAGCAGGGTCAAAACTGCAGGCTTGCTAGCCCCTGCTGAGGCTATTAAGCCTGCCAGCTTTCAAGGAGACAAGTGCAGGGGCTTCTGGGGCCCTGCAGCTCTAGCTGCTGGCAGGCAAAACTTGTGACATGGGTGTGACACTGTGTGTGTTAAGGTGCACCCTCACTCAACTGACACAAAGGCAGAAAGCAGGGCAGTTCAACCAATGCTGCCTTTTATGCAGTTTTTCTATCCCTCCCCCAGGGCACTGGGATTAGGGACCTCAGGGAAGGATGGCAGTCACTGACAAGCTACACAGTCAATAATGAGAGCAGTCCTTCCCACCCCTTCCCTGCTCTTCTGGCTCCCTCTGTTTCCCTGAAGACAAGCCCAGCTTGAGCTTTGAAACTCGAAATGTTTCGAATTTTGAAATTTTTGAGATGTTTTGACTTGCCTCATTTCATTTCAAGGCTGTTTTGAAGCTCTCTGTTTCCTTTTGAATTTGCTGTTTCGAGCTTGAAACGAGTCGAAACAGCGTCAAAATGAAACTGCTGGTGGAATTTCACACAGCCCTACTATACATCTCTAAAGTACAAATCTGCCATGCCTCCTACTTGACTTCAGGCTAACGTGACAAATCTACCCTGTCATCAACACTCTTACTGCCTGAGCAAAGGCAGCTGGAGCATTGATTCCAGCTTTCAGGTGGGTGTCCCACAGAAGGGATGTGAGCTAAGCAACTCCAAGACTGAATAACAGTGGCTAGATTCTCACCAGATTCTAATGGCTTATGTTATTTAGGATTCAGTAATGAGTAGTTCTGTGCTTTTGGTTCAGTTGCTAATATCCTTGACAGCAGTCTGAGAAGTGGCTGGCAAGAAGCATTCTGCCAGATGTCATTACAAGGAGCCTCTCAATTCACTTCAGTGGGAATTAGATCAGGACCTCTGTACCTCAGTTCCTTGTCTCTAAAATACAGATAACACCTCTGCAGATTTGTCATTCATTAATGTAGGAACCCGTGTGGTTAAGATGTTAGTTGATAATAGTTGATTGTTGTTGTTCCAGGACCAAAAGTTGAAATATCAACAGATTCTGAAAGGCTTATTTTTGAATTGCTGTATCCCTTATGCCCTCCCTTTGTTACCTTAAGTGCTTCCTGAAGCATACTTTCTGTAAATCAGTTACAGAGGTGACCTTTCTTACAGCCCCACTTCTGCATACAACCAGCATCTAGTTATCTTCCTAATAATCTCATGACTTTCCGTGATGTGGTTTGGAGAACCTCATATGCCACCCTAGCAAGGTTGCTAAGAACAGGCAAAGCAGACAGTGATTTGCTTTGCTCATTAAACTTTGAGTCTTACAAGAGCTACTTTGCTATTAGCATTATTGTAACTTGATTTACTTCACTGAGGGACTCAAATGAAGGGGAGATGGGCTGAAATAAAGGAACATGCCTAAGGTTAGGCAGTACATGAATAGCAGAACTGAAAATAGAACTGACTTTCCCTAATTTGAGTCCAGCACTGCCTGCACTAGTCTGTACTCCCTCTCACTGATTACCAGATTTTAACAGCTCTGGAGTTTTCTCACTGTTTCTCTATCTCTTGTAACTCCTATTGACACCATACATTTTATTTCAGTTGCTTTCTTGTCACTCACTTATTGACAAGCAGCAATGAAAGAATGAAAAGTCAATGTCTTTAATGTGAGTCACAAGAGATTCACAAAACACTGAACATTTTACATAATAAATATAAAGAAAGCAACTACTTTTAGTGGGGAAAGTGCTGGTATTTATATACAATGAGAATATTTTACACTTCATTTGTTCCTGGCTGCTTTTTGTACATGTCACTTCAACAAATTGTCTCATGTATTGGAAAGCTCCACATAGATGGATGAGTTGCTATTCCTGTTAGGTTTTTTTTGTGTTTTTTAAAAAAAATAATGTAGGAGCAGGTCTTAGCTAGTGACAACTGCTTAGGTGTGAGTGAGGGAGGAACATCATGCAGGTTTTAATTTGATTCATGTTGGAAGTGTTACCACAACAATAGCATGAACATTTATGAAAGTTACTCCATGTACTTATGACCCCAGGAAATAGCCTTTTATTTTCTTTTTTTTAAAAAAAGGAAGTTGACAGTAGGTTTGGATAATAACCGTCTATTAAAACATCATAGAAAGCACATTAGACAATCTAGCACAGTGTCCTGCCAATGCAAAATAGTTACTCCCAGCATATTTGTTATGGATTTGTCCACTCTCCTGGTAGTGCATTACATGATTTAAATAAGGCGTGTCAAACAGGTGGTTGGTCTGCAGGCCAGATCTGGCCTGTGGAGTCATTTCATCTGGCGTGCTGAGCTATTGGAAGATGTGGGGTGGGTCTAGCTGGGGAGCACGGTCTTGCACAAAATTTTGGTGCCTGTGTGCCCAGATGGACATGGCTATTGGTAGCAGGGGGTGAGCAGATACAACTCTTATTCATCTTTTGACCGTTTGACCCCACTGCCAGACCCCTGCCACTGGACCTGCTACATCTACTGCTGGACCTGCCACCACTGGCTCCCTAGGATCCAGCCCAGGAGGAGCTCTGCAGTCTAGACCTAGCCCAGAGCTCAGAATGAGTTTGACATCCTGTTTCATCAGGAGACTCTTTTCTGCTTTAATAAAGTCGTTCTCAGTCTCTACCTAATGGAGTTCTTATTGGCAGAGCTGGATTAACCTTTTAGTGGGCCCTAGGCAAACTCATGGGCCCCAGGCCGGTCGAGATTCCCCTCATGCCAGCACTGCTGTCCATGGGGAGCAGGGCTCACAGCCACCGCTAGGAAGCAGCCGTGGTGGTGGTGAGGCCAGTGGAGGGGAGGGGAAAGGAAGGGATGGGAGGCAGATGGGGCCATTCGTACTGCCACTGCAGAGGGAAGGACCGCCCCCCCCCCCACAGCCCAGGGCCCTGGGCATGTGCCTAGTTTCCCTATGTGTTAATCTGGTCCTGCTTGTTGGTGGTTTAAAAAAAGAAACATTGTGAGAGCCAAGCAGAAAGAGGCTTGAGTTTTGAAGACACAATCCATAAGATGATCTTCTGCTTAGAAAGAAACTATTGAAGAATCCTTATTCAAGTAGATCTCGGCTTTTTATGATTTGACACTGAAATCAATCACTATAAAAGTGAACAAAGAATTTGGTTTCCATTTTGTAATATGTTCATAGCAAAATAATCTTCCTTTATTTTTCCAGTTTGACAGAGCAAAACTGACATCTGTATTCTTACTGTATTACTGTCTACACAGCCTTATACCATATGCAGGGGTCCTATTGACATTCTTTTTATTGACATGAGTTGTTAAGCTAGTAGACTCCAGATCAAATTGCTTTTTCCTGTGTACAGTTTTGTCAGTTTAGAGAATTATCAGAATTCAACATCATTTTGTGAATTTAGCTGTTGTTTCAATAGCACTGTGCAGTTTTTTATGAATGGTTTTTAAATAAACATTTCAGGATTCTACATAGAGCAAAATCCTCAAGAAGTTTCAGAGAAAGAAGTGATTTTTTTCTTCCGGTCTTTAGCTTTGCAGATTACTGGATAGAAAATGATATATATTGTAATTCTTTGATTTATTTTATCTTCTAGAAAAAGTCCAATATGATGAAATTTATCCCTGGGCTTTAACTTCCATTAGTTGAATCATCATGACTCCATATATATTCTTCTGTCTTTTACAATATTGAAATCTTGCTCCCATATCAGGATGTGTTTATTATCTTTCCTACAGAAAATCTAATGGGTAATAAAGGAAATATTCCCATTGACCCCAGTCTGTTTTAACACATTCTAAAGCAACACATACCAAACTGAAGTTGAGCAAAATATGTGTGACAGGAGGGCGTTTTGAGGCTAGTCTCATCATCAGCTCGCCCACCTGTCTAGGGCAGTCTGCCCACCTGACTCTTCTGTCACACCTTTGTTGGAATTAAATAGTTGGTTGTAGGCAGGAGGCTGCAGAAGAATATATATTTATTGCCTTGATGCCAAGGGCATAATACACAGCTCTGACCTTCCCTTTACCATGTCTTGTGCGTCGCAGATGGCATCCAAAAATTACTTCCAAATTCCCTGGCCCCATTGATGGGCCACACTTGGCCCTGGCCCAAACTTGTCTCCAGGGGTCCTTAGATGTACCTGAACTACATGCCCCCTTACTGGGGCTTCAACTCTGTCCCCTCACAGGGGCTTCAACTCCGGCCAGCCAATGTGCAGTCCTTCAGGCCCCCATGGAACCTACTCTGTGTGGCCTCTGGCACCACTCTACCCCCTCACTGGGGCTTCTGGGACTCACACCTTTGGGCTTCTGGTCCCTCTAGGTGAACTGTGGCTCTGCCTCAGGCCCCACTCAGTGGGCCTGCTCCCCTAGCCTTTCCCCTCCACAGGGTCACCCACAACACAGTGGGGGCTGGGGCTTTCTGGCTCCCCATGCTTGCCTTTCACTAGGGAGGCAATGGCAGTGGCATTTCCTGGAGACTGCCCTGCCACAGGTAGCCCCACGACATCATCCAACCCCAGCAGGATGTAGTTTCAGGTCATGCCCCAGGACCAGGAACCTTCTCCATCCTCATAGTTCCTATTCTGAACCTCCTGGGTATTCTGGGAGCAGTTCCCAGTTGCAAATGGCAGCCCTGCTCCTTGGGTCTGGTCTTATACCCTGGTTGCCTAGCCCTATACCAATTAGGTAGCTTTCTGGGTACCATGTGACCACCTGATTGGGTCTGCTTCCACCTGCATGCTGGTCTGTAGCCTGCTCAAGCCCTTAAAGTGGGCCCTGCCACAGTGTATGCCAAACCAAGCATCTTTAAATAACAGAGCCGGTCAAATTTTTCAGAATTGTGAGCTTTTAATTAAATTTGGATCAAGTGTTGATGTTTGATTTGAATCCAGCTCCACCCAAGCTGTGGTAGATGTGAAACTTGGACATTTGTTTTTATTATAAAGATACCTTACTCTACTAGATATCTTACCCCACTAAATTATGAGTATATGCAAAGTAGATCATAGATCCATAATAGATCATAATAAAATGGCTAAGTTTTCAATCCTACGGTGTCTGAGTTTGTATGAAAGTTGGGTGAGTGTATCAAAGAAAAAATCTCTGACTAAATTGCTGACACAATTAAAATCCTTTAGGAAGCTTGTTTTATTATGTAGTCTTCATTATTTACATAGCTGTTTGACTGTTCACTAATACATTAAGGGTGGGGGCGGGGAGGAGATCAGTAAGGTCTGTTGGCCCTAGGTCAGAGATGAACTTCCATATAGCTTATCCAGGTAATACTAAGTCAGTTTTCCACTTCTGCAGATACGTGGGGATATTAATGGGAAGGTTTTATGCTAATAAAAGAGTTGGTTTATTAGGTTACACTGTTGCTGTAAATGTTCCTTAATTATCTATGTTATGATTGGAATCTGAAAAAGTATAAATTAAGTGTCTTGCATAATTTATAAAAGCTGAATGTTTCCTAATTAGTTCTGTTAAGTTAATGATATTGCTGCCTCATTTTTTCATGGCCCTGGGCAATGACCTTTACCCTTTCCATCTTTAACACTTTCTTTTAGTTCAAACACATGTGGTGACCTTCCCCATCTTGAATGTTACTTGCAAGACATAATTCTTTGGAAAATGTTACAAATCCCTTCTCCCCTCTCCCTTTTAATGTAAAGAAATTGCCTTCTTTATGCAGGCCGAGTAAAAGCCTGATTTAAACAGATCCTCTGAAGAATGTTGGTGAAGTGCATTCCTTCAGTGTTTCATAGAAACTGATGGGAGCTGCATTAACAGAAGATGTGAAAATCGTGAGGTGGGGAGAGAAAAACCTCTCTCAAAAGGATTCTAAAATAACATTTTACATCCTCAAGTAATTCCCAGCTCTCCCTGGCAACCATTCATTTCTTCCGAACAGCAGAAATTTTCAATATGAAAGTGGATTGGCTTGCTTTTCCCATGGGGCTCTGTATCTCTTCATCCACCGCCTAGGGTAAAAAGCAATGCATACGTTTACAATATAAATGTGATTTAATCGACCTCCCTGTCAGCGAGAAATGGCAAGCATATCAAACAAGCCCAAGATGTTAGGAAGAAAAAATCATAAATTATTCCAGTGATGAGTTCCTGAGCAGCATTTTGGACTACTAGATGATTCTGTGTAAAGCTGTTCCTTGAAACAATAATTAAGATAATTCTGTATGACAAGGAGGGAAATGTTCAGCTTTGTATGAAATGTGCCTTATGTTTAACAAACCAAATACTACCTATATTGATTAGAATTTTCCTTAGCCACTGCAATGCAAGGATACAATTAGCTGAACAGTGCCCCATGTATTTTTGTAAATCCTTATTTACTACATCCTATGAAAAAATGGTCACCTACTAAGTAGGAAAATTGAGAGGTTTCTTTATGGGGGGTGTTTTGTGACTCTAAATATCCCCAACAATAGTGGCTTTATGAGCATTGAATCTCCACCTATATGGAGAGTGAGAAGTTCTCTTGCTTCTGAATGTCTTTGTTATAAAGAGAGATTGACCACACTTGCTAGGGTCTATGGAGAGTTCCTCAATGGACAGATACTCATAAACCCATTTCAGAAATTTGGTTTGTGTCCTAGAGTATCTATTAGAATTACTTTCTAGTTCTAGGCAGATCTGGAAATCCATTTATTTCCCTCAATTCATTTAAAGAATATTAGGATATGCCAGGGAGAAGGAGGGTGCTTTTATACTTGAGTCTCTCAGATTGCTTAGACAGATTTTGATCTAAAACCCATGCAGCCAATTAAAGTTTTGCTATTAACTTCAATGGGTTATGGCTCAGACCCCAATGGCCTTGGTGCTTTAATGCTGTACATTATACGCAATTGTCCCATTCAGATTAGGTATGTAAATATTGTTTAAAAATATCCACTTAATCTCCTCTAATTATACTGGTTTAACTTTTTAACCAATAACACAAACTGAGTCCCAACTGGGGGTGCAGAGGCCTGGGCTGGCACCTGCCCCAGACCACCCCGCCCCACCACAGGGGAGGGGATGCAGCTGCCTGCCTGGAGCTGCATGGGGAGCCGGGGGCTGCACACAGACCCACCTGGACACAGCTGCTGCTGGGATCTGCTCCCCACGGACTTTGAAAGTGAGGAGGAGGCAGCTGCAAGTGCTGCCAGACAACACAGCCCATGTGAAGCCATGGGCAGCAGCAGCGGGCGAGGGGCTTTTCCACCCTGGTGTAGCTGCCAGTGTGCTGGGAGGGAGGAAGCAGGCAACATGGTTTGGGGATGGGTTTAAACTTCAAGTAGCCTGTTATCCCCCTGACAGCTGGCTTCCTGGCACCTGTGAATGAGCAGCTAATTGCTTAATTGATGAATCATTAGGCTATTTTCCTCTTTAACCTCATAGGCTATGGATACTAGTCCCCCCCTCGCCCCTCCCATCCTCTCCTCCTCACTCCTACTTCTCTCTTTCCCTCTTGCCTTCCCTGTTGCCTTCCTGTTCCTGAGGCCCCGCACCAACTGCCTCCCCATCTATACTGCACTGTGTGCTAAACATTAACTGGTAATGCGTTACTGGTATAAATATACTTGTTGTTTAAACATTCACATCCCAAAGTCAGATCTTCAACCACACGATGTCTGGCATTACCTGTGTAGGGTAGACATAGGAACCATATTATATAAAGCCTATTAGTTTTATTCCTTCTTAGATATTACAGACAATAGGCAGGTGAATACATTTACATGTTGGAATATGTTCATGGATAAAACCCTACACATGATTGTGTTTGCAAAAATAAGACTTACGTGTGTTTATTTCAGACAGGTGCCTTGATTGCAATGAGGCTAGTTTCTCAAACCACTTACACAGCCTAAGATTTTCCGTGTTTTGCATGTGACTTTATATGCGCATTGTTGACACAATAAAGTGCAAAGATTCTAGAGACAGAGACAGACAGACAGACAGCGACTTGTTTCACTCCACTGAAATGAGATGATGGTCTCATCTCACTGATGTCAGATGATGGTTCACATTGATTGAAGGTATTATTCTTTATGCCATAGAGCTGAGAGTTGTTATTTTGCACTAACCAAATGTAGTTGTTCCAATTTTCTGTGAAAGGTGCTTCATGTAGTATTCTGTTGTCCAAACAGACCTAAACATTTCAGTCTTTAATTTGTTCACAGCATATTTTGGATATTTTTATTTTCCTGCCATTTGAGAATGTATTTACTACCTCATCTCTGCCCTCTCCAGCTTCATGTTCCCTTGCTATAAACTGAAGTTTCAGTTATAAACAATTATGATCTGATGGATTTTTGTAAGTCGTTTCCTATATTTTTATGTTTTGACCTAGCATAATATATTTCTTTCAAGCTTCTTTGACAGAATGTGTCATTTTTGAACTTTACACTTGGATTCTTGGCTCCATCACACTTTGAGTTACAGCCTTTCTCCCCCTCTCTTGAATAAATTACTGTTCCCACCTCTTAGAAAACTGCCATACTGTCTCCTTCACTGACCTCTCCTCCTTAATTCATTTGAAAATTTCTTGTTATTTAACTTAACCTCTTGTGCAGTCTTCCTTTCTTCCTCTACAGTGACTTCTCTTTTTACACTCTTAGAACTCCTGTGTATAATCTTCATAATCTCTTTCTGTTCTTGATGTTTTATCTCTTACAGGTCTTTACAGTAGGAGTTAAATCTCCAGTGTCCCAACCAGATTCTAGTTTAAGTAATTATATTCTGTCTTCCTAAATTCTCTTCGCCCTTTCAGTTGAATATGGTTCTTTTTCACTTCCTGGTCCATTGCTAAGCAGCCACTGTGTTTCACCCAAAAATTATCTTGCTTTATCTGCCTGGCTACTGTGCTTGGGTTGAAAGGTGAATGCCAGGTGCTATTTATCATTATTTAATATATTGTTCTTAAGATGTTGCCCCCCACTAGTTATGTTTTACTTTTACAGAGAGTACACTTAGTTCTTCCTTTGCTTATCTGACATCCAAATAGTTATAATTAGGGTGACCATATGAAAATCCAGGACATGTAGGATACTGTCCCTCCACCCCACCAAGTCAGTGGCACTGCTGCAGGCAGTGGCAAAGGCTGGAGGGAAGAGGTGCTGGCACAGTCCGGTGCAGAGGTGAAAATGCCTGGTGCCCCATGCCACTCTGCCTCCCCCACCGATTGCACCCCATGCCTCTGCAATTCCAGGATGCTTGTTTTAATTTTCACAGACTGGCCAGAACTGTCCTATGAACTTTGTGACTGTCCTGGGCAAACCATGACATATAACCCTCATTGTAATGGCCCCAAACTCTTTTGTCTATTTAGGTTCTCATCAAAGAACCTATGAACCTGGTGCTTGGGCCAGGTGCCAGATGATTGGAAGGCAGCAAATGTGGTCCCCATCTTCAAGAAAGGGAAGAGGGAGGACCCGGGCAACTATAGGCCCGTCAGTCTTACCTCAATCCTGGGGAAACTCTTTGAGAAGATCATCAAGGAGCACATTTGTGATGGGCCGGCATCAGAAATGATGCTCAGGGGCAATCAGCA
>NW_017728994.1:18406665-18424723 GCF_001723915.1 Gavialis gangeticus | reverse complement strand
GGAGAGGAGGTATAGATTGGACATCCGCAAAAACTACTTCACAGTTAGGGCGGCTAGGAGCTGGAACCAACTTCCAAGGGAAGTGGTGCTGGCCCCTACCCTGGGGGTCTTTAAGAAGAGGCTGGATGCCTACCTGGCTGGACTCATTTGAGTCCCGTTTTTGTTTTGGGGTTTTGTTGTTCTCCCGCCCTGGCAGGGGGTCGGGCTAGAAGATCTACTAGGTCCCTTCTGACCCTAAATCTATGCAACTATGAAACTATGAAAAGTAAATGTGCAATCTATCAACTGCTGTCCAAATGTTGGGGAGTAAACTAGCTAAAGGAAGGGTTTGAGTTTTTGAAGGGTTTTATTTTTTATAGGAGAGATCTTCCTGTGTTGCATGGTTATTAGCATACATGATAATTTAGGTATTAATGCTCATGGAAGAAGAATCATATTCTGACCTTGCCAAGCACAGGACATCAAAACCAATTCCACTCAAGTTAAGAGTGCATCAGTGTCAGGTAAGAATCAGGCCCACTTTCTGTTATTGTCCAGACCTTTGAGAAATGGTGGCTGCTTCTGTACACTGTGAAATTGTTGTCTCATTGTCGGCTAAAAATCTTTTCTTTAGTAGAAGGTATCTTTGTAGAATTTGTTGCTAAACTGTACAGTATTACACTTTTATGTAAATAGGGCTCTGGATGTAACTAATTCCACTGAAGTTACAGTCAAAATTAATTTGGTCCTGAATCTGCATTATGATCAATATATCAGGAAATACCAGGGAATGGCTATTGGGTCTTTGTGTAGATGATTAGATTATAGCAGTGGCTCTCAAGCCCTCAAAAATGCCATCTCTTAGTTTTCACTCGTTTTTGACTACAGAAAAATAATGAAGAAATTCCTCTGTTGCAAGGAGTGGAGGAACACCACAACGTATCAGAATTTTTTTAATGCTATAAATTCCTGTTTGAAATGTCTGGGTTAATCTTTCACACCTAGCAGTGCTAAAATTGTGAGGTATCCTGTGGCACCCTTAAAGAGAACCCTGATTGAGAAGCACTGGATTTCACAATCAAGCCTTGATATGCAGTACATGGGGTGATAGTCAAGTCACAGGAGGTAATTTGGAGCTATTGATCCTCATCTTAAGGCTTTTGGAAACTGGAATGAAGGGTTCCCCCTGCCCTGCCCCTCATGTTCTCCCTGCCATCCTAACCTAACAGGATTAAATTATTAATAGATAATGGGCCTGAGGGAAGGTCCAATGTTAAAATGCTACTTTGAAAGAACATGGAGTATGCTCCAAAGTCCAATAAAATTAATGGAAACCTTCCACTGATGTGAATGGGTTTAAGATCAGGTCCATTTTCAACAAAAATGTCACAGGACTTTGCCCCAAAATACCCTGATTTTTGATAATTCAGAATGGGTACATTTTCATGATCCCAAGACTCCAAGCTGTCAACTGATTGTGGCTTTTGACATTTACCATTTAATTCTTTCAGTCTCCACTATTTTTCAGCCTTACAAAAATGATTGTTTTAGCTCATGTTAACGTCAGCAGACCCAGGTGCCAAGAGTCTAATGCTGGGACTGGATCACAAAGAGTGTTCAAAAGCATAGTATATAATTAAGTGAAAGCAATAATATATCTGTCATAACCATAGAAACAGACTAGTTAAACTGTAGGCATGGAAGTATTTTTGTGAAATTGATGCAGATCTGTGTGACAGTTAGGGTGTACACTATTTGACTGATTCAAGAAGAGTAATTGAAGACTTACAGAGATGCAAAACAGCATGGGGGAGAACACTTAGTAGCAAGTGAAAATTAAATACACTGTGGGGAAATGCTTGTTTATCCTCCTAAAGAGATTATTCACATATTCAATTCTAGATATAGATCCTTTGCGGTTTCAGGAAATTGGCAGTATCCAACAACAGCACCAAAACTGATGATACAGAGAATAGGAAAGGCTATGTTAAAGGAATCATTTACTGTGCTTCCTCTTTCTTTTTCATAAAACAGTGCTAAAAATGGAAAGAGTGAGCTTACAAATCAGCATTAAGTAGTAAGAAAACAACCTATTCCTTGAACAATAAACACTGCAGCACTGCTAAATGGTATAGTTAGAAACCTGGTACATTGTGGATATTGCTGTGAGCAGATGGACCATAAGTGTTCTGACTGCCAAGCCTTCCTAAACCCTACAGACTAGACATGGCAGCCTGTCTAGGAGTTAGGGAGTGAGAGGCAGCTTGCTAACTTTCCCTTGACACTATGTTTCCAACCAAGTGATTTTTTTTTTCTTTGAAAATGAGAGTAGTGAGGATGATCTTGTATTTATGTCACATCTTCTACCAGATGGATACCCAGCCGCTTTACAGGTGTTATGGAATGACAATGCAAATCATGGCCTAAATCCTGACCTGAATGTCACAGCAGTATTCACCGTGTCCTCTGCCACAGGCATTCTGTCAGTCAGGGCAGGATTCCAAGCAGCAGGTTTGAGCACCACAGCGTGGATGCAGAAGCAGTGTGTATGCCCACCATCTGGTGGCCAGCAAATTGCTTCTGAGGGCAGCATATGCATGAGACCAATGTTTCTCAAGTGTTAGATCATAACACCTATTGGGGGAGGTTTATAAATGTCAGTTGGGTGAAGTACTGGAAATCTGATCACAATGCAAAGCAGAATCTTATTTCCTTGCAACGTCAAGAGTGCTTTGTAAATCTCTGTAATTTATGTAGGCTTTTCATTGAGATTATTTTTAGTCTGTTATAAACATAAGTGTAAGTGCACATGGCTTTTTGACTTCAAGTAAGGGTTACCAGCCCAAAGAGTTTGATGAACAGTGAACTAGACAATTCCAAGAACAAGACACACTCCTCTCCCATACATGTAGCCATTTTGGGTTTGTGATTCTTAGGCTAATATTCTCTCCTTACCTACTTCTAAGTACAGTGCATTTCCTTTCTGTTTAGTAGGACAGGGGAAGGAAAGAAATTACTTTGATTATCCGTGATATTTTTTTGCCACAGAGCTGAATTTAGTCGTGCATTTCTATACAAGACTATCGTTAGCACTACTCAAGTATCAAGAAATACAGATTTTAAATGGGGTCAGGTTCTAACTCTAGCATTGGCTGTTTTGCAACACTTCAGTACTGCAAAGGAGTGACTAGCAGGCAATTGTTTGCCTGTAGCAAATCATGCTTTCTGCAATGAGGCGCACACAGGACAAAAGGAATAATCAGTTTATTGACAATCTCTTATTGCTCAAATAACCCCTTGGTCTGCCTTAACTACTTAA
This sequence comes from Gavialis gangeticus, assembly GCF_001723915.1. NCBI lineage: Eukaryota > Metazoa > Chordata > Crocodylia > Gavialidae > Gavialis > Gavialis gangeticus. The sequence goes on along the minus strand of NW_017728994.1, from coordinate 18,421,425 downwards.
GGGACACATCTACTAAAGCTGCCTTTGTTTCATTTCATAGTCCAAACATACTGTGACCACACCTAGCCTACAGGTTCCATTTCAAGTAATGAATCATTTTAATTGCAAGTTTCCTGCATCCTGCTCGAGTTTGAAGCCTCTTTGTCTTTATTGTTGAAAACTATTTACCTCAGAAATGTTGAGCCATGGAACTGAGGTTCCAGAAATGTACTTTCACCAAAGGATGGGTCCTGCTTCATTTTAAGTTTCCTGCATAACTTATGTGTCCCTATTTTGTGGTCTTTTTCAGACAGTGTGTAACGGATACTAGGGGCTGTGTACAAAGTGCCGTGGCAATCAAGGTTACCTAGTACATGTGTGATGTTCCATGCTTATTCTATTCTGGGTCTCAGGAGTATATCCTGTGAAGGGGAATTCCTCCTTTATTCGCCTGCCATAACTTAACGGAGTAAAGAGAATTTGAAGAAAGTAGGCCCCAATAATGGGGGGTACTCTTTCCCCAGGAACGCTCACTTATGTGTGCTCCATGAGGTTCCGCCTCCCCTATACCCCATCCTTGCACCAGCCAAAGTGTTGTTTAAAGTGGGTGCATTAACCCTGAGTTGTTCCAACTGTGTAGACCATCAAAGTCAGTTTGGGTACAAATGATTTTAAGTCCCAAGACTTCAGAAATATTTTCATAAAAGTGCTTTCCACAAATCATGGTTCCAGTGGTCACTTGGGGTGGACAAAGTCTGTCCCAGTCACTTATTTTTCAGTAACCCTCCTGATGCATCATTGAAGCCCTCTTTCAACAGTACCTTGCAAACAAATATAACTCAAAGGATCCCCAGTCATTCTTTAGATTGCTGCTGGATGTTGGCTTGGGTGATCTAACTGACTTCAAAAGAATGAAAGGGAAAAAAAAGAAATAAAAAAGAAGCATCACCCTGCAGCACTCTCTGCCTTGTGGGGTTTCACACTCACATGCCTTCTGTGAATGGCACCGCCTGGGTGTGAGATACTCCACTGTGGTCAAAGCTCCTAGTAGCTACAAATGTCTAGGGAGACAACCTGTCTGGGCTGTCTTCATGGGCTCATGCCTCTACTGCTGGTGTTCTGCATTCTCTGCCATACCAGAGCTAGGGTGCTCTCCTTGCTGTTCCAGCTCATGTTAGCTGTCCGGATCCCTGGGCATTCAGGAAGCAGAGGGCTCATCTTGCCATCCCTGCTCGGCTCTGCTACCTGGGTCCTCAGGCATGCACGAAGGGAAGCATCCTCCCGGCAGCCTCTGTTTGCCTCTGTGGACCAAGATCTCAGAGATGCTGGGGATGGAGGGCTGCCTTGATTACCCCCATCTGGCCCTGCTGCACCAGACCTCTGGTGTGCCGGGGTTGGAGAACTTCTCTTGCTGTCTCTGCTTAGCTCCACTGCCTGGGAGCTCTAGTGCTCTGGGAACACCTTTTCTACATCACTCCCTGTGTGTCTGCCTATGCGCAGGGAATACATAGTTTAAAAACAGTGCGGCTGTGCCACGTGCTGCTCTGCCGTTCCAACTCCAGCAGCTGCAGATAAGTAGAGCCCATCATTAGCCTTTCCCCCGGTTAATGTCCCCTAGGGATGAGGCCACTTGGTACAGATTCTGCCCCTCTTGTGGGGCACTTGTCTCCATTGCCATGCCACATGGTGACATAGTGCACCCCCCAACAGAAATGGCCATAGATTATAAGGTTTACAGGAAAAACATTATTCTCTCTTTTAATTTCTCTGTTGGCTGTCAGAAGTATTTCAGCTGTAAACTGATACACTCTACAATTGTGAAACTCTAGGGGAAAAAAAGGCTGCTGCTTAAACAGACTCTATCTTACACTGGCTACACAGCAGTGCAGTATCCAGTCGTTTTAGATGTGGACAAAAAGAGAATAAGGCTGAGAAAGCTGCTCCACTGACCAATTTCTCAGATCACTTACAAAGTCTTTACTGTGGACTGTTGCTACATCTTTATCTGCACTTATTTATATTACTGTTGTCCATCTCCCCATAGATGTTATTCAAATTTAGTTCCATGCATTATACTTTCCACTGTCAATATTTCCCCTCTTTTAGTGATGGAAATTAAGGCTTAGTTTAAATCTTGCTCAGGTAAATGACCACTTTCCCATGGTTTTCAATAGGCTCTGGGTCAAGTCAGTATGGATAAAAATATATTCAATATTTTAAAATAATCTAAGTCACACATTTTTATTTCAATGTTATTTTTAATGTAAATTAATTCTACTTTAGTAAAAATAAACCCATTTAAAATAAACTGAATCAAGATAAGTGATGTTAATACCAATATTTACTGTCATTTTTTAAAAACATGTTTAAAATATTGCAACAGTGAGCTTTATTACATGCAAATGATATAATATTTTAATTTTAAAAATGATATAAGGAAAACATATTTAATTTTTGCTCCATAAATATTTCCCAGTGTTGCATACTACATTAAGCAAGGGCCAGCTTTTTAAAGCAATTTAGGTGCTTAAACAGGCATATATGCACTGCCTGTAAATATGCAGGGCACCTGCTCTGGTGTATTCTAATTAGAACATATTGGAGAAGACTCAATTAATTAGAATGCTCCAGCAGTGTCACTGTCGTGTGTATTCAGTATCCCCACATTTCAAAATGGCAGTGGGGGTACTTTAACTAAAGTTCATTGAATGAGCTTTAGTTAAAGTGCCCCTGCTGTCAGTTTGAAGCATGGGACATTGAATACATGAGATGGTGCAGGCATTTTAATTAAAGCGGGTCCGGAGGCCTCTCTTCCCCCCAGAGCACATGTGTAAACACCCTTAAATCCACTATCTAAGCCACTATCTAAGCACTGCTGGCATTTTCAGAGCTCTAGCTCTGGCATTGTCTAGTATCATGTTCTTAGAGCCCAATCATTCAAGGTGCTTAAATTTTGGTTGTTAAACATTTTCAAAGCAACCTAAGTCTGCTGTCTCCACACAGCTAACAACCTGCTCAGAAACCTAGCTCAAGCTTAAGTCTTGTGTTGAAATGGGAATTTCGAGGGGGGAACTGTCTCACAACTGAAGTGATGCCTTTAGGCAATTTCTGAATAAATTTAAGGGCCTTGGAAGATGTTACACTTCAGATGTAATTAATCGGTTAAGCAAGTAACCTGACCACATGTTAATCCAATTAATGGTGCGATAAAACAAGACATAAGCCACAAAGTTACTACACAAAATATATGGAACAACTTTGTGGCTGGTTCACATAACATCTTAAATTGCACTTGTGGCCAGGCTGACTGTAGCTCCTAGCCTTATGGGCTTATTGAGGTCAAGGGCTCCAGTATGTCTCTAAGGCTGGGAGCCCTGATCGGCCACTGTTTTCAGCCCTGGGGGTGCATTGGAGTCCTTGACTCTGGTGTGCCTCTGGTCTGGGAGTGGCAGTCTCCGGGGTGCAGCTGGAGTCAAGGGCTTCTCTGTGTCCTGGAAGCTAGAATCTCAGAATAATCTGTGCTCCCTGCCTCTGGAGCGCAGCCAAGACAAGGGCTCCCCTGGGCGCTGGAGGCTGGGAGACCCACATCAGCTGTGCTCCCAGATACTGGGGCACAGTGCAGTCAAGGGCTCTGATGTGCCCCCCAGTGCTGGGAGCAACAGCAGATCTGCACTCCCAGCTGCCAGGGCACATCAGAGCCATAGGTTTGACACGCTCCCTAGGCTGGGCATAGGGATCGGCTGACTGGCTTCCTAATTGTTGGTGTGAGGGGGGGCCTGGAATCATGATCCCAGGCTTCTCCCGTGCTGGCAATATGGCACAATGGGAATCTGATTCCTCTGCATGACTCATGCATGGGAGGAAGCATGATTGTTGGGATTGTTCATCAAATCCCATTATACCTGTAGCTGAATGTCTGTCAGGAGCTTAAGAGTGCTACCAATTAACTGTCAGCCGTAAGTATTGTAGCTACTTAATAAGCCAGATAGATTGAAGTGTAAAATGTGTTTGGATAAAATTGTTTTTAATAGTTAAAAAACAACCTTAAAATGTGCTGAATATATAAATTGAAAGAAGTTTAAAAGAAACAGTAATTTTAATTGCATTCCAGTTTCCATCCAAATTCACCCAAATTCTAGTAAAAAATCATCATCTAGTAAATAAGAACTGTTTGGTTTAGCACTGTGTAACATAACGTAAATGTAAAATTTTTAATTTAAATAAATGTGTTACGCCATAACATTGCTCAGAGAATGGGTATAAATATAGCATGTCCTCTGATCAACAAAAGGCAATACCAGCTTAGTGTAAAGGCTCTATTTGGTTGCAAACCAACATATTTTAATGGTTAAATGACCCACTAAGAATGAGCACTTAGGAAATAAAACCTGATGACCAAAAAACAAAACAAGATTAAAAATCATTTATTTTAATGACAATTTCTTTCTTGTTGAGATAAATCATGATTAAAATCTGAGATTTGAATACATTTGTCTTACATCAGTTCACCTTGGTTGACTCTCCAGTTTCTAGGTTCATTCCTCCCCACAACACTGCTTGTCTAAATTGACACGACATAAAATGATTCAGAGATAACTTTGAATATTGCACCTAAAGTACCATAACATCAGAACATGCAAAGGAGACAAGATTGCTTCTGAGGAAAAGAATGAATGAACTGTAAACAACTAAGACTCTAGAGAGATCTGGTTGCAGGTGGAAGAACAGGTGGCAAAACAAGTGAAGATATATAAATGAGTGCTAGTCTGCCATCCTGCTGCATGCTCACCTAATTCAAGTACACTGTTCCCCTTATTAATTATCACTATTGTATCAAAAATATCAAGTTTCTTTGTTCATTAGGATATAGATATCAACACAGAGATTAGCCAGAGATACTTAGGGTGTTCTATTTGCCCTTAATGTTCAGGATCAGTGTGATGATGCCAGATTTATATCTACCACTTTTCATCAATACTGGTAAATAATTCTCCAGACATTTATCATTTTAAACCATCACAGTGCAGTGCTTTTTCCAAGGACCAAAATCAATACTGATCTTGGTTTGAATACATTTCTGACAAAATTCTTATTTGTAGATTCACAAGTAGAACTAATGTGTGTTCAAACTATTCAGCTTGGCATTTCACAGCCTCATTGACATATTAAATATAGGCATTCACCATGACTATTAACCTTACAACTATTAAGCAATAAAAATTCTGCATACATATTTATTAGCTGAATATTATACTGTAACACAATGTAATGCCAAGTAGAAGGAAAACTACAGCATGATGAGACATACTATCAAAGTTGGGACTGATAATAACTATATTTCCTAAACTAACCCACTAAAGCACTTCAGCCATAACTACTAGCTGGTTAAATCCAGGCTCATTCAGTTTTTGGTTCTTTTGATTTGCTCAGAGTAAACCAAACACGATCAATTGTTATGGTGGCTTTTCCTAGTTACTAGTCGCTGGAACTGTTATACATAGATTTTCTTTCTCTCTTTCTGTCTTCCTTCCTTCCTTTCTTCCTTCTTTCTTTCTCTTAATTTTTACCATCACATTAAGTTTACATCAGTGCTGACTTTTTATATCTCCAGGACCTAATGCTTAAAAAAGGTGGCTAAACATTTCATGGAAAGTGTATGTTATACACAATGTTTAAGTGAATTTCTCCCTAGGTCATCTAGAGAGGCACTAACATATTGTAGTAGTATTGTGGTATAAAAATCCCACACTAGCTAGGACAAGGTTAATGAGATACTTCTGGTTCATTTAGCTCCGTCTGGCTACACCTGAAAAAGTTATGAGGCTTGGTTTAAAGGGGCACAGGTCAGTTAGGATTAGATTATGAAGGAGGTTTAGCTTCCAGTTCTTTCTTCATGGAGAAATTGTTGGTTTCTTGACAGAAATAGAGGTCTGATACGGCAGCTATTTGATTTGTCTACAAAGGCTTACAAAGGTAGGGTCAAGGTGGCAGCCAGGAGAGGAGACCCTACCTCATTACCTCCTGTGGCCTTTCAAGGTACACCCACCCTATTATCCTATCTGCCATGCCTTGATGTTACAATTTCATAGGGAAATGGCCCCTAGGAGGCAAAGTAGGTTTTGGGGTAAGTCCTTGTCTGAGCTGAGCTCCCTCTACCCACCCCCAAGAACCAGGGCCTATTTTAACTTAGCTGAGTTTTTCTGCCCAAGGTCCGCTGTATCAGAACCACAGGATCCCAGGCCTCAGCTTGCCCCTTGTGTGTTCTGGGCCCCTGCGTCCTCCCTGGCTGTACCCCTTACAGGCTCTGGGCTTGCACCCCACCCTGTCTTTGCTGCCAGGTACTCAGTCCTCCAACCAGGGATAGTCCTCCTTCTGAAGTGTTTGGGTTTCAGGCCCTGGAAGTGCTCTGTGCTGGGTGCCTTTGTGGCACTCTAGTGGCCTCCAGTCCTCCCCTTTCTGCCACACCTAATCCTCCAGTTTAAATGTAAGCATCCACTCCTAAAACAACAGGCTCCCCTCCCAGGGTTAATTTCACCCTGTGGTAACACTACCACAAAGGCTTGAGGCACAGTTCAGGGTTCCTTCCAGCTCCCCTTTAGCACAGACTCCTTCCTTTGTGAGCAGCCCAGACAAACGCTTCCCTGGAGCTCCTACGGCCAGACTTCCCCTTCTGGGCTGGGCCCTGGTTTTATAAGCCTCTCCCTAAGTCACCTGATTTGCTACTTCCACCCCAGGCCTATGAGTTGCCAGCTGCACCTGGGGCCGGCCAGCTGAACCTGAGCTCCTTCTCCCAATTAGTAATGGGGAGGGGGCCTATTACAAGTATGCAAAATTTCATTATGAAACACCACTCTCCTAATTTCAGTTATTTTTGCCAACCCAATCCATATTTGTTGCAAGATCTAAGTTGATCATGCAATGTATAGAAGGGAATAAGGGATTCTCACCGAGATCTAGCAGAATGCTACTCTTAATGGACACTTCTCATAGGTTAAAAGACATACACAAACAGAGGTAAATCATATGAATACTTCCTCCACAGCTCCTTCAACAGCTCTCCCAGACAGGGTGACCACCCCTTCCCAAGTGGGTGGAGCAGTCTCAAAATGGGAACATCAAGTCCCAGTTCTGGGTTGCATGACTCTGGAACAGCAATTGTCCTGGTTTTTCAGTATTGCTGAGGGACCCAGGTTTTCTGTTCATTGTAGAAAAATGCATGAAACGGCAGGTTTCCCTTTGCAGGCTGACAGAGTTCCAGCCTGCAAGGGGCTGTACCACATGCCTGTGTGCTCATGCACATATGCACATGGCCAGGAATATAGCCCCAGGAAGCAGTGGAGAGCAGCTCCCCCAGCTGCTTGCAGGTAAGTCTATGGGAGAGCAGATTGAGGCCCCCATGATGAGGGAGTGAGTGGAGCAGGGGCTGGGGGTGCTGCCCAGCCAGGACAACGCAGCAGTTCTGGTGCAGGGAGTGGGACAGAGCTACAGGTGGCTTGTCCGGGGTGTGTGTGGGGGGACCCCTACTCCTATGCACACTCCCAAGGAGGGGGACATGGGCGGGCATGTGCACCCCAGATTTGTGCATGGGTGGGGGTGGATGCAGGCTGCCTGCTGCAGGCTTGGGGCTCCCCATCCTGTTGCCCTCCCCTGGGATCCCCATGCCAGCTGCACTGCTATGGTGAAACACCCTCTGCCCACCCAGGAGCACCGGGGGCCTTAACTCCATGCTGCTGCCCCTGCTGCTGCCCTGCTATGGTCCCCTACAGGCTCTGCTCATCTCTGCTCTGGCCATGCCATGGGGGAGGGCGGGGAGGGAGGTGAAGTGGTGACTGTTGCCTTGCCTTTCCATTTTGAAAAGGTGGTCACTCTACTCCCAGAATTGGATATTACTTAGCTCTAATTCACTCTGCTTGCCCCTAAGAGGATGGTAGAGCACCAATTGATGACAGGGACTCTGTGTGGCCTGGCTTCCATGATGTGTTGACTTGCCCACAGCTTTGAGTGGCAGGAGGCCTTCCTCTCCATCAAAAGATTCCCTTCTTTCCTTGACCCATATAATGGTGACTTGTATTAGGGAAAACCATCAGTTCTGATCTAGCAGTTGAGTTACAGCTGCTTATCTAAGTGGCAGGCCCGATCTTCTAAACGATTCTCTCTTCCTACCACATTTACAGTATCTGTCACTGAGTCATTTGCATGGCTCCTGAAAACAGTGTGTGTTAGAGTTAAACTCCTGTGCAGTTGTACAAGGCAATCCATATGTCTTAGAGACTGTTGTGAGGTCTCCACTGACCAGGGAAGACATTGTATTTGTTACTCTTAAGTTACACTTTTTCACCTTTTCTTTGCAACAATAAGAACTGAAATTTTTTTTAACTGAAAATTAAGATTTTGATGTAATCTCTCAGCTCCAGGAACTGGGTTACAGACCTGTAGTGCTGATGCCTTAATTCTTCTTTGTTTATGCAGTAAGTAGTTCTCCTATGTCTTCTTTTTGGCCCTTTGTCACCACCTAGTCTCTTTCTAAACTGTTACTCTTTTGACTTCACCTCTCCCTTGACTTACTGTACTGTACTGTACAGCACCGTACACAAGTCCCCTTCATCTTCTGTACCGTGCTGAAAAAACCTGTCATAATCTACACACTTCTGGTCTACCTCTAAGCCTTGGAGACCTTCAGGCTCCACGCTCCCTATTAATCAAGAAGAAAAGAAGAGCAAGAAAGGAAAATTCCCCCCCTGCAGCTCCCAGAGGAAATTGGTCTTTAAAGGGAGAAGCAGAAATACTGTACCCTTCAGCAAACCAGCAAAGAGAAAGATCAAAATGGTGAAATATAATTATTTCTAATTCCCCTTTTACTTCTAGAAAATATAAGAGCCAAGAAGACCCTCCCAACACTAGTTTGAAGGTCTGTTTCCCTATCAGAGTTGCGTGACTAAGTACACAAAAGTCTTAGTAGTAGATGTGAATGAATAATTCATAGCAAATAGCTTAGTTGATGAATTACTGAAGCTCTTTTTTCTGTTCATGTGGAAAGCTTTCTATCAGATGACAGTTTCCTTTTACTTACCTGTTATTTAAATTTACTCAACCAATTTTTGTCTGTCTGCATTTTTCTTTATTATATTGCTTTAATTCAAATAACTTATTTGTATCAAATGGTCACAAGTATTCCAAATCTAAATTTGACAAATACTTGTAATTGGTCAACTAAATCATATGGTATTGCTTCTTTTTCCCAATTGGTCGAATACCATTCATTATAAGAGGAAAAGAGCTCAAAGAGGAAGGCAATATTGAGCTTTGAATTTCACATAGAGTGACAGCATTTGATTAGGGAGTTATAGAAAATTTTAGACCTTTTCCTTTCTGGATCTCACAGGCATTGTGTGAGGTGTCATTCTTATTAAATAAAAGGCTAATGTAAGATTTATTGGCTGCATGTGGAGTTCAGATTTAAATTTGTCTTGTCATATTCATACAGAGTAATTGCTGGTGCATTCATGGCCCTAGTAGCAAAGAGTAAAGTCAGACCCTTCTCTGGTATATCTAATTGCTTTCATGTTGAGGCTGCAGAGAGTTTTTGGAAACATACCATCCTGCTGGGTTCAGCAGTATATCATCCTATCTAAAATGTATACCTCAAGGGGTGCAAATATTCCATGTGCAGGGATAATAGTATGAAAAAGGAAGCTTGTTAAGAGTTCTAGAAACAACATTTCTTCATCATGAGCATGGTGGGCACTCTCTTATTCAAGCCTATTGTTTGATTAAATGATAACTCACCTGTAGGAAACAATTCTGTACAGTCCCTTCTTGAAGGTTCAGTTGCCTTAGAGAATGAACAGTGATAGGGGAATGGAAAGCCCCTAGGCTGAGGGGCGATGCGTAGAGGGTGCGTGTGGGTGCATGTGCATTCCCTGAGCATGGTGGTGCACACTCTGCAAAAAGGCACTGCTGACATTGTCAGTGGCGCCTGGGAATGGTTGCCACTTGCCATCCTACCACTGACACCACTGGCAGCGTCTGCAGGCAGTCCATGATTGTCCCTGGCCACCACTGACACTGCCAGTGGCACCTGCAGGTGGTTGCCAACCCCTGGTCAGCTCTTGCCACACCTCCCCCCTCCAACACCACCAGTGCCGGCAACATCTGTGGGAACTCTGCACTTACTGCTGCCATGCTCCTGCTGCCATGCTCCCGCTGCCACCAGCACAGCCATGCCCCCCGAGCTGCTGGGGGCACATACCGTTCATGCCTGGGGTGGCATAATATAAATTGGGTGAGTGATCCAAAGTGCAGACTTGGTGACTGGTGCAAGAGAGGAGGCGATGGATGGGGTAGTTGTTGATTAAGTTTTGTTTTTAGTGGTTGAAGGTCTGTTCCCCTAGAACAGAGGTTCCCAAACTTTTTCTTATTGTGTACTCCCTTCCAGATTTACCAGCTGCCTGCGTAACCCTACCAGCAATTATTATTATAATGAAAACTTAAATCTTCCATTATACAATTTCTCCCATGTATCCCCAGAGATGTGTTGCATACCCCCAGGCATATGCATAGTGCAGTTTGGGAACCCCTGCTCTAGAAGGAAGGTGACATTGGAGAGGACTTAGGGGCACTTAGAAAAGGTTGTTATGATAGAGCAGATCTTTCTTCTTTTCAAGCAAGGAAAGTTTAATATGGGTTAAATATGATGCCTCATGGACTGGAGGAATAGTGTGTGGTAAGGTTATTGGATTTACTTTGGATTTGAATTGTAGGGGTCAGTTGAAGGAGGTTAATTTCTCTATTCTCGCGTGTGTGTGTGTGTGTGTGTGTGTGTACATGTCTGTGTGTCAACATCAAGAAGCCTGTAGGGTGTGAAAACTGCAGAAAAAAAATCAGGACTTTAAACAAGTGATATCAGAAGATGGCTACCAAAATAGATCGGGGAGAAGATGGATGATGCAGAAGGAGTACCAATGCTAAAGTGAGCTGATAGAAGAAGTATTAAAATCACATTTTATTTAGAGAATGTTGGTCCAAAGAAAAATATTTTAATTGTAAAAAATGCCTAGTGGGTGGCACAGTTCCTTTCTTTGAATATACTACTACATTGCTCAGCGTGGGAGTCAAAATGTTATGCACTCACAGTACCCTGCTGTTTTCCCACTCCCTGTTTCTTAGGAAACTGGACTTGTATATGGAGAGGCCATTTCTTTTAGCAGAAATGATCCAGTCCTTTCCTGCTGTGCATACACTGTAACAGGAACGATGTCTCTGTTACGTACCTAGGATGTATTAATTTAATGAATCTAAATGGGAAAATTGGTATTGCCAGTTAATATGTGGAACACATGTAGCTAAGAAAAAGAAAACAATAGAAATGGGACTGGTTAAGGGTGCTGCTTTCAGTAACTTATCCACCTATGTCACAGGAAATTATTTGGGGTTTTACTTGACTTATCCATTCTGATTTTCCTTAGAAAATGAGTTGTTGCCATAGTAACAGCCACATTACATGGTTCTGTACTTATGATACCTCTGAGATACAGACCAGCATCTCAAAGAAATAAACTACTCAATATGTCATGTAAAAATCCTGTACTTGTTAGTAAGAGAAATCTGATTTTCAACAAAGTGACAAATTCTTTGAGGCCTCCAGACTATGGCTAATTTGTTCTTTCCTTCTGTATTATAGATGACACTAGTAGGGAAACCTATTAAAATATCTGGTGCCTCCTATTATAGTGTTCTGTTTTCAATTGCTCACAACTTTTTTATCAAACATTAACAGTTTGTGCTCAGATTGACCAGGAGTCTGATCCCTTATACGGAAAATCTTTTTGGCACACTTCAAATAAAATTGGTTGGCTATATTTGTGTGTGGTTAAGGGAAAATATAGTGGTGTGTCCATACTAAAAGTTTTGGTGACCTTTGAAAATCCTTTGTACTTTGGGAGAGGGGCTTTCAAATGTAGAATGTAAATATTTGCCATCCACATAAACATCTGCCCGAATCTGGTCAATGTAAGTCTTTGAAAATCTGCAATATACACCTATTCAGGGGTGAGTTCTTGGCCCTATAACTTAGACCACAGTGGGTGTGATGGACAGAACTTTTCTCAGCATTGACTGTTTTGAACACCCAAACTGTGTGTGGGGATATGGTGTAGTACTGAAAACATGGTATTAATGCCTGAACTTCCCAGACAGAGGATCTGTGTGTGGCACTATGAAACTCTGGTTGTGCACAGCCAGTTATAATCAGTCACAAGATAAAGCAAATATCTTGCAAGCACCTAAAACTTGGAGGAGTAAATAAAAAAAAGGCATCTGTGTACCTAACTCTTAATTAGACAACAAAACTCCTATTGAAGGCAATGTGAGTTTTACTGGGAATTTAGATGCCTACATACCTTTTTGGATCTGATCCTGAATGATCACTGAACACTGCTCTGTCCCCCCGTGTGCTCTTAAGATTTCCAGTGTGATGCTGATCAAGTTGCATAAACCAGACTTTTGAGAGAGGGTCAGAATTTGTTTGTTTTGTTTTTTTCTGGGCAGTTTATTTGAGATTCTCAAGTCTGATATGCAAAAGTCCTGAGCACTCCCAACTGCAACTGATATAAGTTGAATTTTGCATATTCAAAGTACTTCTTAATGTCAAAAGTTGTGAATTTTGGTCTTAGATGTATGAAAATGGGCAGTGAAAATTAGTAATACTTTTGTTTTTAACCTCTTTGTGCTTCATGTATAAAATAGGAAAAAATATCCCATCCTCTCCCCTCATAGACCTATTGTGCTGTTTAATTAGTAGTTGTGAAGCACTTAGATACTATAGTGATCAGCACCATAGAAATGCCCATGAGGAAAATTAATATTTCAGTCTATAGAGTTTGACTAGTGTGAAGTATATAAGTCATGGGGCCGCACAATGAGTAAAGACAGGAAAACAATATATAGACTAATTGCTCGTTATGTGAAGATAATCTATAGTCTATGTACTGAACGAAGCAGAGATCTTGTCGTAAAATAGTGGGTAATCATATTAAGTAAGCATAGCATGATAATGCATCTTCCTATGGGGTTTGGACTAAGGTTGCACAGATGATTTTGATTTTGGTTGTCACTATTACAGGGAAATTGGCATGTTAAAATGGCATGTCACCTCTTCAGTGAGCTTTGAGTTTACACTACAAGGCTTGGCTTAGCTTGGCTTCCTACACCTTTCTCAAATATGGGTCCAAGTTTTCAAGAAACTGTGGAATGAATTGATGAATGGCAAGCCTGCATCTTTCCTAACTATGTTAACACAACTGACACAAGTGTACTTGTAAACCCTTTGGCACTTATATAAACTCTTTTTCTCCAGGAGAAGGTGGTTGGTGGGTTACTCAAGTGACTCTAAAATAGGTTCTACAAAACAAAGCATTACTTACCTTTCAGTGGTTAAGCTGCATGCAAAGCAATAGGATAAAACAGAAAGTTTATTGGCCTCATTTAAAAAATACTTTGTTTTTTCCTTGCCAGTTTTGGGAGCAGCCTATGCCCCTTGCTTCTGGCTTGACTCAGACAGTACTCATACCATTCTCTATGTCTTTGTCAGTGATACTCTGCAGCTGCCTAATTAGTCTCCCACTACTACCTTCTGGCTTGCCCCATCTCCTCTGTGGGCCAGGATTTTTAAGGGTTTGACCCCAGGTTTGATCCTAGGAAAAATATACCTTCCTAACCTAGTTGGGTCCAGGCAAGTGGGTATTCTCAGCTTAAGGGCTTCCCCTTTGTTTTCTCACAGATAGTTGGTCTTTTTCTTGAAATAGCTTACCTGCATGCCTCCCTGTCATTGTTTCATTTCCTGTTGGTTTCCTATGAATAGTCTGCTTTGCTTGAACTTCAACCAGGCAGGATAATATCAATCAAGTAACGTTTTAGGCCATTCATAGCGAATTGGTAACTGCCGCTATAGAAAGGATGTGAACAAGTTGGAAAATGTGCAACAGAAGATGACAAAAATGGTTTGGGGCTGGGGCACTTGACTTATGAGGAGAGGCTGAGGGAACTGAATTTATTTAGTCTGCAGAAGAGAAGACTGAGGGGGGATTTGATAGCAGCCTTTAAGTATCCGAAGGGAGTTTCAAAAGCGGATGGAGCTACACTGTTTTTAGTAGTAGTAGATGACACAAAAAAGAGCAATGGTCTCATGTAGCAGCAAGGGAAATTTAGGTTGGATATTAGGAAAAAACTTTCTCACTAGGAGGGTGGTGAAGCACTGCAGCAGGTTATCTAGAGAGGTGGTGGAATCTCCATCCTTGGAGGTTTTTAAGATCTGGCTTGACAAAGCTCTGGCTGGAATGATCTAGTTGGTAGGACTATGCGAGTCAGCAGGTATTCTATCTAGCTTTGGATCCAGCCACTTTGGATGGAAGTGATATGATCCTGAGCTCTGGATCAGTTTGCCGCTTCGATCCGACCAAAGCAGCTCCAAAGCTTCAGAGCCGCTTCGGAGATCTGGCTATAGGCTCTAATGGGGTATCAATAAAATATCTAGAACTTTCTTGTTTTATCTCTGATTTGTGTGCAACTTGCCGGGATGGTACCCTGTGCTGAGAGAATGAAGCCTGCAAAGTTTCAAGAAGATATGTGCAGATTTGGGGGAAACTGCACCCAAAATTCTTGAAAGCAAAACTCATGTCACATCTATGTGTTACACCGGGGGGGGGGGCGGTGAAAACTGCAGGGGTAATAACCCCTGGGGAGGCTACAAAGCATGCCAAGTTTCAAGAAGATCAGTGCAGGGGT
>NW_017728994.1:18401225-18401665 GCF_001723915.1 Gavialis gangeticus | reverse complement strand
TGAGGCTACAAAGCATGCCAAGTTTCAAGAAGATCAGTGCAGGGGTTTGGGTGGAACTACACCTCAAGCTGCTGACAGGCAAAACTTATGATGTAGGTGGGTGCTTGGGCGACTGCATCTGTTTTGAGGCACAGGAGGGAGAAATCTTGTGCAGGCCTGGGTGCTGGGCCCTGCCAGGCCATGAAACCTGCCAGCTGTGTGTATCTCACTGAGGAAGTCTGTTTTCCGGGGCCCTGCACCTCAAGCTGCCAACAGGAAAAAGCTTTAGGGTTGAAAACCCCTTTGTCAGGCTGAGAAAGTACCTGCATTTGGTTCTGGATGAAAGGAATAGTCAAGAAGCCAGAGGCTGGCCTGGCCCACGAAGCAGGCAAGAAAGCCAGTCAGTGAAAATGGAAATGGAGGCATCAGTGGGGGGGAACAGGTTGGGGTGGGGGGTAGGG
>NW_017728994.1:18399732-18400678 GCF_001723915.1 Gavialis gangeticus | reverse complement strand
GGGGCGGGCCAGCCTCTGGCTTCTTTACTATTCCTTCCATCCAGGACCAACTGCAGGTACTTCCTCAGCCTGTCAAAGGGGTTTTCAACCATAAAGCTGGCATCCTGGGCAGCTAAGCAGAGCTCACCGGGAGCCTCGCAACTGCACTGCAACCAGCAAGCGTCAGGCCTGTTAAAGATGTGACAGGTCTGGGTGTTCCCCATCCAGGACTTAGCGTTAGCTGGAGGTTATGGCATCTCCTACCCACCTTTCACCAGGGGATAGTTGCTCTTGGCATTTATGGGGCTGCTGCGCCTCCCTACCTTTGCAGGGTGCAGTTTTAGTGGTCATGCCCAGGACTTGGGGCCTCCTTCTTCTCCATAGCCCCAATCCAATCCCTCCAAGTTCATCCTGGCAGGGGAATAAGCTCTGCAGGGACATGTTCTTCCCCTGCTGGCTGCTGATGCAGTTCCTGCCCCCTCCAGCTGAAAACAGGGCATTACTCAGCTTTTATAAAACTCAAAAAAGGAAATTGATGCAGATGGAGTGAGGAGGGTGTCACCCAGTCCATCTGCAAGTGGAGCTTGGGGAACCCCAGCAGTGGGAGTTTCACCTTTAGGAACACCAGCTGCTCCACGAAAGTAGGATCCAAGCAGGTGCAGTGGGGTGTCACAATATCCCCAGGAATGCTGAACACCCTCTCGCTTGGAACACTTGGTGGACAGGACAGGTGTTGCTGGGCAACTGTGGCCAGATCCTGCCACTTCTGGCTGTGGTTTGACCAGTAGGCCAAGGGCTTGCAGTTCAGTGGCTCAACATCCTCAATGAGATAGGTAGCCACCGAAGCCTTGGTGCTACCTGTGCGAGGCTGGGGTCTGGTGCGTTTGGACCCCAGCATTGAAGCCATGCCCATGGCCCACATTGGCAGTGGCTGGTGTGGAGGAGACTGGCTGGTGCTGGTGCTGGC
>NW_017728994.1:18394401-18394732 GCF_001723915.1 Gavialis gangeticus | reverse complement strand
AATGCACCCCGCTTTCTGTTCACCTTTCCCCCACTGGTCCAGGGTGGTCTGCCTCTGTTTTGTGGGGAAGGGGGCTTTGGAGTGAGTGGGGGGACTTCCCTTTCGGCACACTCACACTGGTACCAGGCTGAGAAGGAAGAAAGGCAAGCAAGGTGGTGCCTCATCAAGGCAAGCAAGGTGGTGCCTCATCAGATGCAGCAGCATCGCCATGGTGGAGAAGTGTCTCAGTCCTTGCCATAGCTCATGTGCCTTCAGCAGTGCTGGAAGATGGCAAACCTGGGATCATCTGCCACCTCAAAATGCTCCCACACTACACTACTCCCCCGCTTCT
>NW_017728994.1:18375087-18384258 GCF_001723915.1 Gavialis gangeticus | reverse complement strand
CCCGCTTCTAGGTTGAGGGTAAGGATCCAGCCTTTTCACACTCCTCAGCAGGCTGAGGCTCAGTCGCATGAGGAGCTGCCTCATCTGAGCCACTTGCTTTCACAACCTCAGCCTCCTCCAAGGTGCTGCTTTCCAGAGGAGACCTGGATCTAGGGGAAACTTGAGGGGTGTGGAGCACAAACTCTGATTCCCCCTCAGTCCCCAGAATTGCTTGAGCCAGTGTGCTCAGCATCCCTGGTTCCAGCTCCAGCTCCAGCTCCTCCTCTGGCAGTGAGAGGCTCACTCTGAGAGCTGAAATTGGGGTGGAGGAGACAGTGACTCCACTACTGGTGCCCACTTCTGGACTGAATGGAGGTGGTGAAGGTGCAGGGACGTCAGGTGCAGACACTACTCCCACCTCCTGGCTTCCACTGGCAGCTCTGATGTCATGGCTGCTTGGGATTAGAATGCGTCTGTGTTTGCGGGGGCCGGGGGTGCTTGCAGCTCAAGCTCTCCCCCACCCCCTCTTCCTCCCCTGCCAGAAGATCTGGCACCTGCCTTTCCAGCATGCTTCATATTGATCTTTCCTGTGCTGCAAAAGGTCTCTGTGTGTGTGAATCCTTTTGTATTGTGCGTTTTATTTCCTGTGTTGCATGCGTGCATTGGCCTCTTCTTCAATTGTTTGTTTCAGTGTTAAGAGTTATGTAAAAATTGTGTGCTGTCTGTCTGTCTTCTTGTCCTGATTTTTATCTGATTTTTCTCTATATCTGATTTTTCTATATATTGTCTGTGTCTGTTTCTGTATATCTGTGTGTCTGTGTGTGCGCATGCATGCAAGCAATCTGTGCCTCCCTGCACAGTGATGGATCACACTGGTTGGAAAATACCAGCTTTCTTTTTTCAAAGTTTCCAAAAAAAAAATAAGAGCAAATATAAATTCAAAGAAATGAATTTAATAGTAATACTAATAGTAATAGTAATTGAATAGCTAAGCTACAATAAGCTAAATCCTACTCAATCCTTTGTAACAAGAAAAAGGAGCAGGCAAGTTTCAACTAGCACTGAGCCAGAGCAAGGTACAATGCCTCAGTCCGAGTGTTCCTCTCTCACGCAGTTCCTGACAGGGAACAAGCTGGAACAGGTACAGAATGCCTCCAAACAGAGGCTTTTACGCTGTTTCTACTACCACCCCACAAATGCTGTCATTGGAAAGGCAGCCAGGGAGAAATCCTTCTCACTGGCCACCTAAAGAAGTCAGTCTTTCCCCCTGCTCCCCCTCCCCCACTTCCACTCTCCCTCCCTTCCCCGCTCCCCCGCCCTCTTCTAACTCTCAGTTAAGCTGTCCGAAGCATCCGAAGCGCTTCAGATGCTCCAAACTGCTTCAGATAGCTTAACTGAGCCCGTGCTTCGATCCGGGCATGCTGCTTCAGATGCCAAAGCATCCAAAGTGGCACCGGATCTGAAGCACTATCTGAAGACTCGCACAGCCCTACTAGTTGGGGATGGTCCTGGTTTGAGCAGGGGGATGGATTAGATGACCTCCTGAAGTCCCTTCCAACCCTAATTTTCTACGATGCTATGATATGAGTCTATAAGCCCTCTCAGTCTCTATCCTGTCAATTCTTAACTTCTGAATTCTTTAGTATATAACCTAAATAACATTCTTTTAGTGCAGCGATTTTTATGTAATGAATAAACCAAATGAAGATTTAAGTTCAGAAAGAAGGAAAATTTATGTGCAAAGGTCGTCAGGGGTGTGTCAAGAATATTGCTGTAATTTGGGTGCTACAGAGGTAAGAGCTTAGCAGGGATTTTAAAACTGTAAAAACAAAAAATTCTAACTTTTAATATTGGGAGCAGACCACCAAGAATCCAAAGGGGGACAGAACTCAGTAGTCTATTCAGTCCTTCACATAGGTGGTACTTATCTACAACCTGTTGTCGAGCTGATAAATACTTTAGATGTTTAAATGCATGATGTTTCTAAGATTCATAAAATTCCTGTAGTAAAATCCTACATGTATTTTCTATCTTGCTATGTGTCTCAGACTGCATACAGGCATTTAGGGAGGTTATCGGGAGGTTATATCAGGTTAAAAATGGCCACCTGATCTAACTTAGTTCACCCAGGTGCAGACCTTGCAGTAGTTAGTGTATTTAAGTACAGACTTGTAGCAGGGTGTTGAGTCTTGACCAAGCTTTGCTTGCCTTCAGTGACAAGCCAGTAGCGAAAGTCGAGCAGCAGGGAACCATTGCCATGGGCACGGGCCCTTTAAAGACAGAATTTTCTAGTGCAGGGGGCAGGTGGGAGAAAGCAGAAGCCCAGAAGACCCCGGGAGTTCTGGGCTGTTGGGAGGTAGAAAAACCTCTAAAGTTGAGGACAAGTTTCCCCAGGAAAGGGGAAAAATAACCAAGGAGACTTAGTTGGTGCTGGTTTGGAGGCATTGGTGAACCACCTGTGAGATAGTGCCCGAGAACCTGCAGTAGCTGGGAGAGAGTTGTGTTGCCTTTGCCACTGAACATGGAAGTTTGGTAAATCCTCTGACCTGCAAAGGAAGAGAAGAAGGCAGAGGCGGGGGATCTGTGAGTAACAAAAAAGAACCCTGTTATCATTATGGAGAATTATCCTCACTAAGGGTAATTAGAGTCCTGCCTTTTAATGGGCGGAGGGGAGGGACGTGCTATGGACCATAATTGAATCAATGTCCATGGCCCTCAAAGCTACCACAGCAAACTAGAAGGCACCTCCTGATGCTGGGTTTCCTGTGAAGAGGGACTTTGAACTTTATGGGTGAAAAAAAGCAGACTGATTGTCTGGAGAGGCAACTGTCTGCGGAGAAGGCGGCCTGTACTTGGCCAGCAGCCTGCATGCTGGTGGGGGGAGCATGTGATTCACTCTAGAATGGAGTGAGAGTTGAAACAATGCAGTTCAAATGGACTAAGAAATAAGTCAAACTGCTGATGGCCTGCTAAAGGAAGAGGGCCCACATAAATAGAGGGTGTGTGAAAAAAACAATTAGGCATACACCGAACTGTTTTGCCTACATTCAATTACATTCTTTTTTCGTATGTGTACGATAAGCTGAACGGGACTGCCTACCATCCCTGACTGCAGCCCACCGCGGGCATACAGGGAGATAGATAGATCCATTCTCCCCATGGGACAGTCATTACTGACAAGGTCATCGAGGTGAGTGACAGACTGGCATGTAGGGGTGGAGAAGCCCTGGACAAAATACACTCCGTGATCAGTGAAGGATTAATGTGGGGTAGAGAGCCTAGAACCAGAGAGATCACCCTAAGGAGAGTCCTCCAAGGGCACATTATTTCCAGTCTCCAATAAATCTATCAAGGCATGGCAGACAAGATCCATTGGCAGGAGGAAGTGTGGACCCCAGATTGGGAGTTGACCCAGGTCCAGCAGTGCCCTGTTATAGAATTATACAGAAGTTCAGGACAGATCAGTCTAAAATGGCTGATGCAATCTAAATTAATCCTATCTCTAAGGTACATACAATTTAGGTTGGGTTCACCATTTTTAAACAGATCTAGCGGTCCCAAACTTCTCTATAGTTCCCAGTGCAGCCTAAGGGCTGGGAAAACCCAGTTGCTGACCTCAGCCATGGGGCTATGCTTTTCCTACCTCACCGCTGGCACCGGGCTATTTTTAGCTCCAGTGTATCTCCCCTCCAGATGGATAACCCACCTCCCATCCAATCAAATATTTCATCCTGGAAGCCACACCTGGTGCCACTTTTACCAGTGTTCACCAGTGCCAAGAGCTGAGCAAATAAGTTGGGGTGGGGGGAGGGATGAGCAAGATAGGGAGGTTAGTTTTATTTGGGGGTGTTAGTCTGGAGAATGAGGGCTAAAAAAAGCCCCTAGTCCTGGGAGGTGGGGAAGAGAGCCCATTCATTCCACCTGTGGACCCTATGAGTCCACTGATCCTGCCACACCCTCCTGTGAACTCAACTAGCCCTCCCTCATCTCCATGCAGACTTTGCCTGCTTCCCTAAGACCCCTGCAGCATGTCCTTCCAGAGCCTGCTTGTCCCCCATCCCCCCCAAGTTCCCCTCTTAGCCCCCCACATCCCAACTTACCTTAGATTGGGTGGCCATTTTTAACTTGGCGTAACCTCCCTGAATGGCTGTATGCAGCATCAGTTATCGTTCACTGTATGTGGATTTGCTGTACCTCTATTAGGTCTGTGTATAATACACTGGGTGTGTCTACACATTCATTAATGCACCATAATTATGGCACATTAAGTTTAGTACCTATAATAACAGGTGTTAATATGCCATAATCAGCACTACTGTGCATTAGCTCAGTTGAATAGATTTCATGATTTCATAGATTTCATAGATGTTAGGTCTGGACGGAACCTCACACAATCATTGGTTCCAGCCCCCTGCTGAAACAGCAGGAAGTCAGCTGGGGTCAGGTGACCCCAGCAAGGTGATCTTGTAGACATTTCTTGAATGTATCCAGAGTAGGTGCTTGCACAACTTCTGTGGGGAGTCTATTCCAGACTTTACAGAATGCTTTTTAAGTGATGTTTAATGCCCATTGGACTAATATACTACACATTATCATGTTAGCATGGTTTTTGCCCGCCATCCTAATGCGCAGTAGAATTAGTTCAATGAGCATTAAGTGTCTTGTGTAGATGTACCAACCAAGGAAGATTTTGCTACCACAACTTTACCTGGGGTTTTATGGGTTTTAGGTACTTTAGTATCTAAGTTGTAGACTGATGCAGTTCATTCTAGATATGCTTTCCACCTAATGTGCATGAGAGAAAGAGAATTCCACAGTTGAAGAATGATGCATCTTTTGTGGATACATATATTAGTTTTTATCATTCAGAAAATTAATCCTGAGATTAACAAGTTCATTTATGTAATACAAAGGTGAAGCATGAGAACTTTATTTCTTACAGCCTAACTTTCTTTTATAAATCTTATTTGTTGTTGCCTGTAGGTTTTCTGCTTTCAGCAAGGTCACACAGAGATATAGATAGTATGTTCATAGACTCATGGATCATAAGGCTGGAAGGGACCTCAGAAGATCATTGGTCCATCCCCCTGCCCCAGGCAGGAAGGACAACTGGGGTCAGGTGAGCCCAGCGAGGTGACTATCCAGTCTCCTCTTGAAGATTTCTAGGGTAGGCGATTGCACCACCCCTGGAGAGAGTTTATTCCACAGTCTGGACACACTAACTGTGAAGAAGTTTTTCCTAATGTTGAGCCTGAAATGGTCTTCCAGGAGTTTGTGGCCATTACTCCTGGTTTTCCCCAAGGGTACCCTGCTAAACAGTTGTTCACCAAGCCCTTGATGTATGCCCCTGATGTAGCGGTAAGCTGCTACCAAGTCCCCCTTCTCTTCTTCAGGCTGAAGAGTCTCAGGCCCCTCAGCCTTTCCTTGTATGGCTTGCTGTGCAAGTCTCTGATCATAAAGGTGGCCCTTCTCTGGACTCTCTCAAGTTTTACCACGTCTTTGTTAAAGTGAGGCACCCAGAACTGGATGCAGTAGTCCAGCTGCGGTCTCACCAATGCCAAGTAGAGCAGAAGAATCACTTCCTTGGTTTTGCTGGAGATGTATCAATTGATGCGTGCCAGAGTATTATTTGCCCTGCTGGCTACAGTGTCACACTGCTGGTTCATATTCATACTGTGGTCTATTATTACCCCAGGTCCCTTTCGTTTGTGGTGCTGGGCAGTTTGGTGCCACCAAACCTGTAGGTGTGTAGGAGGTTGTTCATCCCTAGGTGGAGCACTTTACATTTCTCAATGTTGAACTTCATCTGGTTCTGACCTGCCCAGCCTGCTAGCCTGTCTAGATCCACCTGTAGCTGTAACCTGTCTTCAGGAGTGACCACGCTTCCCCATAACTGTTGTCATTTAGTTTCCCTATCAATGTTGTCATTTATGGGTTTTTTATGTGCATGATGGTTTTCCCCTACCCACCCCCAAATAGGTTATCTACCATGCATTTAGTACACCTGAGATCCCAATATTCATGAACTTCTGAAGAGATGAAGATAGCAGAAGACATTTATTGGCAGGTATTGGTCCATGTTACACTCTTGTTGCAGCACTCCATTTTGATAAGCTGGTTGAATTTGTGGCTGCCCATTGTCAGCACCTCCTTTGTTATTGATATGTTTTGTGTGTAACAGCAAGCTTACTGTAGGAGACTATTGGAGTATAGGAATGGAGGCAGTTAGATGTGTAAGTGTACATGTTTTGTATTGCTAGGTAAGCCTTTGATAGCATGCACAGCTCACTGGCCGTGTCTACAAGAGATGCTGACTGTGCAGTAGCTTGTTACTAATGTGCAAAAGCATTGGATGGCATGAAGCATGACACAATGCTACTGAGCAGACTGAGCAGTAGTAACAAGCTACCATGCAGTCAGAATCACCAAAAAGCCATTTGGGGATGCTACTTCTCAGTGGTTACCATGAAGTCATTTAGAATATGTGTACTGCAATACAGTCAGCATCTCATTTAGTATTTGTGTATGTGACAGAGCACAGGTTATGCCTGTCACTCAAAAGGGTTTGAGTAGGCAGTAAGCAGCCAGCAGGTGGGAGCAGACCCAAACAGGTGGCCATATGTGAAGCAGAAGGCTGCCTGATTAATGGAGAGGACTGGGAACCTGGGTATAAAACTAGGCCCCAGAGCAGAGTGAGCAGTTGCTGTAGGGGGCCAAAGGAGCAACATTACCCAGCAGGCTGCTCAAAGAACATCTTGGTGGTACAGGGTAGGAACTACGGGGATACTGGAGGTTTCTGATACTGGGGCTTGACCCAAAACAACACCCTACTGTGGCTGGATGGTGTGGTGGGCTGCTTGTGGTAGGGCAGCTTCCAGGAAATGCCACACCTGTGCCTCCTCAGTGAAGGGTGAGTATAGGGTGCCAGAAAGCCTTAGCCCCTGCTGCCTTGTGGGTGACCCCCTGGAAAGGAAAGGCTAGGGGAGCACACCCCAACATAAAAGCATGGAGCCAAGGCCCACTGTGTGGACCCTGAGGTGGTGTCCAGGCTATGAGAACAGGGGCTGAGACAGGGCCCAGGTCCAGTAAGTGGAGCCTGAGGCTAACAAAGGAGCCGGACATTGAGACTCCAGGGGGTGGGATTGAGAGCCCCAGAAGGAGCTGAATGTTGAAGCTCCAGGGATGTGGGATAAGGTCCCAGTGTGTTGATATGGGAACCAAGAGGGTCCAGAGCTGGGCAGGGAGCCTGAGAGAAAGTTAAGGGCTAGGAGCTCAGAGTTGGTGCGGATTTAGGCCCTAATGTGGGAGGTGTGAATTGAAGGCTGGGTGAAGCCAAGAAAGTTTAGGCCAGGTGACTGGCAAAATTTAGGCCAGGTGATAGGCCAAGTGTAGCCCAGCTAAGGGGCTGGGGGAGATTGTGAACATGGATGCCAGTTGAGAGGCATGGGACATGGTATAAGGGCAGGTTTGGAGCCATGTATATGCCCTTGGCATTAGGGCAATTAAATGGGCAGCCTCCTGCCTGGGAAAAACATAATGATACATCAAAGGTGAGGCAGGTGGGCAGTTTAGATCAGCCCTGGGATGCCCACTTATTACAGCGTACTACTGCAGAGTCAGCATCTCATGTAGATGTGGCCACTGTGTAGCTAATGACTTGTTAGGAAGAGGGAAAGAAAAAAACAGTGCATAAGACTCAAAAAAATGGGACTAAATTTTGCTCTGAGTAATTGTTCCTGTATGGCCAGTATCACTAAGTTGACCCTGTCAGTGCTAATTTACCCACTGTCCTGCAATCTGTGCTTCCCCTTCCAGAGCATAGGGAAAAGGGTATGCTGCTCCTGGGGAATCATCCACCAGGTAACTAAATGCAGAACTGTGTTGGCAAGATTCCACTAGGAGGCAGGGCAGCAATGGAGAGTTTGTTCATATCCTCTGTGGGGCACTTGGGGACTGATCTGAAACTTGGTGCCCAAGCCCACTGGTATTTCCACAGACTTCCACAATATATACATCCTTCTTCCCCAAAGGTAAAGAAAGCAAAATGTATGAGGAACATATCCATGAACAGGGCATAGGATAGTCCCAAAGAATATCCTGAAGTCAGGGCTGCTAGTGAAATGAATTCACTCACTCAGCCAACTTATCTATGATTTGCCACTTTCTTCTCTTTTCCTCCTGACTTGCTCTTTAATCTAGCACAGAAAAGCAGAATGAGCTCTAGTGGCTGGAAGCTGAAGCTAGATAAATAAGGTGCAAATTGTTAACAGTGAGGGTTATTAATCATTGGAACAGCTTACCTAGGGATATGGCAAGTTCCCCATCACTTGAAGTCCTTCAATCAGCACTGTGTGTGTTTCCCAAAGATATGCAGTAGCTCAGGCTAAATGAGCAGCTTGTTGCAGTTTACTTGGTAAGAGTCTATGGTTTGTGTTATGCAGGAAGTCAGACTGGATGAAAAACAGTAATCTCTTCTGTCCTTAAATTTCAGAACCTCTTTCTCATGATTACTCACTGTCTTTTTTTATAGAAGATCATTGGGATCATTTATATTAACATTTATTTTAATTCCACATGATCAAGATATGACATCTCTAATTGTGTTTATCTTCCCATAATATTGCCTATAAATTCCATTAAACATGCTTCCCCATGGATTTAAAACTTACATTTTTTAATTAGTCAAGAACAGACACAAAACTTCAGTAGAGAACCACCTTGCTGGGGGGGGTGGGGAGGGGGACAGGGGACTCCAAGTGGAGTATGCCCAGGGACAGGTGCACAGGAAAGCTCCCACATGGAGGACACTAAGATAGCTGTTTTTGAAAATGCTAAAGGAGTGGTTCTTCCACAGCATGTCAGCAAATCAAGAGCGTCAGTTTGGGGCCTCAGCTGCCTGTACACCAATGCCAGGAGCATGGGGAACAAGCAGGAGGAGCTAGCCCTCCTGCTCTCTAGTGGACAGTATGATCTGGTAGGGATCACAGAGACCTGGTGTGACTCCTTGCATGATTGGAGCATAGCTGTAAAGAGCTATACCCTTCATGGAAGGGACTGAGCAGGGAGAAACGGTGGAGGGGTAGCTGTCTATGTGAGGGTGCAGTACACCTCTCTGGAGGCTGACATTGGCTCCAAAGATGAGCAGCTTGAAATACTCTGGGTTAAGCTTTGGGGGGGGGGGGGGGGGGGAGG
>NW_017728994.1:18369251-18375048 GCF_001723915.1 Gavialis gangeticus | reverse complement strand
GGGCAGATGAGAGAGACCTAACTGTAGGCGTGTATTACAGGCCATGGAGCCAAGGGGAGGAGCTTGATCTGGAGTTCTCTCGAGAACTGACAGAGGCCACACATGCAAGGGACTTGGTTGTCATGGACGACTTCAGTTATCTGAACATAGATTGGGAGGAACACTCACCTAGGCCAGATTGGTCATGTAGCTTCTTAACTGTAGTGGAGGAGCTCTTTCTGACCCAGGAAGTGCAAGGGCCAACCACAGGTACTGCTCTCTTAGACTTGGCCTTGGCCAACGGAGATGATCTGGTGTGTGGCTTGAACATTGAAGGTAGGATGAGTGACAGTAACCATGAGCTCATCAAGCTCACTGTCCACTGGAAGGTTGACAAATCAACTACCAGGATTGAAGTCCCAGACTTCAAAAATGCTGACTTTAACAGGCTCAGGGCATTAGTAGGGTAGGCGATGTGGGACTAGGGATGGAAGGCAAATGGGGTGCATGAAGAATGGTCATTCCTCAAGGACATGATTCTTGAAGCACAAAAGAAAACTGTTTCCATGAAGAGGAAAAGTAGCAGAAGGGCTGGCAAGCCCTCCTGGCTCAATAGGGACATCATGGTGTCTTGAAAAAGAAAAAAGAGGTGTACACACAGTGGGAACTAGGGACAGTCGTCAAGTAAGACTATAAAACAGTGGTCCACACTTGTAGGGAAATTATTAGGAAAGTCAAGGCGGTGACTGACTTTAAGTTAGCCAAGGGAATTAAGGACAATAAGAAGTCCTTCTTTAGGTATGTAGGGAGCAGAAGGAAAACAAATGGAAGCATGGGGTCCCTGCTTAACACCTTGGGACACCTGGTAATGGACACCCAGGAAAAACCTGAACTCCTGAATTCCTACTTTGCTTCAGTATTTCAATGGACCAAGGGGAAAGACAAGCAAGATAAGGATCACAGGAGGCATGGTGGGAATGATAGCCTTCCCACTGTGGATGCTGAGCTGGTGCAAAACCAGCTAGAAAAGCTAGACATTTATAAGTCAGCAGGACCAGATGGACTTCACCCCAGAGTGCTGATGGAGCTGGCTGAGGTCATCGTGGAACCACTGGCAAAGCTCTTTCAGAAATCATGGCACACAGGGGAGATCCCTGAGGATTGTAAGAGGGCCAACATTGTGCCCATCTTCAAGAGGAGCCAGGCAACTATAGGCCAGTCAGCCCAACCTTCATCCCAGGGAAAGACCTAGAAAAACTCATTAAAGAATTTATGAGCATTACGTTCATTGAAGGTAAGGTTTTGAACCGCAGCCAGCATGGCTTTGTCGTGGGTAGGCCTTGTCTTACAAATCTCATCTCTTTCTAAGAACAGGTCTCTCGCCACCTGGATATGGGAGAGAAGGTCGACGTTATACACGTAGACTTCCAAAAGGCTTTTGATTTAGTATCCCAAGACATCCTTGTGGAGAAATTGGAAGATTTTGGGCATAATGCTGACTGCTCAACAGTTCAGTGGGTGGAAAACTGGCTGCATGGTAGGACCCAGAGAGTTCTTATGAATGGATTTGTCATCCTGGTGAGAAGTGGCCAGTGATGTCCCTCAGGGATCCATGCTTGGACCAGTGCTTTTCAACATCTTTATCAATGATTTGGATGTGGGGGTGAAAAGCTCGCTGGCCAAGTTTGCAGATGACACCAAGTTATGGGGAAGCGTGGTCATGCCAGAAGATAGGCTGCAGATACAGGCAGACCTGGACAGGCTGAAGAGTTGGGCAGACTGGAACCAGATGAAGTTCAATACTCAGAAGTGTAAGGTGCTCCATCTGGGGGCCAACAATCCCCAACATACCTACAAGCTTGGTGGCGACAATTTGACTTCCACCATGGGCGAAAGGGACCTAGGCGTAGTGATCAACCATTGTATGAACATGAGCTGGCAGTGCGATGCTGTGGCCAGTGGGGCAAACAACATGCTGACATGAATTAACCATTGCATCTCATGCAAAACCAAGAAAGTGATACTCCCACTGTACTCCACACTGGTGAGACCACAGCTGGAGTGCTGCATCCAGTTCTGGGGCCTGTGCTTCAACAAGGACATGGAAAAACTTGAGAGGGTCCAGAGAAGAGCCACCCGTATGATCAGGAACTTGCAAGACAAGTGATACGAGGAGAGGCTGAGGGACTTGGGCCTCTTCAGCCTACAGAAGAGAAGGCTGAGAGGGGACTCCGTAGTGGCTTACTGCTACATCAGGGGAGTACATCAAGAACTCGGTGAACAGCTGTTCACCAGGGCATCCCTGGGGAAGATCAGGAGCAATAGATACAAACTCCTGGAAGGCCTCTTCAGGCTCAATTCCAGGAAAAACTCCCTCACAGTCAGGGTGTCCAGACTGTGGAATAAACTCCCTCCAGTGGTGGTGTAGTCACCTACCCTGGAAATCTTCAAAAGGAGACTGGACAGTCACCTCGCTGGAGTCACTTGACCCTAGATGTGATTTCCTGCCTAGTGCAGAGGGACTGGACCTGGTGATCTACAAGGTCCCTTCCAGCCCCTTACAATCTATGAATCTGTGAACTTATTATTGGTATTGAACACTGGGTTCAGAATAGGAAAACAAGCATGAATGAGAAGAACTAAACATCAAGTATGTTATGAAGCAGTAGAAAAGCCTCTGCAGTACCTTTGTCTCTCTAGCTAACCTCTAACCGAGGGACCCTCTCTCAGTTTGTAAGCTGTTCAGTCTTCTAAATTAGGGAGCATCTCTAAATTATAACATCTATCATTACATTATTT
Source organism: Gavialis gangeticus (assembly GCF_001723915.1). Classification (NCBI taxonomy): domain Eukaryota; kingdom Metazoa; phylum Chordata; order Crocodylia; family Gavialidae; genus Gavialis; species Gavialis gangeticus. The sequence goes on along the minus strand of NW_017728994.1, from coordinate 18,372,270 downwards.
CATCAAAGTATAATCCGGGCCAAACCACAGTCTCAAAACTGGATGTATAAAGGTCTAAGCTCCAGCATATATTTAAGAGCCCCACTGGACTCAAAGATCAGTCACATGGATCTGTATGCAGGATTTTATTATATAGCTATGTGAGCATTATCACTTGCATTCTCAAATAACAGAATTTGCACAACCAATTGAATGTGTCATGGGGCCAGGTGAAAGAGTGTGTGTAGGTGGAGATGATATATATGAATTTCATTACACACACACACACACACACACACACACACAGAGTAAAACTGACAATTGTCTTCTACTATGCATAATGTAGATTAATACATGTTACTATAACACTGTATACTATATACTGTTTTATGTAATGGTGTATCTACAAAAAGATATAAAATATTTAATGTATAGATTGAGTGTATAGTTTTTTAGTTAGCTAATATGGATCAGCTGTACTTTTTCTTTAAGTTTTACACATGCCCAGACAAGGAGCTTTACAAATATTTGAAATAAAAGCACAAAATTGTTCACAAGTATATGGGCAGTTTCTGTAAGTTTTTTGCGTGCATGTAAAAATGGATTGTCAGCTGGTATGTGTCAAAATAGCTCCACTGACTTAAAAAAATATGGTGCCAATTCACACCAGCTGAGGATCTGGTACAAAAATGGAAATTTGGTGGACAACTGATAGCTGTAAATAATGGTGAGCACTGTAACAGAAGAACAAAAGAGGAAGGACAAATTCAATATGTAAGCAATTCTCTGCTCTGTGGAACTGCTTGACTAAGTAAAGATATAAAGGGTTACAGGATTACACCTTGTATACATAAACATTTCCAGTCCTTGCTCATTCCTATGTCCACATCAAACGGACTCCAGTGTACAGAGCAGATATGTATGACAGGAAGGTCACACCCACTTTAACTGTTCAAAGTATAACTATAAAAATGATTCCCAGCTGAAGTAATTTAGTATGTATCCAATTTATTGGCACATAACATGAGAATTATATCACAGGCATATCCAAAAAGGAACATGTAGCTGTATTCATTCTGTAAAAGGATACACTTTCTGTGAAAGACAAAATCAAGGAAAATCTGATAAACATTTACTAGGGCAAATAGTTTTTGCTTATAGAAGTAGTCCCCAGTGACTGCTCAGAAATAACAACTAGTGTACCCCTTCTGTTGCGTAGTCCAGAGAATCTCAATCTTGACTTGGGTTTTTAATGATTCCTCCTATTGTATAGATCAAGTTGTAGGCTGAGGATGTGGATCAGTGGTACTACTTGAATAAGCAGGACTTTGCAGGATCAGGTTAAATATGATTAAAAATCAAACTGCTATTACAGAGAGAGGATAACTTGAGAAGGATAGTTTTTCTAATTCCCTTTTCTTAAGCAAAGGAAACATCTGGTCACATATTTGGCTAAGATGATAAGCCTTGGAGAATTCTGAAGACAGACCAGTGTTAACATACCTATAGTCCAAGGGTGGGCAAAATATGCCCCGTGGGCTAGATCCCATGGGCTATATTTTGTCTTTGTCTGGTCCAGGCATGGTGCAGCCATGGCACATCCTGCTGCCCCCTTGGCATGCAGTGGGGCTGGGAGCTCTGCAGCTGGATTGCTTTTCTAGGCAGCTCAGGTTTTAGTGGCTCCTTCTGGCTGCCGCCACCACTGGCCCCAGCCCCAGCCCAACGGTACTGGTGGGGACCTGCGCTGCATAGCCCCAACTCTGTGCGCCCTATGCCTGCTCTGAACTTACCTGCCCAGTCTCAGCAGCAGCACTGCTGGAAAAAAGCTGTTGCTCAGTCCAGGAGGAAAGTGGCCTCTCTCCTTCCCACTGCCAGCAGTTCCCTGTTGCAGATGCCAGAGCCCATGCTGCACCAGGCTGTGCTGCATCTCTGGCTGCCATCACTGCCACCTCCAAGCTGCCCCATGGGGTAGCGGTGGCAGTGCAGAGAAGACACAGGGCAGCCCAGCTTGGGCTCTGGGTGGCTGCAGCAGGGATCTGCCAGCAGTGGGAGGAGGCAGCTGCTTTCCCCCATGCTAAACAACAGCTTTTGTCCTGTGCCACTGCTGCTGAGCCTGGGTGAGTGAGCCTGGAGAAGGTATGGGGTGCACGGGGATGGGGCTGGGGTTGAAGGCGGCAGCAGCCAGTAGGAGCCACTTGCCATCTGGCTAACCTAGAAAGGCAGTCCAACTGTGGACCGTCCCCAGACCCTCTGCGTGCCCAGGGGTCAGCAGGATGTACCATGGGCGGGCTGTGAAGAACGGGCCAGGCCTGGGCTGTGCCCATATTCCAGCTGATCTGATCCAGTGGGGTGAGTCTGGAGTGGGTGCAGAACATGCTGGGGCTGCATGCTACTGGTGGTAGTGGTGAGGCACTGCAGGGCACGCAGGCTCTGGGCTGTTGTGGGGCAGAGGCAGGTGCTGAGGGGGGTGCGTAAGCGGGGGGCTCCATGCACATGCCACCCTACCCACAAACCCCACAACCACACCCTCCCCTGCACACAATCACATACCCCACACACATGCCCTGCACACACACACATGCACCTCTGGGGGGAGCCCCACTCACTGCTATGCACACACACCCCACTGCACACGCACCCACACACCCCCATGATACCCCACCAACACTATACCCACCCACACCCCCAGAAATACCCCTCCATACCCACTTACCCACATCCACACCCCCTCGCACCCTACATATTTACACATCCCCCCACAAACCTCATACCCATTAGGCCTGTGCAAAGCAGCAAGTATTCACTTCAGATTTGGATTCAGATGATTTGGAGGGACAGTGATTCAATTCAGAGATTCAAATCACTGTCCCGATTCAGTTTGCCAGAATCGGATCCAAAGATTCGGCACCGCTTTGGAGATTCAGCCATAGACTAAACAGGCAGCAGTCCTCACAATGCTAGAGACAGCTGCCTCCAGCCAGTAAGTCCATTGTGGTGGGTGGAGAGGGGAGGGAAGGAGCATGGGAGGGGGCCAGATCAA
>NW_017728994.1:18362384-18368861 GCF_001723915.1 Gavialis gangeticus | reverse complement strand
GGGGCTGGGGTTGGGACAAGTTGCCCAGCTGGGGTGGGGGGATGCAGGACTCTGGAGGAGGCTGGGGAGGCAGGATGCAGGAACAGCAGCGTGGGCTATGCTCTGCTGCTGCTTGCCCCACTAAGGTGGCAGGGCATGGGATGCAGTCCCAACTGTATGGGTTACTGCTCATGATAAGACTTAGTACAACTTAGAATGATTCAAAGTCTATATAAATCAATGTAGAGACTCATTGACTTTAAAGCTCCAATTTAGAGCTCATTCAAGATTTGTTCTTGCTGGTAGCAACATCTAGACCAGGGGTGGGTAAAATAGAAGATCCGGCAGGTGACTGGACTCCATTTCCCAGCAGCCCCTGCCCTCGTGGCTGCGGTCAGTTTCTATGGAGACCACAGGAGCATGGGCCAGGGTTTATATTGAGACCAGCCCCAGCAATGCAGCAGGGTGCACATCTGGGCAGAGAGCAGCTCCAGGGCTAGGGCTGGGATCCTACAATGGTGACAGCATCATCCAGATCTGGGGTAGAGCTGTGATCCATTGCCTGCACACCCCTACCTGGGGTGTGTGGGCAGTGGATCACAGCTCTTCCCTGGCTCCAGACCACGCTGTCACCACCATGAGATTCCAGCCCTGGAGCAGCTCCCCGCCCAGCTGCATGTCCTGCCAGTGCCGCTTGGGCTGGTCTCCATGGAAACCCTTGCCCTCCACTGTCACGGTGCCACTGCTCCCAGAATCTCCATAGAAACTGACCACAGTGATGCGGTCAGGGGCTTCTGGGAAATGGAGTCTACCATGGGCCTGATGTGGTCCATGGGCCAGACTTTGCCTGCCCCTGATCTAGACCTTAAAGATCTTGAAACTTATTACAAAGAAGGGAAATATTTCTATTCCTCTTTTTAGATGGGCAAACTGACACACAGAAGTGAAACAACTTGCTTGAGGTGTTCTAGCAAGCTGGTGTCATTGCCTGTTGGAACCCAAGATCTGTAGTTATCCTTTTGGTGCTCTACCCTTCAGACTACATTGTATTGCATATGACAAAAAGAGTAAATTCTTTCAATACAATCTTAATTATTCTCTAAAACATTCTACAGCAGAAGGGCTGTAACTAGCTCAAGGGATGGCACTAGCCCCCAAGCATTTAGGTTGGACTCTTATTTCATTATGTGACACCCATACATGCATTTAGGTTGTATACTGTGTTTTTGGCGTATATTTTTTTATGTGGGCAAGATGGCTCCTGTGTTTTGACCATGTGCTCAGCACATGGCAAGCTGGGGCATTTATTTGGGGAAAATATGTAAAACCCTCTGGCCTCATTGGCCAGGGGAAGCAGAGGATTCTTCAGGCTGATTGGTTGGGAGACGAATTGTAGTGTGGTGCTCCCTGACTGGACAAGGCCAGGGTGATATCATGCAAAGGGATATAAGGTGAGCTAGGCTGGTTTGGGGGAGGAGAAGCAGCTAGGGGCTGCTGAAGAATAAAGTCTCTTCTAAGGAAGAAGAGGTTGCAGATAGCAAAAAGGGAAGCTCAGGTAGAGGGAAGAGAGAGGGAGAATTGTCCCAGTGTTTGGGAACTCCTCTGTCTTCTTTTTCTTCCTTTGAGGTTTTAAGAGATTAATACTGGGGAAAAGAGTATTGGTTCCATTAGTTTTCTGGCCAGGAGCTAGGCCTGGCAGTTTAAGCAGAGTTGAAACCTGGGAGTTTCTACTCCTGGCATTTTGTGGCCGGGGTTGAGGTTTGCAGCTTTCTGCTCCCCAAGAAGCTGTGACCCAAACAACCTGCAGCTCAGGCTTAGAGGGTAGTAGGCCTGGTTTTTCCTCTTGTTTCTTTTGATGGTCCTTAGCTTTAGTCAAGCTGTGTGGTAGGCTGGCTGTTGCCATTAATCAACCTGGCTCCTTTTGGATTTTTTCCTCCAGTTTTGTTTCAGCAGGCCATATAATCCAACCCAGAAGTTTTAGGGTGTGTGCGTGCTGTCTGGAGCCACAGTCACCCTCCACACATATACAGCCTCTCCATGGAAGCAAAGATTGGCATGCTACCATTCCTCCATGAGCAACGAGGCGCCCCTTGCACTGCAGAAGGATCCACACTCTCTAGCAGTTTTCCCTGGTGCAGTGCTGCCTAAAGTGCTGCAGTGCTGTCGTGTAGTTAATAGTGTTTTAAATTGCATTTGATGTTTCCCTTTGTTTTCTGTAATAAATCTGTCTTTTGTGTTTACACTGCTTGCAATGAGGGTTTTTTTGTTTATGCGGGACACTCTAGTAATTCATTTAATGTTTCCCAGGTGGTCTGAATGGGGGCTTAAGCCAAGGTAAAATATATTTAGTACCAAAACACTGAGGCTAGCCCTTGTTGCTGCCAGTCAGTGCCCAGTGGAAGGGTTAAAATTATATGCACTTAAAGGGCATTGTAACAGTGAGGCAGTGACCCTGTTATGGAGGCATCTGAACAGAGAGCACGATTGTTGAGAACCCGTGACTTGGCGGCACACCGGGATACGGACTCATTAATTGCCAATTAAGGATTCTCCCTTCCCAGCAGCAAGCCACTGGGAAGGTGCTAATTACTCCTTAGAGACATTGTATAAAGGGAAGAGAAGCTGAGTGAAGAGACCCCCCTTGCCTGGAAGGGGAATCGGAGTGGTGCGTGAGGCACCGGAGCAGCAATCGGTTTCCTTATGTGGAGGCGCAGGCATGGAGGGAGAGTGAGGGAAGAAGTCATTCCCCCACTCCCAGGACAACACGCAGTGGAACAGCAGGAGCACCAGGAGCGCTGGAGCGTGGTGGTGAATTGAAGCTGACAAAAGTAAGAGACTTTTCTTTTGGCTTAATAAAAAGGGGCGTGTTGCAGAGGAGACGCCCGATCAATTAACTCACACTGGACAGTTTAACCCCACTTGGGGCAGAGAGAGACTGATATGGCAATAGCCAATGGCTGTAAAGGTGCAGTCCACCAGCAACTAGCTGCGTTTAGCCCACACAGGTGAAGGCGGACCTGGAGTGGCAGCACAGAAGAGCCAGGGCACACCCTGCTGGACTCAAACAGACAAACTGAGTAGTGTCCTTTCAACCAGACTGTCAGCCTGCAGCAACTGAGGCCAGCTATAGGTGGACATTTTGCAATCTGTAATAGTCTTCATTAAAACCAGTAAGCCTCCCACCTGTTTGGGTGTCTCCTATTTAAGTTCTTTCAAGTCATGGCAGGTGAGATAGACATTGGGACAGGGGAAGCAGGACTTGACATTGCATTTTGTGCTCAATCCAGGCATCCCACATACAAAGTTTTGGTGCATTGGCCAGGAAACGAATGAATTTTGGAATGGAAGCCATGAATATGGATCCACAACCACCGGTGGACTGGCAGCAAGCTCATACCCTGACGGTCAGAATAGTACAAGGGCAGTAGGCCCAGATGGAAGAGCTCATGAGAGTGCAAGCTCAAGAGACAGAGGCCAGGATCATGTTATTGTCCCATCAGCAGGAGCTTAGCAAGAAACTTGAGGCCCAACCCATAACTATCCATACAGGGGTGGAAGGGACCAGTCTGCCTATAATGACCATGTCTGATGATGTAGAGGCTTTTCTGGAAGGTTTTGAGAGAGCTGCAATAGCTGTGGGATGGAACATGAAGGAGTGGACAATACAATTAAGCCCTCTACTGACTGGGACCGCACAGGCGGCATATCGAGCCTTATCCTGGGAAGACGCCAGGTGCTATGGGAAAGTAAAGGAAGCCATCTTATGCAGGTTAGAAATTTCCCTGGAGACTTACAGGCAGAAATTCAGGGCAAGGAAAAAAGTGGAAGAATCATGGCCTAGGGTATTATTTCAGATTCTGAAAGATGCAACCACCCGTTCAATTCAGCCTGAGGACAAAACAGCTGAAGAGGTAGTTGGCATAGTAGTTCTGGAGAAGTTTGTGAGGGACCTGGAGTGGAATACTCAGAAGTGGGTGAAACGCCATCAGCCCCACTCCTTAGCTGAGGCCTTAAGGGTGATGGAGGATTTTACTCATGCTGAGTTCAAGCATGAACCAGCCAGAAGGGAAAGAGTAGGGAACACAGGGCCCCCAGTTTAGTTTGAGGGCTGAACTAAAGGGTGGTGTAACGAGGGTGGAAGACCAAGTGCTAAGGATACTAGAAGCTGGGATGCCAGGGACATGATATGCTTCAGGTGCAGAGAGAGGGGGCACATAGCCAGGTACTGCAAGAAAAGGGAAGGAAGTGAAGGGCACATGAGCTCCCTCATGAGGAGCAGATGGATTGCAGTTTCGGGAGGCACAAGGGACCATGGTGTAAGGCCAAGCCCATCGTGGAAGTGCAGATAGGGGATCTGGTGGTACTCGCAGTAGTTGATACCAGGTACACTCACACAATGCTAAGGGCCAATTTAGCAAATCCGGAAATGGGGAAGGTGACGACCCCAGTAAATATGGTACCCCTAAATGGGGCCTCTTACACTTATCAGAGAAAGAATGAGGTTAACAATTCTCAACCAAACAGAAGAGATTGCAGTGGGCCTAGCCGAATCACTCCCATGCCCTATGCTGTTGGGAACAGACTGGCCACATTTAAAGGAAGTTGTCACAAAGGTAATGGGGGAATTTAGTGCCCAAGATTATGTTAGGCAGGGTGCAGAAGACTTGGCCAGGGATGTAACCCTGGAAATGGCCAGGGCAGAGGAAGTAGAAATAGACTTAGACAAGATAATAGGCAAAGGCTGGTTTCATGAACACCAGGAGTGGAAACTGTTGTTCCAGAATATCTACAAAGAGAGCCTGGCCTGAAGGGAGGAAGAGGTGCTCAGACCTGAGTTGATGGAGGTACTTCCCTGGTTTGAGGTAAGGAATGGGATCTTGTACTGGATAGATAAGGGCAAGGGAGGGGAAGAAGTGCCACAGATTTTGGACTCAAGATGTTATTGGCTGCGGTTGTTAGAAATTGCCCATGCACTGCCCATGGGAGGCCATTTAGGCCATGACGACAGAGGCACAATTAAAACAAAAGAGTATTTTGGCCAGGGATTTATAAATTAGTGGAGAGATACTGCAAAGAATGTCCTGAGTGTCAGAGGATTTCAAATTATAAGCCTGCTCAGGTTCCTTTGGTGCCAGTGCCCGGGCGGAAGGTCCCTTTAAGAGGATTGTCTTGGCTATCATGGGACCTTTTCCTAAGGGCATGGCCAGGTATCAGTAGGTCCTGGTTATGATAGATTATGTGATGCAGTTCCTTGAAGCCATACCATTACATAATGTCACAGCGTCAAAGGTAGTGGGGGAATTGATAACATGGGTATCGAGCGTAAGAATTCCTCACAAAATTTTGACTAATAAAGGCATGACATTCATGTCTGGAGTACTGAAGGGAGTGTGTGAGACACTCAGAATAAAGCATCTTAGAATCTCCATCTACCATCCCCAGATGGATGGTTTAGTAGAGAGGTTTAACAGAACTTCAAAGGGCATGCTCTGGATGTGTATGCAGGGAGACCCACGGAAGTGGGAGTTAATGTTATCCCCATTGCTTTTTGTGATCAGAGAAGCCCCACAGGCCTCAATGGGGTGTAGCCCATTCAAGTTGGTCTGTGGACATAAGCCATGGGGGTATTGGATTGTGTCTGTGAGGGCTGGTCTGAGGGACACCCCAACAGGAGGGAGACCACCCAGTTCATCAGGGATTCCTGAGAGCGTTTAGAGAAAGTTCAGGAGGTGGCCCAAGAGAATTTGGGGGCAAGTCAACAAAGGCAAAGGAAAACTAAGATACTCATGCATGGGAGAGGAACCTGCATGTAAGGGATTGGGTTCTAGTATTGTTGCCTGATAACAGTCATAAATTACTTACCCAGTGGCAGGGACTGTTCCAGGTAACTAGGAGGTTGGGACCCGTAAATTATGAGATCCAAAGGACATAGCCAGTGAGGAGGAGGCAGAACTGCCACCTTAACTTGTTAAAGAAAAGGAATAGTAGAGAGGCTTGGTTAATGAAGGAAGATGTAGGAATTTGAACAAATTAAGCGACCCCAAAATATTAGAGTGGGAGCCAGGAGAACCTGGATAGGGGATGGATTGTTAATGGGACAGAAAGAGGAGCTCAGACGACTAATCAGGGAATTCCTTGATGTATTCCAGGCCAGGCCAGGGAGGGCCAGAGGGTAATGCACGAGATTAGGACTCCTGAAGGGTGCATAGTCAGAGACCACAGAAAACTGCCCCAATATTTGTGGGGGCGGTGAAGCAAGAACTTGCTCAAATGCTTGAGGCAGGAATTATAGAGGAGTCCCAAAGTCCCTGGCGAAGTCCGCTTGTGATAGTTCTGAAAGCAGACAATGCCATGTGGGTCTGTGTAGACTTTAGAAAGGTTAATGAGGTGGTGGCCTTCGACACCTTCCTCATGCCCCAGATAGAAGAGATGTAGGAAAAGAATGAAAGGGAAAGTAGGTTCATGAATAGATTAAATTGATTATAAAATGGCTGAAGT
>NW_017728994.1:18353240-18357384 GCF_001723915.1 Gavialis gangeticus | reverse complement strand
AGAGATGTTGGAAAAGATTGGGCAGGCCAGGTATATATCAACCCTGGATTTAACAAAGGGTTACTGGCAAATACCCATGAAGGAGCAGGATAAAGAAAAGACAGCTTTCGGGACTCCTTGGGGCCTTTTTCAGTTTAGACAGATGCTGTTCAGTTTAAATGGGGTGGCCGCTTTGTTCCAACGCTTAATGGATAACATGTTGGCCCCTCATCAGAATTACACTTCAGCATACATTGTTGACATTATAATATTTTTATAAACCTGGGAGCAACATCATCAACATTTACAGGCAGTCTTGCAGGAACTAAGAGAGGCAGGGCTGACAGCTAACCCTAAGAAGTGTAGCTTGGGTTAAAACGATACCAAGTATCTAGGCTTCCAAGTAGGGCAGGGTCAGATAAAGCCCTTAGCTGATAAAGTGGAAGCCATAAAAGCCTGCCAACTACCCAGGACATTAAAACAACTTAGATCATTCTTAGGGTTCACAAACTACTATAGAAGGTTTATCTGACATTTTTCAGAAACGGTGGCCCCAATGACAGACATCATGAGAGGGAAACCCTGGTTGTTAAATTGGTCAGAAGCTGCTGTGAGGGCCTTTGAGAAGGCTAAACAAGCTTTCTGCAGTGCACCTGTATTATACACCCCCAGGTTCCAGGAACTGTTCTTCCTGCATATGGATGCATCAGGGTGTGCTATGGGGGCCATGCTGTTTCAAAAGTGGCAGGGAGCAGAAAGGCCCATACCCTATGTGAGCAAGAAATTGACAAAGATGGAGACCAGATACTTAACAATAGAACGCAAATGTCTGGCTATCAGGTGGGGCATTGAACTGTTTAGATATTATTTACTAGGTCAAAAATTTGTACTGATTATGAATCATGCCCTTTAAGGTGGTTACAAATGGCCAAAATGGATAACTCGTGAATATTGCGATGGGCCCTCACATTACAACTTTTTCATTTGAATTCCATTTTTCCATAGCCGACTTCCTGTCCACCTCCCTGACCAAAGGGGGTAATATATTGCAAGAAGCTGGAGGAGAGCTCAGGGATCCTAAATGAGAGGCAATAATTAAATGATCCAGCTAGGGCATTCTAACAAAATGGGGAGGTATGTAACAGGGAGGTAGTGACCCTGTTACGGAGGCATCTGAAGAGACAGCACAATCGCTGAGAACCCACGGCTCAGTGGCACACCAGGATATGGACTTGTTAAATGCCAATTAAGGATTCTCACTTCTGGGAAGGTGCTAATTACTCCCTAGAGACATTGTATAAAGGAGAGAGAAGCTGAGTGGAGAGACCCCTCCCCAGAAGGGGAATTGGAGTGGTGTGTGAGGCACCTGAGCAGGAATCAGTTTCCCTAAGCGAAGGCGCAGCCAGGAAGGGAGAGCGAGGGAAGAAGTCATTCCCCCCACTCTCAGGACAACATGCAGTGGAACAGCAGGAGCACCAGGAGCGCTGGAGCATGGTGGTGAATTGAAGCCGAGACTTCTCTTTTGGTTAAATAAAAAGGGTGTGTTCCAGAGGAGACGCCCAAACAATTAACTCACACTGGGAAGTTTTAACTCCACTTGGGGGGGAGAGAGACTGATATGGCAATAGCCAATGGCTGTAAAGGGGCAGTCCACCAGCAACTAGCTGTGTTTAGTCCGCACAGGTGAAGGCAGGCCTGGAGTGGCAGCACAGAAGGGCCAGGGCACACCCTGCTGGACTCTAACAGACAAACTGAGTAGTGTCCTTTCAACCAGACTGTCAGCCCACAGCAGCTGAGGCTGGCCGTAGGCAGGCATTTCACAGTCTGTAATAGCACTCATTAAAACCAGTAAGCCTCCCACCTGTTTGGGTGTCTCCCATTTAATTTCCATCAAGTCATGGAAACCCCAATACCAAAGTTGCCTGCATAGTGTGCAGTTTTAAAGTTTCTATTGGAGCAAGGGTCCAGGCTAGAACCCTGAGCCTTTCTTCCAGAGTAGCATCCATCTCTGTTGCAAATACATTTATCTTTATTTTTTTTTCCCTTCTGGCTTCACATCCTTCTTCCTCTCTTGCCAGTTTCCAAGAGAGCACTGGAGAAGGGACTAGATAATGCCTAACTAAGCAAGATGCTTGTAAGTGAGACCTGGAGATTCAAAAGCACTTTGGGTGATGGAGGCCTTGAACCTATGTCTTCTGTTTCCTGAGTGGGTACCCAAACCACTCAAATACTGGGGCAAAAACATGAGAGGGTAATTATCCCTACCGTTAGTTTTTGTCCAGCTGAAAGTTTATGACTCACATATCTGCAGGGGTCGTGTATATGTAGCTGTATACCTGCCTAACCAGTGTGTAGCCTGCTGCACACGCTCAATTATTTGCATGCTTGTGTGCCCACATATCAGGGGACTACAAATGTGAATCACACTTAACTGCCAAAAAGGCCACTTATACAGCAGCTTTCTAAACCACATAGGTGAACAAAGAGGAAACAAATTCTGCTATTAGCATTTAAAACAATAATCAGCCTTCAGTAATGGTGCTTCTGATGCATAATTTTGAAGACCCCCGTTGGCAAAAATGCAAAGAACAGCATTCATCAAGGTGGTGGAACTAGACTTGCCTGGGCCAGGTGCCTGTGGGCAGGTGCCAGCTGGGAGCCGCCACCACTGCCATGGGCCCCCCCACAGCTCAAGAACCACTTGGCCTGCCAGCATTCACCCTCCCCCTTCCCCTCTCCCCACCACCGCCGCAGAGGCAGGTAAGGATTTGCCCCGACCATTGTGTACATGCCATAGACATTTACTTTGGTTTAAATTGAAGTGAGGTTTTTAGAAACCTACCACTTCAATTTAGGGAGCATTAAACAGAAATAACCCCCCATGGCATGTACAAACAGCCATAGGGTGTTTATATGCATGCTCTTGGCAGGGTGGAGAACTCCTTAATTAGAGCAGCTCTGAGAGCCGCTCTAATTAAAAGTACCTAGAGCTCCTCATGTTTCAGTGTTCCTACACTTCAAAATGGCAGTGGAGACACTTTATCCAAACCTCATTGAATAAGTTTTAGATAACTTGCTCCCATTGCCATTTTGAAGTGCAGGGATACCAGTACATGAGATGCAGGAGGCTGCAGGAGCATGGTAATTGCCACACTCTAGCAGACCCGATTATCAAGTTTTCTCCAATGTGCTGGAATTCCAGTGAGTTGGAGCAGCCTCTCTGCTCATGTATAGGCACCCATAGTGCCTGTTAAAGTCAATGGGAATAACACTACTAATATCCTTAGTAAAACAAAAGTGTTATTTACTGCATATATATTTTTTTAGGTTTATATAGTACAGCATAGCTCTGGCTCCTCTACCACTCCTCTTAGAAAGCAGCTAGCAAAAAATAATGCACACAGTCATGGATGTAATGTCATGCTGCTGTCAGAAGAACAAGCTGATGCCAATCAGTGCTGCATGTTCAAGGACTACAGCCCTACTAAGTGTTATTTACCATAGGGAATAGTTGCTGTCATCTACGTCAGCTGACTATTTATACTCATGGATAATGTCAGTATTTTGTTCGTAATACTATTTTAAGGGCTACATTTTTCTCAGGATTACACCTACAACATTAAAGAGAATTTGACCCTAGCTGTGTAATGACAGATCCAGCTTTGATGTCCTAAATTAAACTTGTTCTTAGTTTATAATTTTAGATATGACTAAGCCAATATTAACGCCTCTTCCTATATGAGTTTGAGGGGGGCGGGGAGATTGAGGGTTAAAAATCAAATTCCTTGAAGAGCTGTCAAGGCTGCATTTTTGGCCATTTTTTTTCATTATGGCCTTTCTAGTGATATCACAAATATGAATCCATTCATTTATCCTGATCCACTCTGAACTTTTCCTGTTTTCATACTGCACTGCAGTTAAGCAGACAAATCTCCTTTCCTTTTTCATTTCCACTGTATGAATGGCTAAGAAAAATGAGGCTATTTTATTTCTTTATTGCAAAGAAAATACATTAGAATGGACTGCTGCATACTTGCAACAGCTCTAGTGACAGCCTGAGATGATCTTTCAATCCTCAAAACACACCTTAGGCTGTAGTAAGACAATGAGAGATTATAGGAGGAGAACTGAAATGGGAAGCAAGATGTTGAAAAAAAAAAAAAAA
>NW_017728994.1:18347800-18352913 GCF_001723915.1 Gavialis gangeticus | reverse complement strand
AAAAAAAAAAAAAAAAAAATTAGAGCAAGACTAAGTCTCATGATGGCACACTTACCCTCAGGCATCTTCTACAGCAGCTACAGTCCTTGCAACATAGTGCTGGAGGCTAGGCTGGAAAGCTAGTGATAAATTTGAAATCCATCAAGGGCCCATTGCCTCAACTAACATTATCTGTCTGAATGGACTTTACAAAAATGAAGAACAGAGGAGTTTGGGAACATCAACTATTGTTTTATGAATGTTTGCACATGAAAAGTAATACTTATTATGTCTACCAAGCCAGTTTTTCCATCTTCTAGGGAAAAAATGAATCTGTCTTGGGAAATCTGATTCAAGACTTACTGAAGTCAGTGGGAGGCACTGTTGAGAATTGGATTAGTTTCTAATTCACCAAAATGTGAACCGGAATCATTAATTAGTTTTGCAATTCTCAGCCATTATATCAGGAAATGAAAAGTTAAACATTTAAATCTTTAACTTCAATTACTTATTACTAATTGTAGGTATTATCATAGTGTTTATTAACTCTTAGTCATGGACAAGCACCGTAATACTTTCTTATGTGCTTACCTTTTAAGCTTTTTTAACCCCCTTGACATCTTTCCTTTAAACTCTCCTTGCTGAGATGTCTAAAAGGAAAAATAACAACTAATTGGCTGAAACTGTTATGAGACCACTGCCTTCCATGCTGACTAAAGCTGCCCCATTGTTTTCTTGTCCACACCATGTCACAATGATCAGAAAGACAGTCCTGGCTCCAAAGAAACTACAAACTAAGATGAGAGCAACAGGTGGTAATGATCATTCAGGGGAATATAGGGATGTCACGGAGTGGGGCCTAGGAGCAGCCATGATCCTGCTAGCGCCCCCTACCGTGTCAAGTAAGTGATCCAGCACCCTCTATTCTCGCCCGCCACGTCTTTGATGAAGTGTACTTTTGTATATGGGAGGCTGCCTTCAACCCCTTTGTACATGGTGTATGCTAATACTGTTCCCCATTCTATTGGAGTGACCCGGTGCACCCCCAGGCTTATGGGCTACGCGTGCCTCCAACCTCCCCTTTAGCACGCCCCAAGCCTCACAGCTCTTCCAGATGTTGTCAGGTCCTGTTCCTTTCTGTGTCTTGCCTAGCGCCCCTGGGCTTGTCACGCCCCCGGCGCTTCTCTATTTATTAGCCCTATCGGGCTTACCAATGGTGTTCTTCCCCAATGGGCTAGGCTGCCTAAGCCTTGCCTGGCCCTTCTGGGTTCTGTCCTCAATTTATGTCCAGTTAGGCTCAGGCAGCCAAAGCCTTACCTGGCCCCTCTGGGTTCCTATCAACTATTAGTGTCGAGTTAGGCTCAGGTGGCCAGAGCCTTACCTGGCCCCTTTGGCTCCTCGGGGTTCCCGTCACAGTGGAGCCCCTCTGGGACTCTGTCCGGTCCGCACCCCTCTCGGGGTGTCTGTCACGAATATGAGTGCCCCCTCCTGGGGCCGGGGTCTGATTAGGCTCAGGCAGCCTAAGCCTTACCTGGCCCCTCTGAGTTCCTCGGGGTCCACACCACCGTGGAGCCCCTCACGGACTCTTCCCCGTCCGCACCCCTCTCAGGGTGTCTATTAAACTATGTGTGCCTCCTCCTGGGGCTTCTTTCTATCCGTGCCCTCCTGGGGCTTCATTCAAATACACACCCGCTCCTGCATCTTCACCTTGCCTTTGCCAGGCTCTCTATAACCACAGACTCGCCCTCTCCGGGCTCATCTCCCTAGCAACACTCACCCGGGGCTTCCGCTCATGTGGCCCCCTCTCTTTCTCGTGGCCAGATGCGAGCCTCCCTCAGGCTTCTCACTGGTGCTTCTTCAGTGGGGCTCAGGTGGCCTAAGCTGTGCCTGGCCCTGAAACAGCTGTGCCTTCCCTGGCACCCTATTAGCACCCACCTGGGGCTTCCACTCATGTGGGCCCTCCCCTTGGGGACTGACACAAGCCATCCACAGGCTTTCCACTGG
Source organism: Gavialis gangeticus (assembly GCF_001723915.1). Classification (NCBI taxonomy): domain Eukaryota; kingdom Metazoa; phylum Chordata; order Crocodylia; family Gavialidae; genus Gavialis; species Gavialis gangeticus. Next base: position 18,350,930 of record NW_017728994.1, on the reverse strand, counting down.
TGCACTGTCAGTGGGGCTCAGGTGACCTAAGCTGTGCCTGGCCCCCTGCCCCTTTGCCGGGGTCCTCTCCCCTGCTCAGGTCTCACAACTCTCACCCATCCAGGGATGGGGTCAATTGCCCCATCTGCTGCACCGCCTCAGTGCCATACTGCTGTGCCATGCCTGACACAACTGCCACGCCCACACAGGGCACTAGGAACCCCCAGTCTCCTGGGTAGTTCCCATGAGGCCTCCTCACACCCCTACAGCCTCACCCGGTCCTCTGGTATTTATACAATGAACTAAACAGAACCATAAGCACACCAGCTGTAACTCAATAACAAGCTTCCTTGCTCAAACATAGGGTTAAGCATACTTGCCTCTCTATCAACAGCCTCCCCATCAGGGTTCTTTCCACCCTTACCATGTTGTAGCTGCTTGGGTGGTCAAACTGCAACCATCAGCCCTGCTCAGCTCTACTACAGAGCTCCCACACATCAGACTACCAAAAGGGAACTGCTAACTAGGCTATGGCCGGGGCTGTTTATAAAGGCCCGGCCCTGCCCCCTCCTGGTCATGTGACCAGCCCGGTTGCCCCAGCAACCGCCACCTGGGCTCCCTAGGTGATTGGCAGCTGCCCTTAACCCTTCCTAGGCACAGGGCACCTGCGTGACCCTGTGACAAGGGAAAAAATGAGACAATATTAAAATGATCTTGGCACATCAGCATCTAACCACTGTAAAGTTTTTGTAGGCATCACAGCAAAGAAAACTTTAAAATTTTAAAGACAGGATTAGAAAATAGATTATCAAATTTTTTGATAGATTTTTTTACACAGTTAGGATGGGAGAAAGCATAAAGATGGCTGTTTGAAAATATAATAAGAAAGAGATGAAGGCTGCCACAATCGGCCAATTGGACAAGCCAATCAGCACTTCGATGTGAGCTGAGAGGGACAGGCTATGAAGGACCTTGAAAGTGAAAACAGGTAGTTGTAATCATTTTAGGCCTTCTGAAGGCAGACAAGTTTCCCAAAAATGTTACACAATTGTAGGGTCAGTACAGAAATGTATGGGATTAAAATATATTTAGGCTTTCTGAATACCTCATACTTGTTTCCCATCACTTATTAAAGCTAGCTAGTGTAGAAAATACATTTCTTTGAATATATTAAGTTTAAAGTTTTACTCCTATTCTCAAGTCCCACGTTTCTCTTTTGTTATTTATTTTGTATTAAAAAAATCTCTTTTTGGTTAGGGAAATTAAAAGTGATAGCACCACCTGATGGATTTTTTCAAATGCCATCCAGTGTCCCTATGAGAACAATATGCCAGTCTTGAATTCCAAGCAGAGGAAAAGTGAATTGAATATGTTCCAAGTTCTTAATTGTATGCTGGGAGTCATATTGGAAGATCTACGATGCTGTGCCACTATAGAGCTTGAATGTACATAGGACATAGATGGGAATAGGGTATGTCATTGGTAGGAATGAGTAAATTGTTTATTATGCCCAATCACAACTTGAATCTTGCAGTCTTTGACCTCAACAAAAAATACTACTTCTGAAAGTCAAGGCCACGATGTTGAGAATCAAACTGAGATACACTACCTCCCCCTCCAGCCCCACCAAAAACATGTTGGTTATAAGAAAAACAAGTTGCTTTTTATTTCCACTGAAATCAGAGGCAAGATTTTCATTTCAGTGAGATGAGATTAATTTGTGTTTACTCAAGGCCACATGAGAAAGTAGCGTACCTAAGAATAGCACCTTGCAACCTAGACAGGCAATCCCCTATTCTAACCACATTCTTTCCCAGAGTTTTGCTTCTATTGTGCAGTTATTCTAAAGGAAAGTAACTGAAAACAACTGTTATCATAGCGGAGTTTGTGGTCTGCACTGTGCTGTCTCCTGGTACTGCTGGTTGGTTAAATAACACCAATCCTTGTTATCCATGCTGATAAAATGGAATTTTAGATACTGGTGTTTTTTTGCTTTGTTTTGGTTTGGTTTTTTTGCCTTACCAGTGGTAAATAATATATTATTCTTCTCTACATTCTGATTTTTCACAATTTAAAAAAATGGTGCCAGGGTTTGTGTGTATAACCAAGGAGAACTATATCTTTCAGGTCTGCTGAATCTTTCTGCAATCAACTCCAGCTAAAGATTTATGGAGTGTGTTCCTGATCTCCTAAGGCAACAAGTCTGGAAGACACAGGGCATGGAGAAAAGAACTGACCCCAGCTTAGTTTTCCTGTAAACATTTGTACAACATAATAGGTAAAATATCCCAAATCAAGAGAGCTGTTAGTCATTGTCTAATAGATTGGACATAAATTCTGAAGAGTAAAAAAAAAAAAATCCAAAAAAATGCCCCCACTCTAATTTGAGAAACAATTATTTCTATCAAAAGCCATGCTAGGACAACAACAGAATATGATCTAATAGCACAGGCTTTTAAATGTACACAGTACTGTTCACTAGATCTGCCCTTCAGCTAGGCAGGGCTTCTTAAATTTCTGATGTATGAGACTAACATGTGGCAGTTTTGTGATAACAGTTAAACTCCTAAAGCCTGGAGAGGGAGAAAAAAATCTTCCTTCAGGACAGATTTATTTGTGGCAAGTTTTTCAGCCACATGACCTATAACAGGAATGGCTAGTTTAAATGAAAGCCTGAAGTTCTGTGGAACACTTAACATTTTTCTCTATCACTCTTCTGTGTTATAAGCAGAGATCAGGGTTTTCCATTTCCCACGAAAAAATCTGCAGATTTTCCCTTTTAACAGACAAAAAACCCCAGATTTTTCATTTTAATGGAGATACCTGCAGATTTTCCACATTTGCAAAGAGCTCTTTGCAGCCTGACAGAGTTCCAGCCAGCACGAGCTTCTTGTAGAAAGGGTGGCAAACCATAAACCCTGTTGCAAGGGGGAAGGGGCAGGGCCTGAGACTCTCAGTCAGCCAGGGCTTGGCTCAGGCTTGCTTTCCCTCCTGGAGCCTTTGAGATAAGTGGGGCTTGCAGGAGCTTGGGGCCAATTGGGGGCCCCCTCTCGCAGGGCTAGGTGAGTGGGAGGCTGTGGGTCAGGCATGGGGGGCACCAGCAGGGCTGTGGGGGGCCTTGTGGGTAGGTGTGGGCATGGCTGACTGCCAG
>NW_017728994.1:18344109-18347564 GCF_001723915.1 Gavialis gangeticus | reverse complement strand
CCAGCCCAGCCCAATAATGCATGGACTAGGAGCTGCACACCATCAGGCCAGGTGAGAAGCTGCACATGGAGGCACGGAGTCATGCATCATCAGGCCGAGTGGGTTCCTGCTTGCCTCCATGTGTGGATTCCTTCTGGAATGCTGTCTTCTGTTCCAGGCACCATCAGTTCAGGCCATCTGGCTCCATGCCTCCATATGGGGCTTCCAACACTCCAGCGGGAAGCCACATATGGAGGCATGGATCCCACCTGGCCCGATGGCGCATGGCTTCTGCTTACAGTGCCATGATCTACACATGCTGGCATGGATCCAGCCTGGTCTGGTGTGAAGGTATGCACCAGCAGACTGGGCCAGCTCTGTGACAACATGTGCAGGCCCTCAGGTTCAGTCAGAGGTGGGCACCACTGGGGGCTGTGTATGCTGCAGCCATGAGCACCCGAAGGGCTCACTGCCTGCTGCTACTGAGCTGCTGGTGGTGGGGGCTATGTCCTACAAACACCACACCTGCCCACAACCCACCCCCCACACCTCCCCACACCATCCCCCCACAAATCTCACATATGCCCACAAACCCTACACTCCCTACACCTTCACAAGCCCCCTCCCCCACACCCCCCATCTCCACCACCAATTGTACAAATACCTGCATATATTTCTAAGGAAGTTTCAAATAGTGTTATATTTAGTTTAATTTGTAAAAATAAAATAAAATAAAAGTAATTAATTTTGCAAAATTCTGAATTTTCTTGCGCAAAGTTTTGAATTTTTTCTACCATAATTTTGAAATTTTCTGTGCATAATTCTTTGAGGTGGTCTCAGCAGGAGCTTTAATTTGCCATGATGAAAAACCCCAAATCAAATGCCAAAATATATAGGTATTTAGAATTTATTTTATTATAGGTAGGCTTCCAAATTGCTTTAAAACTGTAAATATATCAATAAAACATTGGGTTCAAGTGATGCCTATATACATAGTGGCCTTTCATTTCAATCACAGATTTGGAGGTTTTAATCAGAGAATTTGAATTTTTTTATCGGAGAAAACCAGGATCCCATCCCTGGTTATAAGACCATAAGCAAGAATCCTCCTATTCTGTTCCCCAGTCAATTATGGTAGGCAATTTGTTGCAGTATGTCGTGTTACCCCTGAGACCCAAAGATCATGGTCAGGTTAGGTGCTTTGAATCCTTTAATATGTATAGTATCAGGGTACATCAACACGTTGATTAATTAAGCTGCTTATTGCTGTTGGGCGCACATCTGCATATGTGCTTGGGATTGCAGCATGTTGAGCCAAGGTGGAGCAGCTCCGGCTGGCAAGGAGCCCCAGGGGTCAGCTTGTCTGCCTAGGGCTGTTCCCCACAGCTAAACGTACTGCAGAGGGGCTGACTGGGGAAAGATGGTGCTTTAGCACACTGAAGCACCTTTGTGCCCCAGCCATCTCCTCCAGCATCTACATGTGCTCTGCTGCAGAGCAGCAGGATAGTACTTGTATTTACAAGTACTATCCTTGTAATTTGGGGGCAGTATTTACAAGTACTATCCTGCTGTGGAGTATATTAGGTTACTCCAGTGATGCTAAGACGTTTACTGCACAGCTAATTAGCCCACTGCTCAGTAAACATCTCATGTAGATGTGCCCTCAGTGTACTTTTCTGCTGCTCAAGTGGTACAGTGTAGACAATACATACAGGGGACCTGATTATCCATGTTTTGCTCCCCGAGTGATCCTATAAATTTCAATAAGATACTTGTTGAGTAAACTGTCAATCAGAATATTTCTCTTATAATTTTCTATTATATACCATAACATGGTGCACTGTATTATAGAGTCATTGTCAAATAGATAATAGGACCAGAAAAGGTTATGAAGGTGATGCCTCATTTTTGCATATTACAGGAAATTGTGAACTTAGTTTTGCTGACAAATTTTTCTTCCCATGAGCACTCCTGTTAGCTTCAATAGGGAGTGAGTGCTCACCTTCGGGAGTATGTAGTTCACAAGCTCACCTTGTGACATTTCTGTTATATGCTGGCATTTTGTAGCTCTGCTAATAACAGTGAAAGCTGTTTCAAAAGCACTCAGAACTAGTTTAAGTCCTCCTATGTAAGCAAGAAGTTAAATTCTGTTTGCTTTCAGTGAGATCCAGATTATGGCTCAGTGCTTTGGAATATCCATGCCTACCTCCCATAGAACTCTGGTATTCTAATATCAGGACAGTGAAGTATTGCTTTTAAACTATAGGATCCCAGATTGTAGATAGGATTAAACTAGGATGTCTATTTCATTTCTTTCTCCAGTTAATGGAAGAAATAGTGTTAATTGAAGGCTTCTCCCATATCAAAATGATATTACACCTGATCTTAACACAAAGGCAAAAACCTATATAGTTTAGCCCCATTAAAACGCCTGAAGCGTCACATGTATCAGCATCCCCATGCTGTAAAATGGTGGCAGAGGCTCTTAAATTAAAGCTCACTAAACGCCCCCGCTGCCATTTATCAGCACAGGGATGCTGATACATATGATGTAATCTGCTGCAGCCGGCAACTACGATGCTACAGCAGACTCAGTTAATCAAGTCTGCTCTGATGTGTTGTAATTACAGCGTGTCAGAGCAGCCTCAATGTATGTGTATATGTGCCTATAGGCCAAGTCCAGAAGAGTGTGGACATACGGTATGTGGTGCCGCAGACCCATGTGTGGTGCTATGCACTGCACATACAGGCATTCCTCATGCTGCTACCTTTCAGTGCAGGTTTTTTTTCTGAGATCCCAGGGTCAGAAAACCCATGCCAAAGAAAAGTGGGGGTGGCACATGTGCCAAAACTGGAGCCTGGCCAGCCAGAGCCAAGCTCCAGCTGCCAGCTGCCAGCTGCCAGCTGCCAGCTGGGTTTCCTGCCATGGCTGTAGCCCCAGGAGGCCCCCAGGACCCAGGTAAGGCTTTTGATGCCAGCACAGTTGCTGGTCCCGGCCTCCCCTACCCCACCCAGGATAACCTTCTGTGCACCAGAATGTGCGTGACACTTATGTTCCCTGGGGCTACTAATTGTCCCCAGGGAAACAAACTTCTGCACCCATCTGGATGCAACAGCTCCCCACTGTAACTCAGAATGCTTTGCAGGAAGTGTCTGAATTACAGCAATCCCCTAGACCAAACAGAAGTTCATTGTTGGTTCCAGGGGGGAGGGGAATCTACCTGCTGACTGAGCCTGCAACAATCCCTTCTCTCCTGGCATGACTCCTTCTCCCTGCCAGCCTGCAATGTTTTCAGAATGGGAGTGGGGAAAGGGAGCAGAGAGAGCTCATTCTAGGGGTTTCTCAGCTGGAGCTGGAAGATGGGATGGCTGAATTTGAGCTCCCTATCTCGGGGGGGGGGGGGGGGGGCGCCCAAAACCCCTCCCCTTTTCCCAGGGGGGGTGAAAAGCCCCCAAAATAAACCCCCCCCCCCCCC
>NW_017728994.1:18339406-18344065 GCF_001723915.1 Gavialis gangeticus | reverse complement strand
CCTATCTCGGGGGGGGGGGCGGGGCTCCAATACACCTCCCCTCTTCCAGCAGGGGCTGAAAAGGCCCCAGAATGAACTCCCTCCATTCCCTTTCCCCCTCCCATTCTGAAAACAGTTCAGTGGCTGCCACGCAGCTCAGAAGCAAGTTATAGAAGAGGATAAGGTTTTAAAACATTTTAATCTGCACTCTCATGCAATGATGATTCAGATTTTTGCCTGATCAGACATTTTTAAGTGGTCTGCAACTGTGCATTTTTGTTTGGTCACAGCTGTAGACTGCTTTATGTGGCCAGATTGGGTTAAAATTGTCACTTCTCTCTGTGCCCTAACGGTTAGACTTGTACTATCCATAGATAACAACTTCCTGCTCTGCTACAAACATGGATGCACAGGATGGAGTTGGCAGAGCCCTCCTTGCCCAAAATGGTAGTGGAGTTGGTGATAAATAAGCACTGTGTTTTTGCAAAGATTATGAATTCCTGTCTTAGAGCAAATAGTGGATTATGGAAATAATTCTGTTTCTTGAAAACTGTGATCCTTCCTTGAGCACCTAGGGCAAGTCACTCATCATGTGGCACTCCTCATGTTGGGTGTAGACTCAGACAACTGGAAAAGAGCAAATAAATGCCCATCTTTAAAAAAAAAGGAAGGAGTAGGATCCAGGGAATTGCAGACTGGTAAATCTGACCTGGATGCCCAGAGAGATTATGGAGAGTGTCACTAAGTGATCTATTTCTAAGCACATATGAGGTAATAAGGTGATCAGGAGCAGCCAACATAGATTTGTCAAGAGCAAGTCATGCTTGATTAATTTGATTCCATTTGACAACAAGGTGACAGGCTTTGTGGACTGAAGGAGAGCAGTGGATATACTTATACTTTAACAAGGTGTTCCATGCTGTTTCCCATGACCTTCTCATTAATAAGCTAAGGAAATGAAGTCTAGATAAAAATACTGTAAGACAAATACAAAACTGGTTGGACCATAATGTTCAAAAAGTAGTCAACAATGAATCAATGTCTAATTAGAGAAAGTCTTGAATGGGGTGTTCTGCAAGTCTATCCTGAGTCTGGTTTGGTTTAGTATCTTCATTACTGACCTGGGTGATGGGATTGAGTGCATAGTTAGCAAATTTGCAGATGACACCAAGATGAGTTGAATTGCAGACACTGTGGAAGACAGGATCTGGATTCAGAGCAACCTTGATAAAGTGGAAAAGTAGTCTAAAATGAATTGAATAAAAGTCAATAAGAACAAGTGTAAAGTTTCACACAAGTTCCACACTTAGGGCAGAATAATCACATACAGAAATACAGACTGGGGAATGACTGACTAGGCTGCAATATTGCAGAAAAAGACCTGAGGTTATAGTGAATCATGAGTCAATAGTGTTCTCTTTGTTGCAAAAGAAGTATACTGGGTTGTATTAATCAGCAGCATAACTAGGTTTGGAAAAGTGGGGCACCTGCCCTGGGTGACAAAGTTGGAAGGGCACCAGAGTCACCCTCCACCCCTGCAGAGTCCATGCCCAGGCAGCAAGAGCAGCCCCACAACTTATCCATGCTGGGAACTCCAAAATAGTCTTTCACTGCTACTTCTGCTTTAAGAACAACAGCCAGGATGCGCAGAGTATTCAGTAGCAGCCCAGCTGCAGACTGTTCAGAAGTTCCTAACATAAACAGGACTGCCGCTCTCCCCAGCCCCTGCCGTGTTCTCAGAACTGCACAGCCCCGCTCTTAAAACCCACCTGGTCCCCACCATGCTGCAGAATCCATGTGCTTCAAGCCCTGCTCTTGGAACCTGTGCCCTGCCCCCCACTCTTGGAATCCATGTGCCACCTGCCCCTGCTTTTGGTGCCTGTGCTTCGCCCCCCGCCCCACCCCTCTGCTCTCACATACTTTGCCCCATTGCCAACTCTGTTTGTTACACCACTAATGTTAAAAGATGTGTTGCTTGCAAGTCAATGGAAGTGATTCTTCCAGTTTATTTAGCTTTGGTGAAGCCTCAACTGGAATAACATGCCCAGTTTTGAGGTGCCCCACTTCAAAAAAGATATGGACAAATTAGAACGAGTAAACTGGAGAGCAAAAAAGTTATTAGAAGGCTAAGAACCATGACTTACAATGATAGGTTGGAAGAACTGGGATTATTTAGTGTGGAGAAGACAAGACTTGGGATTTGATAAGGGTTCAAATACTTGAAGGGTGGTTATAAAGAGGACAACAATAGACTGTTCTTTGTGGCTTCAGGGGACAGGACAAGAAGTCACAGCCTTAAATTGCCATGAGGGAAATGTAGATTGGTTATTAGAAGGAACTTTTTCACTGTATGAATAAGCATTAGAATTGATTGCTTATAGAAGTTGTTGAATCTTTATCCTTGAAAGTTTTTAAGAACAGGTTAGATAAACACTTGTCTAAAATGGCTTAGATGGGAATGATCCTGTCTTCACCAGAAGATTAGAGTAGACCTTCCAGCCCTGTTTATCTGTGATTTTGTGTCCCATGTTATCCAAAGAATTAGTTCTTGCCCTAAATATATAAACATGCTTGAGTTCACAAGAAATAAATGTACAGCAGTATTTATTCCAATCATTTGGTCTGTAAGTCAAAATCCACTATATAAATTTTGGACTTCATTTAGAGATGTCCTACCTGTGTTATAGGCATACATTGAGGGCAATGTATGTAATATGAGAAAAGGAAAAAAGTTCCATGCTCTTGTTGATAGCAAAAGTTTCAGGAAAAAAATTGCATTGAGAATTTACTTGGCTAATTTCATTTTAAGGTGAATTTTCAGGTGTTATGTAAGCATAGATCTTAATGAACAGCTGATAAATCTTTAGCTTTAGTAATGTTTGCTGAACACATCTAAAATATTCTATTGATTAGAAGAAAATTCTGTGTTTGAATTATTTGTTTGATCTAATATAAATATTATTAATAACAGGTTATATGATAAAAGTTCAAGCATTTTAAATATTCTTTGCCTTTTATTATTTATGCTTGAGTCCTTTATATTTATCTAGTTGAATTTATTTTTGTATTTATCTAGACTGTAACACTGAAATGATCAATTTCCAGTTAGTTTTATTCTTTGCTTCTGATGCACTAATACAATGCTACAGTGTTTAGTGTAAAAACAAAAATGCATTTTCATTAAATTCTTCAGAAAACATACGTATTCATGATTCACTGATATTAAACTTGGCGATTTTGATTTTTGTCAAGACCTACAGCTTGAAACCTGTGAAGATCTTGTATGTGATCTTTATACTCTTAACAATAATGCCTGGCTCATATATTGTACTTTTTATTGATAGATAGCAATGTCTAAAAGTTATACCTGTTTTACAAATGGGAAAACTGAGGCACAGGGAAGCAAATCAAGTTGATCAGAAGGTCTGTGGTTTAGCAGGGAGCTATTAGTTCTTGAGTCCCAGGGAGGTTGTACTCACTGTCCCACACTTCATTTCTTTGGAGTACTCCCCGGATACATTTATGTTGTGGCATGCCCCATCTAGCCTCCTCTACGAAAATACTTCAAACCCAAAAGTATGCCCATGAGGTTGCTTCTGGATTTCACCCACAGCTGCTCTCAAGCCTACTTCCAGTTGTGGAGTGTAGCTGTGGATGCAGAGGACTTAGGAATGGCCCATGGAATGTGCTATTGGAACAGAATAGGCATGCCCATAGTGAGAAGTCTTTGCCAGACTACGACTAACATGTCAGGATATCAAAAACAAGAACTGTAACTTATGAATGGTACCATTATAAACGGTTGGAGGTAATCACTGTTGTTCTGGCAAACATATGGGGAAGGAACTCTGGGTTTTGCTAAAGATCCTTTCTTTTCATGAATACAAGTCAAATCTCCAATTTCTCTTGAGCTCTTTGAGAGCACAAACCAATGAATCTAGTTCTTCATAACCAGCTTATGGCTGGTGTGCAAAGGAGGGGGGGGAGAAGAAGGAATTCTGTCTTTTTAAAATCAGACACCGGTGTCATATCTTTATGTTCATAACAATAATTGGAGCCCATCTTTATAAATATCTCAATAGAATCATAAAAGATTCTAAGGACTTTTTTGGTGGTTGTTGCTATGGGACTAAGCAGATCGACATCTTTGTTGTACACAAAGCCATAAACCATGTTCAACTGTTTAGTGTTGCACAATGGCAGGGCTATTGTAACCGCATATATTTTCTGTGTCCATTTATTACACCCAAATGAACACAGCAAACATCACTACATGTTAGCCTTCAAGGCAAAAGTTGCCTAGATATATATTTTAATGGTTAGAGCAGGGTTTGAGGGTCATGCCTACATTCTGTCCTTATCTTTGCCACTACTCCTAATGGGACCAGTTTAATTTCTGGCTTTTATTTCATGGCTTTGTAATATGGGCATAATATAATTTTAGATCTTGTAAGGTGGCATTAATGTCAGTAAAGGATGTTATAATTCTTGAATTAAAGGCTCCCTGTGTTGCAAATTCGAAGTATCAAAGTGTTGGAAGGCAAGGAAAGTACTTACTGATGAATGCTGGACATAACAATGATATTTTAGAGGAGTCATCTTTCTTAGTCAAAACACCCATTAACTTAACTAGTAATGAAGAAGTGGGGCAATAGTCATTTATTAGGGATGGTGAATCTG
>NW_017728994.1:18313204-18339395 GCF_001723915.1 Gavialis gangeticus | reverse complement strand
GGGTCGGACTAGATGATCTTCTTAGGTCCCTTCTGACCCTAGGAACTATGAAACTATGAAACCTTTTATTTTGAAGTGAAAGAAGATGACAGAAGAACAAAAAGGATTTTCTAGCTAGTTCAGGAGTAGACTTACGAGCTTATTTCATTTTACTCCAATGATTAAATGTTGGGAACAGCTCTGAAGTATTATGTATGCTCTGAGTAGCAAAGCATTGAAGCAAAATTACTATTCATTTACTGATTTAAATAAACATAGTTAGTAGCCCAAATTTACTGGGGGAAAGATATTGTTCAAACAGAAAGCCAGAACATATGAGGACACATTTTAAACTACAGATGCTAAATCAATAGATTCAAAGTTCATGTCTAGAAAACTAAACACATCAGCATTATCATTGCAAAAGGGGATCTCAAGCTTCCTCAGACTGTGGACTAGTGTAACAGGATCCTACTCAGGGATGACTGTGAAGCCCCTGAAATTTCGCTTAGCCTTTGTCACCTCTGTCACCTCTGCTTTCTTTGGGGCCATCTCTCCTTCAAATTTCCTGCCATACCTTGTTGCAATTATATTTTTTGAAAAGAGAGGCTGCCTGGGGCTTCCCAAGCCAGATTTCATGCTCATGAGGTCAGATATCCGTGTTCATTGCCCTAGGGACTAACTACATGGGCTCTGTCCTCCCCAATACCCATATCTCACATTTGTCACACATACTAATCAAGTCATAACCACCCCTATGGGTATTTGGCTCTGTTCATTCTTACACCAGCCCCTCTCTCGGCTGTGGGCAGCCTGGCTCCTTTGGTCTCCAGTTGTGACTTGCTTGGTCTTCAGGTGTTCTCTTTAGACCCTGGCCCCACTCCTAGGCCAGTTGTGACTCACAGGGTCTCCAGCCCTGCCAGCCTCCATGCTGTGACCCTTCTTGGCCTTCAGCACTTCCTGAGCTCCGGCCCTGCTCCTAGATGAGTAAGACCTAGGGGCACCCTGGCCCTCCATTCTCTCTTGGGCCTCCATTCCCTCCCTGGGCCAGCTGGGACTTCCTTACTTCTTCTTAAGACCACCAGATGCTCCCCAGCCCACAGGCTGGCTGTTCTGCCAGCCCTAAGGCTGAACCCCCAACCCTGAACGGCCCTGGCTTGGTAGTAGGTAGCCTCTTGCCACCACCTTCTATCCAATCATTTCCTATTTACCCTTGTCTACAATCCCTATTGTTATCCTTTCCTTTCAGCTTCATCTTCCCCTCAAATCCTCTTATTTGTTGTTAGCCTGTCTTTTTTTCCCCCAACAAAAAGAAATCTGTGTTTTCCCTGACAGTGTGTCATCACTGTGCAGGAAAGCACAACATATATTACATATATTACACACAGACACACACACATTTTGCGGTACACCAAACTTCATGAAGCGTGCTGGAAAGGGTTTGGATTAGGGTTAAGGTTAGTGAGGCAGAGGGGGCAGAGGAAGAGCTGCAAGTCCTCCTGCCCCCCGCCCCCCACAAACATAGACACATCCTCTTTCCTGGCAGCAAGGAGACTTTTGCTGCTAGTGGAAGCAAGGAGGTGGGAGCTGTGTCTGTACCTGCAGCACCCCAGTAACACCAGTAACAACAACCAGCAGCAGCATGACATTCTCTACTCCAATTTCAGTTGCCAGTGTGAGCCTTTCAGTGCCAGAGCAGCAGCTGGATCTGGAAGCAGGGGAGCTGAGTGCCATAGCCAAGGAAATTTTGGGAACGGAGGGGGAATCTGAGCTTGTGCTCCACAACCCTCAAAGTTCCCTTAGAGGCAGGTCTCCTTCTCCAGAAGGCACCTTGGAGGAGGTTGTGGGGGTTGGTGGCTCAGCTCCTCCTCTTGTTGTGCTTCTGCCTGCTGAGGAGGGGCATAAGGCTGTATCCTCACCCACAACCCATCAGTGAATGGGTAATGTAGTGTGGGATCACTTTGAGGTGGCAGATGATCCCAGGTATGGTACCTGCCAGCACTGCCAAAAGCAGATCAGTTGGGACAAGGATAAGAAACATTTCACCATCACAGCAATGCTGCTGCATCTCAGGAGGCAGCACCACCTTGCCCTTGTTCCTCCTCAGCTTGACATCAGTGGGAGTGTGCTCCAAAAGAAGTCCCCCTGTCACTCTAAAGCACCTGTCCTGAAAAAGCAGAGGCAGGCCACCCTAGAACAATGGGGGAAAGCTGAGGACAAAGCGGGGCATATTCCAAAGAACAGTGAGGTCACCCAGAGCATTGGGGAGATGCTTGCTCTGAATGGCCAGCCCTTTTCCTTTGTTGAGCATCCAGGGTTCAGGGGGCTCATGGTGCTTGTGGCCCCATCCTACCAAATGCCCACACACACCACCTTCAGCAGGATGGTGTTGCCTTTCCTGTATGAGGCATGCCACTGCCAATGTGAGCCAAGGGCATTGCTTCAATGTTGGGGTCCAGAGGCACCACACCCCACCATCCAGCAGCTATCATGGAGGCCTCAGTGGCTACCTATCTCACCGAGGATGTGGAGCCGCTACAATGCGACCCCTTGGCCTATTGGGCAACCCACAGCCAGATCTAGCCAGATCTGGCCACTGTTGCCTGGGAACACCTGTCCTGTCCACCAACCAGTGTTCCAAGTGAGAGGGTGTTCAGCATTGGTGGGGATGTTGTGACACCCCACCACACCTCCTTGGATCCTGGTTTGGTGGATCCGCTGGTGTTTCTGAAGATGAACTTCCCACTGCTGGGGTTTCCCAAGCTCCACATGAAGACAGAGTGAGTGCCACCCTCTTCACTCCACACCTATTTCCTTTCTTTAGTTGCTTTTACAACCTTTTAATGCCCCGCTGTAAGGGCTGGAGGTGGCAGTTTAGTTTTTCACCAGCCAGCAGGGGAAGAACATCTCCGTACTGAACTCCCATGCCAGGATAAACTTGGAGGCATGGGCTGGAGTTATGGGGAAGGAGGAGGCCCCAGGTCCTAGGCATGACCTAAAACTCTACCCTGCCAGAGTAGGGTGGCCTGGTGGAATTGCTGTTGGCATGGCAGCCCCAGGAAATGCCAGGACTGTGAAGCTCCTTGGTGAAAAGCAGGTAGAAGGCGCCTGATAACCTCCAGCCACTGCACGCATGCACACACAGTCCTGGCTGGGGAATGCCCAGACCTGTAAGATCTTTGAGAAGCCTGAGGCTTACTGGTTGCAGTGGAGTTGTGAGGGTGAGAACAAGCAGGCAGCTCAAATCTTACCTGAGGTACCCTTGACTGGTCCATGTTGGGGCCAGGACCCAAAGTGAGGTTGAAGGGCCAGGGGCCCACCGTGAGGAATTCCCAGGGCAAGAGGCTTGAGACTCTGACTGGCCTGAACATGAGGCCAGGGCCTAAGGGGGAGCCAAAGGTCTCAGAGAGGGGACCACAGCTAAGGGGGTGAAGGATGCCACCTGCATGGCATGGGCCACAGTGTACGGAAGGTATGGAGCTGTGGAATGGATGTCACCCCTCCTGTGACACCTGTGACACCAGATTAGACATCAGGGGCCTAAATGGGCAACGTCCTGCCTGGATAACATCTGAATCAATTTTCCATTGAGGTGTGGCAGGTGAAAGAGGGGCTGGTGGTTGGCCCAGAAAGAGGTGGCTGAGATCTAACTGGCACTGGGAACGTCTCCTGTTACAGGCTACCATCCCTGCTGTGTTCATCCTGCTCTACCTTAACACACACAAGGCAGACAGGGTTCTTTGGGTCAATCTGATATCTTTTATTGGACCAACTGAATAGTTAGAGAAATATATCTTGGCAAGCTTTTGGGTTTAAAAACCCTTCATCATGCTGAGGAAGCATCTGCAGTTGGTGTGTGTGCTCTTCCTGGATAGATGAATAGTAAAGAAACCAGAGGTTGGTATGCATGCAAGAAAGCCAGTCAGTGTAAATGTACATTGAGGCATCAGGGAATGAGAGACAGGCTGGGAGGGAGGGGGCAAGGGGGATGTAGCAGGTAAAAGTGGAGAGGTACCTGGGGAGTCAGATGTCCAGCAAGTTGTAACGTGTCAGAATTCCAATGTCTATATTGAGTCCATGAGTTTTTGTATTGAGAAGATTGATGAAGTGAAGTTCATAGGCTCATCAGTGAGAAGTGTTTTGTAAATTCAAACAAGCACTGAACCTTGCTAACCTCATCACCAGAAGCAAACTTCCTACAGTCCAAAACACTTCAAATGGAGTGTTTGACAAGAAATGCAAAACCTGCCAACCATGCCATGACAAGAAATGCAAAACCTGCCAACATATCTCTAGTACCCCCACAATTACTACACCCACCTCATGAGTTTTTTTTCTCAGTGGGCGGTTTCTTAGAAGATAGAGAATAAAATGTGTTTACTAACTCAAATATATTTCTTCTTCTTTAAAAAAAAGTGTTTGGGAAAACTGGTGAGGTGTCTATGGGAAAGAAATAATAGACTTGTTCATATATGGATGCCCCGCAAGGTGTTCAATTTTTTGTTCTCTCTGTGGCTAGTTGACAAGTCTTGCTACCTTAGTTTAAATGCGTGTGAATATTAGAATTTCGTATAGACATTCTCAGAGTCAACCAGAGAAGAGTTGTAAAGTTAAACTTTTCTGGAACCTACTTGTCCATTCCAGTCATGGTTAGGGGTTTTGAGCAGAAGAGTATGTTCCCAGTGCATAATTTTGCCATCAGACCAAGGGAGAGATAAAAGTTGGCAGTGCTGTTCACACTGTCACTTTGCTATCTTTTTACTAAGGTTTTATTTCTTTTTATAGATCCTTTAGTCAAATGACTCAGAAATGAAATAATAGCAAGTATGGTGATGTGGTGCCTATGGATACAGACAGAAAAACAACTATACCATTTTAAAGGAAGAGGAAATATTGCTTGCAAATACACATCAGTTGTTCTGAGGTAAGTCGTTCATCTGGTTGCTCCTATGCTACAGTAAGTGAAGTTAAACTGCAGTAACTTAAACGTGTTTAATTCAAGAGTAAGTAGCCTCAGGTTAACTTTTGTTTACCACACAATATCAGTAGGCAGATGAAAGAGGTGCAGCATATTCAGCTGAAGTCTAGTAAATCCTCCAATCTTGCTTTTTTAAAACAGTATAATCGCTCTTCTATTTATACCCTGCACAGGGTTGTTACTTCCATAAGCATAGATAATGTGTATTTTATATGGCATCTTTCATACAGTGATGCCTCTCGTGTTCTTCAGAGACACTGAACTTTAGAGAGTTGACTACAATGTTATATAGGCAATTACAAAAGCAATTAAGAAGATAGACTAGAGTAATAGAAAATAGTTAATATGTAAGAGCAGTAAGAAGTATTTCAGCAGAGTAGTTATAAGAACAAGAGAGGGGATGAATGCTTCATCAAGGGAATAGAAAAGGCAGCCTTAAAAGTCAATCAGAAAGAAGGGGAAAGTAAGATATAACTGAGTAATTCAAAGGGAAATGTATAAGAAAGGGAGAATAATCCAGTGGTTAAAGCACATTGTTGTGCAGGGATGGCACAAGACGCCTTTCCCACTACTTGCATGGTTGCCCAGAATTAATATTCCAGAGTAGTCTTTGTGCTACCTAGACTAGTTACTCTAGGCCCTCTGCCTAAATGCCACTGTCTAGTCCTCTGTTATTCAGTTCGGGGACAAATATATAGTTGTTATCAGACTTTGAACTTCTGTCATGCTCTTCTACTACATAGCAAAACATAGTGTTGTTAGAAATGTAACAGAGTATTTTGCCTGTAAAAGTGACCTCAGATATGGAGACAAATAAGACAAGGAAAATGTCCTTTCTGCTATCTTTCTGCACTATTTAGGAAATTATGATCAGTGAAGGCCATGGACTGATCAAAGACTCATCCCATTGAAATCAATAGTTTTGGTATTACTTTCTGTGCGACTAACATTTGGCCCTTTAATCGTAAGAAGTCTGAACCCATGTGTGGTTACATGACTTATTAGTAACTTTAGAAGGATCATCTGTTAAGCCAGTAGAAATATAAGCAAAATGTAAATATAATCATCAACAAATAAAGACATACCAGCCCTTGCCCATTGAAATGAAGGAGTATTTTTAGTAGCTAATAGCTCATATCCCAGTTGCTGCTGGGGCTACAAGTGGTGGGGAAAGTGGTGTCCCATAGGCTTCCCCAGAATTACGGGCCCAAATGTAAATGTTTCACTGGAAGCATCTAAGGAGGTGCATTCTTCCATTTATAACCTAATGCAAATTGTCTTAACAGTGTCATTCTCAAGGGCCACAATTATGATTGCCTAACAACACTCGACCTGCTCTTGTTGGGGCCACTGGTTACATCTTTAATACTCTAAGTACAGCAGCACAACTTTCAGTATTCAAAATCATGGAGCAAATGTTAAAGGGGATATTCAAGAAATTTCTATTATTTTTTATGAATAGTAACTGTATCTCCATTTACCCACTCAAAATTGTGCTGTCTGACTACACCAACTTAAAAAAATGACTCTTCACAGGGACAGGAAACAAAACA
Organism: Gavialis gangeticus; assembly: GCF_001723915.1. NCBI lineage: Eukaryota > Metazoa > Chordata > Crocodylia > Gavialidae > Gavialis > Gavialis gangeticus. Next base: position 18,332,885 of record NW_017728994.1, on the reverse strand, counting down.
GTTGTCAGAGATAGGACAGTACTGCTTAAGAAGTTTTCATGTTTTGTGGATTGCACTCAGGAGGTATTGCCAAGGGATCTACAAATTGACTTAAGTGCTCCAAAGAAAAGGTAAGTCCAAAATACAGCTTACAGGGAATGCTTTCTTCTTCCTAACACCTGTAAATTAGAACAAGTCTTAAATCTAAGTGTTTGGGTCTTTTTTTAACCTTGCTATTACAACTATGGATATTTGTCCATCTAATTCTGCATACTTAAGGCTGTAGCTATACAGCAGGGGTGGGCCAAATCTGGCCTGTGGGCCAAATCTGGCCCACCAAGAGATTTTGTGTGGCCCGTGGTAGGTCCTGCGGTCCCACCCCACCCAGGTGCAGGGAGCATCTTGGGCCGTGGCATGTGCGACTGATCCCACTGTCCCTGGGCAAGCAATGGAGCTGGGGCAGCATGGCAGCTGGACTCACTTCTTGGCAGCAGCAGTGGCTGTAGCTTTTTCCAGGCCAGGGGCCTGGGCCAGACCCATGAGCCATTCTCCATAAACCCCTGTGATGGGTGCCGGTTCTGCGGGTAGGGGCTTGAAGGGAAGAGATTGTGGGTCTGCCCTGCCCCTTGGCCCTGCACTATCACAGCCCTGGAAACCCAGCCCTGGCCCTGCCTGCCTGTCTCACTCCTGGATGCTGTTCCCCACCCACCCATGGCCCCATCCCAGCCACTCAGCCAAGCACAGAGTAGAGCCATTTGGGCTAAGGACAGGCATTACACACAAACCAGTTTAAGAGATCAGAAACTGGGTTAAACATGTAACAACAGATGTTCAGTACACATAAACCAGTATGAAAATGGTTGAAACTGGTTTGAGTTAAACCTGGTTGAATTCAGGATCAGACTTAACTGATTTGGCTCAAACTCCCAAACCAGAGACCCCCAGCATCCTGGCATGCTCTCTGGGCTGGGCTCTCTCCTTCAGCCCCAGGGCTGGCCCTTCCCCTCTGCTCTCTAGCTGAGCAGGGACTGGGGCTAGCAGAAACACTGGCCAGCATGGCTCCCTTAAGGCAAAGTGGGCAGGGAGGGGGTTAATTATTTCCTCCTTCCTCTCTGCAGCCAGTTTCAGCCTGTCTGCTGGGGAGCTGCAGCGGTGGCCACTGGAGCTGGCAGACCCTGGCTCCTTGGGAGAGAGGAGGGGGGAATGAACCTTTCTCTGGGCCTCTGTCACCTTAACAGGGCAGGTTGTCCTGTAGGGTGGGGAGGGGAGCTCTGTTCAATGCTGTGGGGGACTCTTCTTCATCCTCCTCCTCCCAGGTTGGGAAGGGAGACTGTGAGGTGCTGGATCTGGACTCTTCTTCCTCTTCCCCTTCCTCACAAACCCTGGGGCTAGGAGGGGTGCCCTCCTGGCCCTGCTGCAGTGGGGGAGAGGGAGGAGGCGGAAGAGTTCCTTTCTGGGGCTGGGCAGCACTGTGTACCTGGGAGCCCTGGGGTGGGCCTTCCTGGGCCTGGCCACGCCCTCCCTCCTCAGCTCAGCTTCCCTGTGGAAGGGAAGGGAGGGCTGCTCTAGCACCCCTGAGCTTCTGGCCTGAGCCACTGCAGGCATGTGCCAAACCTCTATCCACTTATAAACCAGTTCAGCCTCACCAGGTTAGACTAACCTGCAAAGACTGAATCAATTCAGGCTTGGGCTTTTTGAATGTCTGTCCCTAGCCTTAGGGATTTTTGGTGAGCTGTTGGAGAGGGGCATGCTGACTTGGCATGGCAGGTGGGGGTGGGGGCTAACCCAACCTGTGACAGGTCACCAAAGCTCTCTAAGTGGCTCTCAGGCCCAAATAATTGCTCACCCCTGCTACACAGTAACTTTGCCATGGCCAGGAGCAGCACCTTCAAGTATTCTACCTGGCTTCATCAGAGGTGCCTTCTCTCTTGAAAGCAGTGTAGCTGTACTTGTATAGTGCTTTGGGTGGACTTATTAGCCCTGATAATTAATAGTAGCAACTGATTGTCCTGCAGCTACACTGCTTCTGGTTGAGGCCAGTTTCATGGTGCTCTGGAAGTCACGTTTTATCTTTGTGATGCAGCTTAAAACAGTTAAAAGAGTGGCATTAGAATACTACTTGCATATACTTTTGTGACATCAGTTCAATTTTCTGCTCTACTACAAACTTCTTGTATGATCATAGGCAAGCACTTAGTGCCTCATTTTCCCATGTATAAAATGGGAATAATATTCCTGACCAATCTCCCTGAGTGATGGTAAATATGTTAAAGACCGTGAAGTGTGTGAGGCAGCCTCTAGAACACAAAGACTTATCACTGGGGCTGAGAGAGAGAATAAAATTAAAAAATGAGATTGGGTATTTAAAGAATTCCAATATAAATATTAACTAATGAGATGTACTAGTTCTGTTCAAATTTCTCTACCAGGATTGCTGAGTAGGTCTGATCAGAATTTAAAGTTGTTCCTCCTCAGGACCATCAATCCTATACCCTTTCTTGTGCAAGTATCAACTACACTTCCACTCAGTGCTAACAGGGTCCTGGGTGCTAGGACTTTAACTACCATACTACTGGTGTCACTGGTACAAATAAATATCCCTCCCATTCTAGTAAAAAGACTCTTTCACATCTGTAGGTCCCAAATTCTTCTCTTCAAAGTTACACTGATGGAAGGATGAATTAGTTCTTAATCAGTTGGTTGATAAGGAACAAGACTGATATAGGAAACATGGCTTCTTGTTTCTCAGGAGCATCCTTGACTCCAGTGACCTACAGAAGAACTTTTCCCTGTCTGTAAAGTGCCTTGGACACTGCCCAAATGGCTGGGGGTGCTTCACTGCAAATAGATTTGCTCCCCTGTAATTAACTGTGACATGAAATGTAAACCAGTACAGTTGTAAATGAACTTTAGCAAGCTACATACATTGTAACATTACGCTAAATGTTCCCAAAGCACACAGAATTTAGTTGGTCTCAGAAGAGTCAAAACCTGGTATATCCAGATATGTTTTAGGCCACCTGCTTTTGTTTTGTTTTTATTTTTCCTTGAACTGCCATTTGTATACTCACAGGTAAGGAGATTAAAATACCATTTCAATATAGTGCACTGTCCTATTTTTCTTCAGGACATTAGCAGTTATTCTGGCTGGAAACAAAATTGAGCTATTTTGAATTGTGTTTCTTTCCATAACGAATGTGGGAGATCTGATTCAGCATAAAGGCTTCGTACTGGGTCTCTTGTATTCCAGCTAACTGGCCAAAATGCAGGATGATACGAGCTTATTATGGAATCTGGGTTCAGGCCCTTTCTCAGCCAGGAACTTGAGACTATTTTCCCTGCTGCTAACTTACTATGCGGTAACCTCGGGCATCTCATGTTGTCTTCCAGTGCCCAAATTTCCTTGCACATAACAAATGGAAATTATGCTATTTTCCTTCATCAAAGAGATGTAATGAGACTTGATTACAAATGCTTGGTGTTTGATTCTGAGACCTTCAGAACAGGGTTCCAGGCTGCCAGAAAAATGGTTAATGGAAGCCTAAGAGTTCAATTAGCTATCAGGGCTGCACCTGCAGCTGGGTCAGGTAGCCGAGGGTGTATGTAGATGAAACAGGGGCCCTAAATTGAAGCGGTTTCCACCAAATTTAAGTGGTTTTTAAATCCATCGCTTCAATTAGGGGCCTTTAAGCTCCTGTGTCATGCACACACCCTGCACTTACCTGCCTCTCTGGTGGCGGGGTGCGGCGGGTCTGCCAGTGGGTGGAGTGGTCCCTGGGCTGTGGTGGGGGTGAGTGTTGGTACTTCTCCCGCCCACTGGCACCTGGCTTGGACAGTCCCAGGGGGCACTGCAGTCGCGGAAGGAAGCACGGGGCCCCCGTGCAGCTCAGGCAGGCAGGCGCCAAGGGAAAAGAAAAAAAGACCAGGCTCCCCGCTTTTCTTGGGCAGAGCCTGCTTTCCCAGGCTGCTGTCAGGCTGCCTGCAGGACTTCCTACAGAGGCCCTGAGCTGCATGGAGCCCAGTGTTTTGCTCCGTGGCTGTAGGGGCAGCAAACTAAAACTCCTTTGAGGCGTTTTAGTTTGCTACGCCCCAAGTCTTTTAAGGCTCATTACACTGCTGAATTTCCTACAGTGGCTGGAATGAATGCACAATATGCTGCTGACCGTGTAAATACCGATGCCATTAAACCGATGCAAAAGCATTTAGCCCACTTTAAAGTGTTGTGCACATATGCCCCTCATTTTGTCTACACACAGCCTGAGATATTGGGTATACTTGTTTCCTCTAAAATAATCTCCCACAGGGGCATGTGTGCATGCCTGTTTTCTTCTATGGGGCTTAGCTGAGAGCTAGTATTGGCTGTGACAAGGGGTTTAAGGTATGGGAAAGGAGTTATGTGGTTATTACCTTGTAATAAATTTGAGAAACCTTAAGATACACTCAGGAGGGAGTGAATATCCAAGGTCTGTGGATACAATTAAAAAGCTGTGTCAGCAGAGGTGGTGTTTTTTTGGAATTTCCTACGGGGCTATTGTGAGAAGCCTTTGGTCTCAAGGTTTTGAAAAAAGTGAAATGAAGAGAAATCCCTGTGCTTTTGTGAGACAGCATTGAGCAGGATGGTATTAAATTACAGTTTTATAGAAGTTTGGCGTATCATGGAATATTGATACCCTGGAATGGAGGACCAAACCTGACCTGCCTGGAGGGCTGAATCATAGAAGAAGGGACTATTGCATGGCCTGAAGGGGCTCCAGATGAGAGCAAAAATCAACAGTGCTACATACCTCCATGATGGGTGGCTTGTTGTGCCCTAGAAGTTCAGTATTTTAGCTGAGGTAGGCACTGATGGATTTATTTCCAGTCATTTTTCTTGACATTTTAAATGTATTACCACTTCAGGATGAAGGAAACCTTCATTTCACTGACACTGCTGCAGACTGTGTAGTTTCTTCTTCGCTTATGCATGTTAAATGCAAAAAGAAATGTTGCTTGTGGGTGTGATAGATCCATTACAGTATTGACTTTTGTGCCCACTAGAAATGAATTAATGGAATGGCTCTTGTTGATGGAACAGTTGGCTATAGCTATTTAGTTTTCTAGTGTTATTCCATACGAGGGCTTATTGTCAAGCACTGAGGACAGAATGCTCAAAAGCAGAGTACACCAGCATAATTAATCAGGCTAGACAACAAGCTTCTGCAATGCATTGATGCTGGTGGAGAGCTGTTTTGGTTCTTTGAAGATGCAGCTCTTGTGTTTGTTTCCTTGAGGCATTTGGAAGTGGCTCTACTTTAGGGGTCTTGGAGAGCAGATGTGCAAGCTATAGCACTCTTTTGCCTAATGCCTCATCTCCTCATCTATTCTGCTGGTTTGCATGAGGACAGGTATCTATGTTGTACTCTACTTTTCCACATGCTCTTTGAGAAGCTTTATACTTGTGAACAGTGCTGTCATCCCTGCCCCAAGATTCACATAGTGAAAGGACTTGAGGTGTAATTGGCCCAGATACAGAGACATGAGAGTTGAAGGAACCTGCTGCTTCTGTGTTTTTGTTGTGCAGCTGTTATTAGCTTGCCATATCATATCCAGTAAAGATCTGAGTAATACTATAAAACACATCACAATTATCCAAGTACCTTCTACTGAATAAAGTAATTTGGCAAGCATTGGCCATATTTTCAGATGTTTAGCTGTAGCGTTCTATAAATGAACAATTGCAAAATGAATTCACCCCTGAGTGGAAATTGGGCTTCTAGCTGTTTGCCAAGCTCATGGCATGTAGGAGTTAAAGTAATTTTAAAACTTGAATTTGTAATTAAAAATGCCACCTACGTATTTTTTTAATTCATTAGAACTAATTAAAACTTTACATGTGGTGGTGCTGCATTTTTATGCTGTCATAAAAATCATTAGACCTATACAGAACCACTCAGCCATGCAGTAATATGAAAACACAGCAGCAGTGCATATAAAACTAATATATTACCAATCAATTGGGTGTGGAACTGGGAGATAACACTTCTGAGTGTGTGTGTGTGGTTTTTATTCCCCTCCCCTGCAAGATATTGCTAATAAAAGTAAATACCCACAAATGGAACCTGTAGATGTTAAGATGATTTCTTATATGCATTTACTTACGGCATGATTTTTGCCAACCTTGCCCTGTTCATGCAGTCTTTCACAAATACCCCCATCCTGCTGCCCTGTTTACATTGTTATCTCTTGATCTGTTGCACTGATCTTCAAAGATTTTTCTTTTCCTTTTATTTTTAGTCTGCCCAACCTTTGCATTTGAGTCATAAGACCTGGATTTTTGAGACTATACTCCTGTGAGTTCAACATGAAGGCCACAGGAATATTTGAGTGTATAAAATTCAAACTGTATTAACAGGATTAGGGCCCTTGGTGTAAGGATGGCTGAGTAAGGTCCTTGGTAAATATCCCTTATCTAAGACCATTAAAAGTGTGTGCATTAACTATAGTAATTGGTATGTTGTGAGTTCAGCAACAACACCCTGGACACTGCTGTGTTGAACTAACAGCTATTTATTATTACAATTCTCTGGAATCATCTCCAGGGTGGATCTTAACAATTGCCCTCAATATATGTACACAGAACTTATATCTGCTTTGCCTCTGACTTGACCCAGTCCAGTCCTGTGGAGGGAGAGGAACCAAGAATGCCTCTGGCTCCCCCAGTGCTGCAGAACTGCCACAAGCAAACTGAACCTGCAGTGCTGGACAGCAGGGCTTTGGCCTTAAAGGGACAGTACAACAAAAATAGAATAAGACACAACATCTCTTCTCCCTAGACAGAATAGTCAGCCAACCATTTGGGAGGACTCCGCTTCCACTGCTGGTGGTAGAAAATGGTTTCCATTGGTGGAAACAGGTAGGCACTTCCCCAATGACTCCATGTCTGTCGGTGGTGGATTGGTACTTGGAGATTGTTCGGGTAGGGTTATCACTAGGAGAATGCCCACACAGCTGGTCCACATGGCATCTCCAAACTTGTCCATCATCAGTCTGAACTGTATATGATACAGGTCCTGCAGCGCTTACAATTTTATATTGAACCCACTGTGGGGCTGTTCCGTAGTTCTGAGAAAACTCAGTCTCTTGTGGAACGAAAAGCTGTAAAGTACCAGATGCCAATGTGGAGTCCAACTCTGTTTCTTTTATGAACTGCATGTCTCCCACTAGGTCTGAGTTAACACAGTCAAGGCATGTCTTGAAATGACAACCCATAAGAAACTCTGATAGGATGGATGCTATAGTATGGCACGGAATTACATGTTGAGCAAACAGAAATCTGGCCAGTCTGGTAGGCCAGTCTCCTATAACAATCCTTTTCAGTGCATCTTTTGTAGTCTGCACCATTTGCTCAGCTTGCCCATTGTCCCATGACCTTCGAGGTGCAATGGTAACAGTTTGAATGAGGTTGTGGTTGGCAAAATCTTGGAACTCTGCTGAGGTGAATGTACTGCCATTATCAGAAACGATAGTGTGGGTTGCAAACAGCTGACAGCTGTTATAGTGTCAGTTGATGTAAAAACTGAGACAGTAATCACTTCAAGGCATTTGGAATGTGAGTCAAAAACAATTAAGAAGTTCTTATCTTGAAAAAGAGGTGGCATAATCAATGTGGATGCATGACCAGGGTTCCTTTGTCGTTACCCAAGGGAATACTGGTGCCTTTGGTGGATTATGAGGGGTTGCTTGACAAATGCTGCACTCCCTTACAACCCTTTCTATGTTATTGTCCACACCTGGCCACCATACATAACTGCTAGCCAGCGCTTTCATCCTCACAATACCTGGGTGTGTTACGTGCAGTGTTGTCAGTATGATTTTGAATCCTGCTTCTGGAATTACGATACACTTTCCCCACAAGAGGCAACACCTGTGGGTAGACAGCTAATGCTGATGTGATGAAAAGGGCCTGAGTTCCTCAGTCAATCTGTCTGCAGGCCAGCTCCTCTACACCCAGTTGAGGACACAGGCAAGAATAGGGTCTTTTGCAGTCATCCTTGCTATCTGATCAGCCTGAAGCTTCTGGTATGGATTCCAGCATGAGGACTTCCGCTGACAGAGGAGTAGCATAATCAGGTATTTGTAGTGGTAGGCAGCTCAGTGCATCAGCATTTGTAATCATTTTCCCAGGTTTGTACATGAGTGTATAGTCATATGCATTTAGCAGATGCTCCAGCATTGCATACGGGGAGACAAAATAGGAGGAGTTGGTTTGTCCAGAGTAAAAATTCCAAGAAAGTGTTTGTGGTCTGTTCGGATTTCAAATCTGCAGCCATAAACATAATTGTGAAATTTTTTAAGTCCTGCAGTGATTGCCAATTCTTCTTTATCAACCTGTGCATAGTTCCTTTCCGTTGAAGTAATTGTTCTTGAGTAAAAAGCAACGGGTGTGTTTGTGCCATCAGGCAATGTGTGACTGAGCACAGCGCCAACACCAAATGGCAAGGCATCACACATCATGGGCAGTGGCTTCTGTTCATCATAGTGAACAAGGACAGAGTCTGATGTTAGCAACTTCTTGATGCCCTGGAAGGCTTCGTTGTGCTGGCAAGTCCACTTCCACTGAGTTCCTTTATCCACTAAGCAATGAAGGGGCTCTGCTATGGTGGCTTTGTCTTTCAAGAAGATGTGATAAAAGTTGAGAAGTCCTAAGAACGCTTGAAGATCCTGTCTGAATTTTGGTATAGGGGCATTATGTATTTCTTTTACCTTATCTTCAACTGGGTAAATGCCAAAAGCATCAATTTGATACCTCAGAAAGTTGATACTGGAAACTCCCAGTTGACATTTCTCTCTTTTTACTCTGATACCGTCTTTATCAAATCTTTATAAAACTTCTCTGAGTCTCTTAGTGAGTTTCCTCTCTAGACGGCCCCATGAGGAATTCCCGCTAGCATTTTCTTCATGAACCGCTGGAAAATTCCTGGTGCCACAGTAATTCCAAACGGGTGGCGCTTGACATGGAATGCTTCCCGGTGTGTAATTATTGTTTGGGCCTCAGTAGCCCGGTCATCTACTATCAGTTGCTCCCCCCATAACCTCCTGGCCCTGCTCATGCCCTACATTCCCCACCAGCCCTGCTCCCCCAGATCTGCCAGGGGAGACCCCCAGGTGCCAGGACTACGGGGCCAGGGATCCAGGTCCACAGCCCCCTGGAGGTAGCAGCTTCTGGCAAGGTTCCCTCCAAGGTACGCACGTGCGCAACTGCGCATAAGTAGAAGTGTGGCCATGCACCAACTTTTCAAGGCCACACACTGGGAGATGAGCTGGGCTGTGGCGTGGGACACTTACTGAAGGTAAGCTACTCCCCGAGGTGGGGTGGGGGCCTGGCATGGGCTCTGCCGGCTCTGGGGAACTGTGCCGCTCCTCCACATTGCCTCAGGGAGTGAGGAGGCACGTGGCATCAGAGCTAGAAATGGAGCACTTCCCTGGAGCTGGCAGAGCCTGCAGAGCAGTTCCCTGGAGCCGGCAGAGCCTAAGCCAGCCCCCACCCCAGCCTCCATCCCTGCCTTGCCTCACCTCAGGAAGGAGCCACTTTCTGCCCCGAGTGAGGCTCTGCCAGCTCCAGGGAACTGCTCTGCGGGCTCTGCCGGCTTTGGAGTAGTGCTCCACTCCCTAGCCCTGATGCTATGTGCCTCCTTACTCTCCAAGGTAATGCGGGGGAGTGGAGAAGTTCCCCAGAGCCAGCGGAGCCTGCACCAGCCCCCAGGCTCCAGCCTCCAGCCCCCAGGCCCTAGGCCCCAGGCTCCAGCCCCCACTGCCTGCCTCTGGTGAGGAGTGAGGAGCTTACCTTCGGTAAGTGTACCACGTCATGCCAATAGAGGGAGGTGGGACCGAAGCACCGTGCTCACAAACTGAAGCAGTGTGCTTACGGACCACTGCTCCTTAGAGGGAACATTGACTGCTGCAGTGATGCAGATCACTGCCCCCACTTCCTGCCTGCCACTGCCTGCCTGCCGCAGGCTTGGGCAGGGAGCAGATCCCTGCCATAGCATGCACTCCTGGGGGCAGGGGGATCTGTGTCCCCTAGATCTGTGCATGGGGTGGGGCTGCACACTGTGGGCTCCCACCCTGCTGCCGTCCCCTGGAGCCTCCATAGCCCAGCATGTGCAACCTGGCACTGCAAAGAACAGTGAAGCCGTACAGGAGCAGCACAGAGCTCACAGCAGCAAGCAGCTTTTCTGTGTGGCTCCACTGTTCTCATGCACTGGGTTGTGGAGGCCCCAGGGGAGGGCAGCGGGTGGGAGCCTGAGCCTGAAGCAGGCTCTGCACACAGATCTGGGTCTTAACAGATGGGAGGAAGTTCGTGGACTTTTTAACAGTAGTCTTATTGGCTACAAAGGACCAACTCTCAGGATCATCATAAATTCTAGTTTATTAGATGGGAAATGAAGTTTTAATAAAATTATAAATGGAAATTCTGGGGGGTTATGATGAGTACTTGTCACCTTAGTGCACGCGTGCATGCACACACACACACACACACACACACACACGCATTTACTCATTCATACCCATGTCATTAAAACCCATGTAGTATAGTGTATAGTAGCTGTTGTACTGAATGTGAGAGCACTGGTGTTAGTATATCTACCTGTCCAAGGCCCTGCAGATCTGCTGTCGATTGTCAGCTTCCTCCAAGGCAGTGTCTTCTCCAGAAGCGGGTGCTTGCTTATCTTTCTGTCTCAGTTGGTCAGGTGCTGGAAGAGAGGGTTTTGCTGAGGGTTACACTTTACTGCCTTTTATCCTTTCTCTGGCAGACTTCTGTGATCCCCCAGCATCATCTTGGCTGCCCAGTTCAGAGGTTGCTGTCCTATGTGAGTCTTGAGCAGTGCATGACAACTGCTAGTCACAGTCACCGGGGATTCCACCTGATCGTGCAGTTTTGGGAGCCCACCCTTGGCTTGATTGATTCAGTGGCTGTGTCCTTGCAGGTTTTAAGTGGCTTGATTAGCTTAAAATGGCTTGTAGAGTTTTGTAATGATAAATTCCTCTGGCTAGGCTATTGTCAATTAACAGCCAGAGGCTCTTGCTTTGACATACAGTTATCTACTTATTCATATATACTTGCACTCACTTAGGGGGACCAGCCCAATACAGCAATACAATTCCAATGATTATAATTCCAGTGTATTCTTATACTAATAATTTTAGTAATATAAGGTATGACTTACTCTAAAGAATGCATTTATTAAAAAGTTAAAACATAAAATACAGAATATGAGAAAGTTTAAATATAAAAAAATGCACTATGAGAAATATATAAAATATGCAATATGAGGTAGGAAGGATCAAAGGCCACTGGGGACAGTAAGTGAGTTAGGTTAGCTGCAGTCACATAGACTGATTTAGCATAAAACTTTAGACAGATATGGGAAGTATGCTTTGGGAAATAGGTCTTAATCAAAGCAGGAATGTGCTCACCGGGAGATATTTACAGTTATGCTTTCAATGTACCTTGGCTTTTCTTGTCTCTTACAGGCTTTGCTTTGAAGTGGATATTTTAGTTCTTTTGTTTTCTTTATTGACACTTAGCTCAATCGATAAGTAGATGTAGTTTGTAGGTTTCTCCTACAGAAAGCCACTTCATAATTCTGGCTTGCTCCGAGCCTTGCTACACCCATGCAATGAGTGTGCTAGGTCTCTGCCAATTCTTAGAAGGAAAAAGAAATGCACAAAGTGGGGGGTGGTGCAGGCAAGGTGGGGCTTCTTGTTACAGTCTTATAGTCACAAGGCACATGGACAAGAGCAAGCACCTGCAAGAAATCAGATTTTTGACTTCCTGGCAGTTAAAAAGCCCAAGACTGAAGCTATTGATTCTTTGCAGGTTAGTCTAAGCTGCGTAGATCAAACTGATAAGCAAATAAACGGACATTCATTTTTGATTCTGGAAATGCAGCCACATGCCTGCAGTGGCCCAGGCTGGAAGCTGGGCGGCCATAAAGCATGCCTCTCTCTTCAGCGCGCAGCTTGAGCAAAGGCTTGCTCTCCCACCCTGGGCAGGGAGGTTTGTGGAGGAGATGCAAAGCAACCTGGGATGCTGGGGGACTGAGTTAACTTGAATCTGGAAAGGATATGGAACAGAAGTTCAATAAACTTATTTAACATAAATCAGTTAGATATGATGCTATGTCCATCCAGCTCCAGATTTATCTTAAACTGGTTTTGAAAGTGATTTATGTGCACTAAATTTCTGTTGTGTTATCCTGTGTCAGGGGCAGCAAGTGAGACTTAGTGAATAGGCACTCATACTACAGTAGCCAGGAGTGGTTCCCAAAGACTATTTCCTCATCATGTCACAGTTCACAAAAACTGGGAAATCCTTTCATGCTTATTACCCAGTATTTTTAGTCCATTTGCTGCTGTTTGGAGATGCTGTTTCTTGACAGTAAAGGTGCCTAAAGGATGGAGACTTAAAGTACATTGTAGCTGGGATGCTATTTCCTTCCATGGTCGATAATTCAATCTTCTAGCTTACAGAAACTATGAGAAAAAATCAAAAGTTACATTCATAAAAATATTTGACATCTGAAGAAACCTCTTAGTTTCCATGCAAAAATTTCTGGAGGTTTCATTCCCATTTGTAGAATTCAAGCACCAAAATATCACCATATGAAAGGCTAAAGTATCTCGGCTGCTTGCAGTCACAAAACAAACAAACTGCACTTTACTGGAAGAAGCAATGTGTTGGTTAGACTGGGCTCTGCTGTATCTTTATAGATTGGGATCTTCTGCAGGGCTTTTTTGGTGCTTTTATTTAATATCGGATTTAATCAGCTATTAGATAAAAGTGCCATAAAAGCCCCACTGAAGTGCCCGATCTATACAGACACTGCAGAGTCAGGCTGAACTAATGCACTGCCTCTTCAAGGCATGTGTTGGGCTTTGCACAGGAGCACTCAGAGTCTAAAGTAAAGCATGTTTTGTGGGGCAATGGGTACTTGCTGAATCCCAGTGTCTCAGTACTCCACCCAGTGATACCAAAGTGTCTGTCTTTTAATGAGCTGGCCTGATTAGTACTTATAGTCCAGGCATGGAGTCCATGCATTTTTTTTAGAGGACGATTTTTTCATGACTGGAAATCATTTTTGAGTTGCTTAGGTTATTTAGCCTGTGGGCCACTTTTCTAGACCATGATTCCTTCAAACAGCACTGCCTTTGAGCACACTTGCAAGTCTATGAATGGAGAAATTCACAATATGCACAAACTCTTGATCCAACAAATTTTGGGTGGACGTCAGTGCTGGATGTGTTGGAACCTGTGACACATACTAAAAATGGGCTGCCAGATGGAGTGAAATTGCCTTTGAACAATGAAAATAGACATTCAGATAAGCCAATTAAAGCTACTATTGTAGTATCATTGGAAGAAAATAGCGATACAGAAGAAGAATACCTAGATTAAGAATATCTGGTGTATGTCATGTCACAGGCTTGACTTCACATTTGAGTTGAAGCATTTTTATTTAATTATATTTACTTAAATGTGTTCTATAATCATTTGTACCTTTGTTATTAATACTATTAAACTATTAAACGTGACTTTGAAGAAGTAAATGGTAAAACTTTCCACTTGAAACAAGACACCTTATTGTGTTGCCAAAAGAGTGGTCAATATTGATGTGTTTTGCATTTAAAAGCATAGAGCCATTACTTATTAAAAGACAAAGGAAGAGTGTAGGTTGTTGCAATGCATATTTAAAGCCATGTAGAAAATTTAAAATCAGCCTCATAGGTACCAAGCTATTGACATGTATTCATCTAGTTAGTCATGGTCACCAGTTTAAAAGATGGTGGCCAAATGCCAAGATTAGAAAAGTGACCCCCATGCTAAATTTCTTCCTTAGCACCTTAGTTATGAATTTCAAAAATAAAAAGCTCCCTCCCAAAAAATGTACAGGCTTTATATATGTGACTTGACTATTAGGGTGGCAAATAGTTTGTCAATAGAGTACAAACACTAAAATCTGATAGCACTTCCAGCTATGTTGCTCTTCAGTGCTTGCAGTGGGGAAAATCAGTAAAAATGCTTTGTCTCTGTAAAGAACTAGTAAGCTTTCTGCAACTTGGGTATATGCAACAAAAGATCAGTTTAGCAGAAAGGTCCCATTTTATATGCTTGCTCTTCCAAGTAGAATCACACTAAATAGAACACTGAAGTATGTATCCAAGATGCTTACTTTTCTGGTATAAGTGGTGAGACTTAATTATTTGCATCTTGAGGGGAAATTGAAAAAAAAATAGAATATATTTATTGTTGCAGTGGGATATTTCAGTTAAATTATTTATGGGTCGCTCTACTTTACAAGATACGTTCACTAATCACATTTCGTCTATCATAAGACCAGTAAGTGTTGGGAAGGCAAAAGAATGCATGAGTCTTTAAAACATCTCTGTGGAGGACAGAATGGCTTAGTGGTTGATTAGATTATGTGTTCAGTCACGTGTTTGGCTGATGGCCACTACTATCACATGGGGTTGTACCAGCAATTTTTCGCTTTGAGGGGAACCAGATCTCTTTACAGATATCAAGGGATGTCACTTGATACACCATTGCCCTTGGCAACTTCTTGACAGTATTAATACTAACGCGAAGGATGGAAAAACAAATTGGGTGGAGTTAACAGTCTCTCTGGGTTAGAACAGAACAAACTTATGAGAGTTATGAAACAAAGCGTGCATTGTTGCCGGTACCCAGTACCGCATTCATGTGAGATAACAGTGATGTTTCTGTGTTGGGTGTAAATGGATTTTAGAAACAATTGTAAATTTATTGACACCCTAACAACGGTTCCAATGGCTTCTGTTCAGCTGAGACTCATTAAGCGCAGACCAAAAGTATATAGAAAATGACTCATTAAATAGTTTGTTTGATTTCTTATAACAATTGAGAGCAACTTGCTTTCCAGCTGATTTGCACATGATGGATATATGTCTCAAGTAATGGAAAATGATGGAATATAATCACAAATAATTGACATAATGGGCACTGGATTGTGACCTACATCTAATGTTATGCTTCTGGATGGGTTGCTAGTAGTGGGGCTTAGTCCTGAAATCTGGGTCCAAACCCATCAGTGTCCATCAGCTGAGCTAAGACTCAGCTCTATGATATGAAAGATTAATGACATAACCCAAATGAGGACCTGATTCTGGAGAGAGTTGTAGAGCCACACTACATCTGTGTGGGTGGCATGCATGTACTTTTACTGTTTTTTTCTGTATAGTTTTAATTTGCCTACTTTACCTAGTAAAGAACGAAAGTGTGGCTTTAAGACTTGAATTATGTCCTGTGGACATGCCAATACAGTTCTTTTTCCTACTGAGTCACAAAGGCCTACTAGCTAACATGCAAAGGTATCATGGATTCTGTTTGGTTTTTTTAATAGACTACCAGATAGGTTAACCCCAACTACTGTGTTTTTGCCCTGCAGATTCTGTTTCCTTGCAAAGGCTTAATGGAGCAGCTGAACTGGAAAGACATCTCTTAGGGCTGCCATAGTCTGGGCCAGGAGACAAACCCCTAGCACCTGAGTATGGGAGGCACAAGCCACGTCATGCTATCCAGCATTGATAGCTATGCCTGGGTGAAATTCACTATAGGTTTGGTGGGCTGTTTCTCCAAGTGCTAGTGACAAGATTGCTTTGGAAATAGACAATTTTGTGGGACAAAGGCATCCAGCATTGGGCAAGTATTCAAATTTACACTGAGGAGGCAGTAGCATAATGGTCCAGGGTGTATGATGAGTGTGTGTGAGGATCCCCAGTGGCTGTACTTGTAATAATTTTTAGGAAACCCCTATTCATAGGAATGTGTATGTTGTGATAAGTAAACTGAACATAGGTACAAAAACGCTCGCCCTGCTACCCCTTCCTAGTAGCAAAAGCAGACTTGAAGGGTAAATTTGTAGCTTTGGCTTTTGATTTGAGAGTCTTTTTGTGGCTGTTTTTGCTTTGAACTGGCATTTGGTCAAAAGAGCTGCTCTGAACATTTGGGTGAGTATTGGGACTGCAAGAAGTTAGAGACCTTAAAACATAACTGTGTACATTTTCTTGACCTTTCTCCCTTAGCCAATGTATGGATTTATTTTTCTTCATAATATATTCCTCCTTCATCTGGAATATTCCTGTAACATTGGAAGACTGTAGCATTTGCTATTTGTTCAACTTCTGCTAGTAGGACTGAACATTTTTTTTCTTATTTTGTTTTATTCAAAGCATACCCCAGCTTCTTAAAGAATAATAAATAGACTGCATAGTGCTTCTCTCCCTGCTCCCCCAAGTTTGGCTTTTCTGAATCCCTATACTTTCAACATCAGATTCAAATTTGAAACAGATCAACGGGGAGATCATTAAATAACTGAGCATTTGCATTTGCCTTTGCCATTGAGGCACTTCTTACCTCTCTCTCTTCGGCAATTCTGAAACAATTGGTATTTGCTCAAAAATAGAGGAAATGGGAGACTATTACTTTCCTGTGGGGTGATAACAAAATGATTACACTACTTCAACCCTTGTTAAGGAGCACATAGAAAAAATCGCTTACCATATTTTGCTGCCTTTTTGCAAGCCCCTCTTCCAAGTCTGTATGTCTGACCTGTACCTGATGCCTTAACCATTTGGCTTAGTCTCATGCAGGAACAGGCAAAATATGGCCCATGGGCTGGATCCGGCCCACCAGAAAATTTCATCTGGCCCACAGGTGCCCACAAACTAATTGTACCTCCCCTAGCCTTTTTGCCCACAAGAACGGGAGTGAGGTGCCTATCTCTATCTCTATCTAGATATATAGCTATATATAGATACGCACACCCCCAACATACCCTATTGCGCCTTGCTTCCATGCTCATGTGTGAAAGGGCCCAGCCCAGCCAGCATGTAGTTTCCAGGCAGGGTGGCTGCTGCCACTGCTGCAGCCATCAGGAGACCTGCTTG
Source organism: Gavialis gangeticus (assembly GCF_001723915.1). Taxonomy (NCBI): domain Eukaryota; kingdom Metazoa; phylum Chordata; order Crocodylia; family Gavialidae; genus Gavialis; species Gavialis gangeticus. Next base: position 18,315,938 of record NW_017728994.1, on the reverse strand, counting down.
GCTTCCCCGGCATCTCACTTGCTCTGGACACCATGTAGAGAAGTGGTAGGGGGGCGCTGCAGTTGGGTGGGAGCATGAAACATGGGGATGGGGCTGGTGGCAGCATGGAGCCTGTGGCCGGGGTGGCTGCAGGAGCACGGAGCTCAGGTGGACAGGGTATGGATGTGAGGGAGGGTCAGGGAATGTGGGGACCCCCCACACACTTCTCCCATGGTATACAGTCCCTACTACGAGCAGCAGGCAGGGGTGCTTATGGCCCCTGCAGACACTGCTGCTTGTGGTGCAAGGCTCTGGCCAGTGCTGCACATAGGGGCAAGGAGTGCAGCTAGACTGGCTGCCTCTATTGTTTGGGGTTCCCTGTGGTGCACATGCAGCTCCCATATTCTCTAGTCACCGGGAGAAGCCCCACGAGATGGAGCTGGCTGCCTTCACCACTATCTGACACACAGGTCCCAGGACTCTGTGAGGAAGCAGGGGCTGGGGCTCCCCTTCACTTCCTGTTGCTTCCAGCAGGGGCTGTGCACCATGGAAGGAATGTGTGGGGGGTCCCCACACCCCTTTCATACCAACAAATCCCACATGTCCATACCCTGCCCCCACAACCCTCTATATCTACACCGCCCAAATACCCCATTGCCCTCCAGCACACCTAGCCAACTCCTCATACAGCTCCCCACACCTCCCCATACACCCCCTCAACCATGCCCTATCCCCCTACACAATATATAAGAGTAAGACTTTATTTTTGAGTTATTATGCATTCCAGAATCTATATAAACTATGCAAATGCAAATCATGACAAAATATTTTTTGGAATAAGATTAAAATATGTTATAGTAGGTGTGTAACAGGGTGGCTTGTCAGGGCCAGGTCAAAGCCTCGGCCTGCACACCTGTTTCTGGGCAGTCTATCCAAACCTTTCCTGCCATGACTTGCTGTCATAATTAATTGGTGGAAAATGCTGACCATTTTTCTATCCTGATGCGCAGAGGTTTTTACATGACTCTGACCTTCCCTTATTGTGTCCCATGCCTTGCAGATGGTATACAAATTATTGTAATGTCTCACACCACAACTGGTGCTCAAGTGTCTCACTGGAACTCTCACTCCCCACTGGAACAGAAAGTCATTGTGCTCTCACTGGCAAGCTTGTCAATAGCATTAACATGGTCTCCGGACCAACAACCACCTCAGGTGCCTATAGACTTACCTGTGCTTTACTCTCAACAACTTCAGGTGTCTGTAGACTTACCTGGGCTTTACTCAAATCAGTTTCTAATGGGGGTTAGCCTATGTGCTGCCCTTCAGGTTGCTCTCGTGTCCCCTACTCAGCACACCCCAGTGTAGCCCTTCAGGTCCTCATAGTCAAGCCCTACTCTATACAAAACATGATGAGGACTTTGGGTCATTCTTGCATGCCTTCCTGTAGATGGGCCACTCTATACTTCAATCACTATTCCCCCAACCGGGGCAACTGGTGTCTTTACCCCCTATGGACTCAGGTGTCTAGACATGTGCCTGGCCCTCACTTCTCCACCAGGGTCTTGCACTCCCTGGGTCTCAGGTGTCATGGAAATGTGTCTGGAGCCCACTTTCTACCAGGGTCTAGAACCCCATTGGCTCAGGTGTCATGACGATGTGCCTGGTCCTGACTCTACTACCAGGGTCTTGCACCCCATGGGCTTAAGTGTCCGGAGATGTGCCTGGCCCTGACCCTGGGTAACACACCAGGGTGTGTTGGCTGGCATTCTAAGGCACCCCTACCTGCCTTTTACTGGTGAGGCAACTGGCCTGGCATTTCTGGGGAGCGTCCCTGCCACAAGAAGCCACACCAGGCCATCCTTCCCCAGCAGTGTGCAGTTTCAAGTCATACCCAGGACCAGGAGCCTCCTCCCATTCCCAGTAGCTCCTGCCCTTCCCTTCATGGTGTTTCATGAGCAGCAGCTCAGCCAGGTATTGTTGCTCTTCCAGTGGCTGGCAGCAAACTACTGCCTGAACAGTGTTTGTTTGGACCTAAAATGGCCGCTTCATCAGAGCTGAGCTGCACCTGCTGGCTACCTGCTCCAGCCCTTAAAATGGCAGGCACCATGAGTGCTGCCACAAGCAGGCGCCAAGTGTGCCCAGCCACAAAGTGTTTGACTTTCAGTATATGATTTGTTTTTTTCCTGATTCCAAGATGCAACCCTCCCCTCCCAAAAAGTGTATTTCTGGGGGACAAGGGGATGGACTTCTGGTGGCAAAGGTAAGGGGTTAGGGGCAGAAACTTCTGGTCCCAAGATGGTGGTCAGGGGATGGGGCACATGTCAAGGGGTGGGACTACACTTGCGGTCCTCAACAGCTCATCACAACTCATTAAGCGGCCCTGCAGCTGAGATAATTGCCAGCCCCTGGTCTCATGTCAATGAAGACTCTTATTGTTTTTTGCTACTCTTACTCTTTTTCTTGTTTTAATGCTACTGTCCATGTTTACGTGTGCAAATAATGTGAATGAATAAAATCCAGATCTTATTGCTCTGGAGTATTTTGCTTTTGGGCACACTGTTTGAATGTGTGCCCAGAAGCAAAACCTCTGGAGCATATTGCTTCAGAGTTTATTTGTGTACAGCACACACAGCCCAGTTGGAGCAGCCTGGGCTGGCAGAGGACCCAGAGGGTCAGCCTGCCAGCCCAAGGTTGCTCCAACTGGGGTCCATGTACTGGGGGGGGGGGGGGGAAACGGGGTGGGGGAGGGGGG
>NW_017728994.1:18309470-18313026 GCF_001723915.1 Gavialis gangeticus | reverse complement strand
GGGGGGGGGGGTGAGACTGGCTGAGGCATGAGGGTGCTTCAGTAAGGGGGTTTAACCTGGTACCTCAGCCATCCCCTGCTCTGCTGCATGTGGAGCCCAATTGGAGCAACTCTGGGCTGGCAGGGGACCCAGGGCTGTTCTGCGGCAAATTCTATAACAGTCTGCCAGCCTAGGGCTGTTCCAACGTGGCAGTACATGCTGCAGAGGGGGTGCCTGGGGCATGAAGGTGCTTCAGTCTGGGGCTAGCTAGCAGGCAGCCCCCATGCTGGAGCTCCTTGTGCCCCTTCCAGCCCCATCACTATCTACACATGTGCTGCATCACACGAAACAACACTGCCACAGGGTACTACTTCTGTTTACCCAGACTAGCCTGTGGAGGCATTTATTAGTCTACTGCAGCCTAATAAGGTCTCATGTACAGACAGTTATGTTTTACTGGACAGTTAATTAGTCCTCTCCCCAGCACATGTCTTGTGTAAATGCACCCACTGAGAAGTAAATGAGTGAAGACCTAGCATCTAAAGAGATCATTCTCAGGGCAGCACAGCCTATTATCAGTACAATCTTATTCTATAGGCAGCTCCAGCAGTAATCCTTTCCTTGCTCCGAAGATAAGAGAAAAGTTCAGACTACATGTCTGTCCATTCGATCCTTAGTCTATCAGAATTGACAGGTAGCAGTTGTTGTGGAGCTGGGGGAAAAAGTTATGTCATATATGTTGATCTACCTGGTTAGGACTAGAATAATTTATGAGGTGGATTATGTAAAAAGCATAGCCAACAGATGGTACCAGCAGTGGTAACAGCTTTCAGTGACTGCTGACCCAAATGGATTTCCAGTGATCTAGCAGTGAAAGGCTGTGTATCCAATTAATAATCTCTTGGGTACTTTATATGCATTGTTACCCATATGAGTAAGCCCTTTTTACTTCCTTGTTTAATAACTGTTCATGGGTTTTTATGTTTTCTAACAGTTGGATAATTGCTTTTGCTGGGAAGGAAGGCACCAGCAGCATTAAGCTCTTGAAGAGTTTCCCCAAAGATACTGCAGCCTGCATATATTCTGGTGCTTGTAAAAATTCAGATCACAACCAGTGTCATCAGCAGTTATTTAATTAGAAGGTGTGCTGCACAATTCTTTCCTGCCTTTTCTTTGCTTTGCTTTATTATGGCTGTAACTTTTTTAAAAGTTCATAATCTAATAGCAAAGGATAAAAGCAAAGATTTCAGAAGTTCAAGGTACATAAACTAATTTTGATGGGACCAAGATGGGTGGAAAGGCTTAGACAATATGGATGGAGCTGCATCTTTGCCCTTCCAAACAGTAGATGCTGTTGTGGCTTTGCCCTTTCCACAAAGCACTGCTGTTGAAATTAATACTTCTCAGAATGATACTGCAGCATGGTAACCGGGCATTAGAAAACTGGCGAGAGCTTTGTGCTATCAAACCTTTAACATCAGACTCCCTATTGATAGACAAAGCACAACATGCTTTAAATAATCTATCTACCCCCACCCCTCACAATTCCTGTCAATATCATACTTCTATCCAATCAATCTGATCTCTACTCCTCCTCAATAATAATCAGTTCTCTAAATCCCTCTTAAAATGTATATGTTCTATGTTGTTCTATCCTAAATCCAAACTTCAGTATCTCTTGATCTGCCATATTTCTCTCTTTCCAGACTTTCTCAAGGTTCTTCCGTGAGTCTTTCTTCTTAGTCCTATGTGAGCCACTCTTCACAGGAGTAGTAGTTGTTTCGGTCTCTATAGTAGCTGGCTAGATGGTGCAGAGGGTCCCATCTGCTGTCAGGGGAATAGGCTCCTCTTTCTTTCTTGAAGGTAATCGGTCCATCCATTTAGTGTTTGTGAACTGGTTGAAAGGAGTATGTTGTCTGTTTTATGTATTAGGTCTGTAGGGTAAGCCTGTTCAGGTAAGGTAGTTTGGACGAGTGAAAGTAGGGCTATAATGGGTGCAGAATTGATGCTTAGTTGCATCCACTTTTCCTCCTGTTGAACTGTTAGTACTGCTGGTCTCTTGGTGGTCCCTTGAAACAGAGGATGATGTCTGTCAGACTTGATGGGTCCTCAGGTGACTGAGGAGCCTGATTCTGGATTCATGCAGTCTTCAGCAATGCAGGCTTGTTGCATGGGGGAGTGGGATTCATGGGGCAGTAGGAAGTCTCCTTCCTCCGCTGCCACCATTCTGTCTCAGTATTGAGTTGTTGGGCCTCAAAGTGGCGCATACCTTGGTGGACCAGGTGGCGCCATGCTGAACAGTCAGCAGCTTTCTACTCCCAGCCATTGGTACCTGAGGGCTACCTTGAGCCTGTATTTGTACCATTTTCTTTGGCTACCCTTTAAGTGTTGGCCAATGGAGAGCTGGGAGAAGAAAATCTGGTGAGGGAGGCAGTTCTCAAACATCCCAGATGCAGTGGCCCATCCATCGGAATTGATTTCTCAAGAGCAAGGCTTTGATGCTGGTGGATGCAGCTTCATGGAGGATGTGCACATTGGTTTGGCAGTCCTCCCATTTGGTCCCTAGGATTCAACTCAAGCACTGCCAGTGAAAATTTTCGAAGCTCTTAATGTGATATCGGTAGATGGTCCAGGTTTCACTGCAGTAGAGGCGGGTGGTCAGCATGACAGCATTATAAACCAGGACTTTCATCAACTTCCAAAGGTCTCTATTTTTGAAGATGCATTGTCACAGCTCAAAGAAGGTGACACTGGTGCAGTTGACCCAGTGCTGGACTTCTTTATTGATAGTAGCCCATTGAAAGAGGTGGCTGCTGAGATATGGAAAGTGTTCCACATACTCCAGAGCCTCCCCATCTACAGAGAGTGCAAGGGATGTTTGGCTGGCCTGGGGAGGGTTGGTGGGGAACCTTCATCTTGGTGACTTTCAGGAACAGGCCAAGTCTGTTATACAAAGTGTTGAAGAGATCTAGGTTCACTTGTATATCCTGTGCAGAGTGAGCCATCACGCAACAATTGTCTGCAAGCTGAAGGTCGTGGATGTCCTTGGTGGTGAGTTTCATTTTTGCCCAGAAGCACCCAGGATTAAAAAGCTTCCCATCCAGTTGATACTGAAAACTGACACCAGTTTGTAGATCATCTCAGATGAGGTGGATGATGATAGCCAGATAGATGGTGAACAAGGTGGGGGTGATCACGCAACCTTGTTTGACCCTGGTCTGGATGCAAAAGGCATCAGTTTCAGATCTTCCACTTAGGACAGTGGCAGTGATATCATCATGGAGGAATCTCAGCATGGTGACAAACTTCAGCGGGCAGCCAAGGCATTGGTACAGACTATTTTGTTCTCCTACCCCAGGTGAATGGGAGCATTGAATGTTGGTTTCCATTGAACAACTTCAGCACCAGAGCTCAGTTATAGTCTCTTTGAGGCTTTATGAATCATAGAATCAATGAGTTGGAAGGGACCTAGGCAGATCATCTAGTCCAACCCCCTACCATGGGCAGGAAGGAGCACTGGGGGTGGCAGGGGTCATAAGACCCCAGCCAGGTGCCTATCCAGTCTCCTCTTGAAGAT
>NW_017728994.1:18307415-18308450 GCF_001723915.1 Gavialis gangeticus | reverse complement strand
AGTCCAAGAAGATGACGTTGACTTCCTCCTTCACATCTAGAATAAGGCTGATCTTACCATTTATGGAATTAATTTTTATCCTGTCTTCTGTTCTACCACTTTACTTGGGGCTGGTTTGAGAATTGGGGAGGATTGGTGAGATGATTATTTGGAATACACAGCAAAAATAACTACTTGACTCTCATGTATAGGCATCAACTTTTATTTTTGCTGGGACTGGGGGCTAAGATGGTGGATATGTGGAAAGTTTTACACATTTCAGGTGACATCCCCCTTTCCAAGCAGGGCCAGGGCCATTGGGCCCCCAGGTACTCAGCTCCTCTATTTTCATGCAGTGTGTCTTATATTCATCTCAATCTCTTGCTGAGTGAGTAGAATGCTATGGCCTGTTCCTTCTATCCTAAGCTTTTATTTGTCTTCAAGGTTCTCTATGAAAAGTGTTAAGTTCTAGAAACTTAGTTTGGTTTAAAAACAAAAAGTAAGATTAAGGTATGGAGGATCACAAATAGCTGAGTGGCAGGCTGGGGAATATCTCTAGAGCACCCCAGCGCTCAACTCCTAGTATTCAGGGGTTCTTCGTATTATTAAAAAATCTTCACGACAGTCATTCTTTGGTACCTTGTGTATGTATGAAGGCTTCATCAGATATCACTAGGTGGAAGCTTTTTGTCTTCCTCCATAACTTAGAATGTATAACTTAATTATATTTGCGTGCTCAAGACAGATCTCTTTTTCTTTTTTCCTTTGAAATGAATGATTGGTTTTTTTCTTTCTTGAATAACTATGCTATGAAGCCATACCAGTCAGCCAACACAGGAATGTTTGTTTTTCTTTCTGTAAAATTCTTCATTTGTAAGTCTCTTTCTTTCTTCCTTATTATTTTTTGTCATTTGTACCTTGAATTAAATTGTTGACGGCTTCTTTTCCCTGGGTTTTTATTTTATTTTGTTGTTGTCTTTCCAGTAACTTTAAACTATTTAGAAGAGCCCTTGTAAAAAAAAAAAAAAAAAAAAAAAAAGGGGGGGGCTGGAAATA
>NW_017728994.1:18300283-18307404 GCF_001723915.1 Gavialis gangeticus | reverse complement strand
TTTAAAAAAAAAAAAAAAAAAAAAAAAAGGGCTGGACTGTGAATTACAAGGTACCAAATAGTTACTGTTTTGAAGATTTTTGAATAACAGGAAGAATGACGCTGACTTTTGTTTATTAGGAGTTAAATGGGGAGCCCTTGATTTAAAATGCATACAGCATTGTCTCTATTTGTATTCCTCTGTACTTGCTCCTAAACATTTGTAAAGTACAAATTGTCCCGAATGAGCATATGTTTTGCTTTCTTCAGCACAGCTTCAAAAATCCCTGCAGACCTGCTGCCTGCATTGGCAAAGAATCTCCTTCCGATTTCTGCTGAAATATCTTGTAGAAGGGAAGCTCATTTAGAATTTTAAAACAGGGCTCAGTCATGCAGTTCAGTTACAAAACAAGAGGAAAAGAAAAATCCTTCATGAAAACGGAATATTGTTCTTTTATTCCTATCAGCACAGATACTTTTTTTTTTTTTTGATGCATCTACTTCAATTTCACATGTTTCTGATTAGGATAGGTTGTCAGCATGGTTAACTGGAAAATGACCTGAAGCTTGAAATTCTAGCTGCATCAAGTTCTTGTGTTTTAAAGGTGCCACCTAGCAATTAAACAGTCAGGTATTGAAAGTAAAAAAAGGAAAAATAGTTGTAACAGTACCAGTGCTATTGGTTTGTGTGCTGGTGGTTCACTGTGATGGCTTAGACAGTTTTTGTATGACATGGTCTACCTACAACATATTATATGGTAAACAGACACAATTTTCAGGTTTTATATAGCTTGCCTCTTAGCCTCTTAGAATATGTGTACAAGTTTTCCACTGACCTCACTGTACTTTGGCTCTGGTCCTATTATGTGTGCTTAGTTTTAAGCCAATGGAGCGATTCTTCTGCTTACAGGGTGCATCTACACATTCATTAATATGCTTTAGGTAATGCACATTAAATTGAATACCTCTATTGTGAAGCACTAAAAAAAGGTGAATTAGCCTGTTTTAATGCTCATTAGCTAAAGAGCATGGGTTTTTTTGTGATGCTTTAATGTACATTAAAATAGGCTAGTGCACATTAAAGCACATGTGTTGACACACCCACAGATAAGCACATATTTAAGCTTTACAAGATGAAAGCTTTGAAGAATGACATGAAAACAAATAATGTTCACTTAAACATACCATCAGATGCTTGTTGGCTTAACTTTATTAGCTCTGCTATACTGATCCAGGAGTGCATCACACCTGGTACCAACAGTAGTCTGGGTCATGTTTTAGTACATGGATAAGAATGTCTCAAAAAGAGTCTTTTATAATGGACGTGAAATTCTGTGACTAATTCTACACACACTTGTTCAAGCAGAGGTGTGATGAGGTCCTTAGTCACCCCAGGCAGAAGTGGGTGGGGTTTCCAGAGGCATACCTGGGGCTCCAGGTGGTCTCCACGACCTAGGGAGTAAAGGCAGAGGAACTCTGGGGTACCAGCTGCTACTGTTTCAGCTTCACAGAGAGGGGAAGGAGACAAAAGAGGGAGAGCCAGGGCAGCTCTATGGTCTCGGCAGTCATGAGAGAAGGTGCCTTCCCCAGCTAAGTCAACCCTCTTGGTTGACCCCCCACCAGCAATACTAAATGCTATGTTTGGCAAAGAAAGACACTACTCCTAATTCAGTGTGTGGGGGGGGTTGATGCTCCCACATCCTCACAACCTTCCTCTCCCTCCCCCTCCACCCCAAATACTGAGCCTCCCTGATCACTGCCCAGCTCTTAAACCCATTCCACAGCGGCAGAGCCTGTAGCTACATTCATTTTGGCACCTCCCACAGCCCTGCTTCTAGCACTCCTCTTTGCACTTTGAGCTTTAGTTCAAGTGCCTCTGCTGCCATTTTGTAGCATGGGGACACTGATACAGGAGATGCTGCAGTGTTTTGATTAGAACAGCTCCCAGAGCCATTCTAACTGAAGCACTGCCCTGCCCTACCCCTGGAGCATGTATAAAAGTGCCCAAAGTTTGGGAAGAAAATACCTAAGTGTTAGAACTTTTGTTGTCAGATGCTGAGACTTCCCTTGTATCTGATATTTTTCTAACAAAAAAGGAAGGGTGTTGTGGTAGTTCAGCTTGTATTCGAGCATTATACCGCTTGTTTGAGATCACCTATGTTTGTGTCCCTGTGGTATATTCTGACTCTTTCCTGCCATGTCTTGATTATTTCTCAATGTTATTAGTCAGGAGGTATTATTTTCTCTTATTTATTTTTTTTACCATGGACAGACACCAGCAATCTATGTGGGGATTTATGGGGTCTCTGGAAACTCCTCTAAATGATGCCTGAACTTAAGTCATGGATTGACTCACAAGCTCATTTGGATTAATAACCTTTTATTTTTATTTGTTATTTGTTTTTACAGCTATGACCAATCCAAAGCTAAACAGGCTGTGATTATTGAATGCTGTTCAGGTGCATGTGCAATTTTTTAGTCCAGGACTCTTCGGCTTACTAGCCTCACCCTCATACAGTATATAAGTTAGATTAATTAAGACTAAGCAGTTAGGCTAAACAATGAAACAAAAAATATATATATATATGTACTGTCTCCTGGAGAGATCTCATCTTTCTGTGTCTTTCCATGTGCTCCTGTCTATTTAAGGTCAAGAGAGTAGCCATTCCTCTGGCTCTCTCCCCCATGAACACATCTTGAGCCCAACTGACTCTACAATGTCCAAATACAATAAAAGAAATCAGGAAAACACAAGTTTTGACCTGTCAGTTAGTTCTTTTCTCGCTGCCACCTCTTTGGACATCACTCCACAGTTTGGAGCCTCTCTTCTTTTCCCTTTTTTTGAGATGGACTTCCTCTTCTGTCAACTCTTGAACCAACTAGACTGGGTCCAATCTTTCCTTTCCGTCCAGACCGGTCTTCAAGATTCTCTTTCCTCCAGCAGCCTCCTTTTTTATTTTTTATCCTGTCCCAGCTTTTCATTCTCTGCGCTACCCCACCCTTCTTGGGATTTCCCAATCTTAAAGGAGCAGCATCTCTAGAAGCATCATTCCCCTTCTTTCACAGCTTTTTATTCCCTCCTGCTCTCATTTTTTGCCACCAGTGTCCGTCTTATGGCTGGCGCCTCTTCACAGATGTTTTCTCACATTTTCTGGAGGCAGAGGAGGGCTCTTTAATTAGAGAGGCTTTAAGAGCTACTTTAATTAAAGTGCCTGCAGTGTCTCAAGTATTTTGAAGCCCATGCTTCAAAATGGTGGCTGAAGCACGTTAACTAAAGCTCATTGATCAAGCTTTAGTTAAAGTGCCCCACCTCCATTTTGAAGTGTAAGGATGCTGAACACACAAGATGCTGAGGCTGCTGGACTGCTCTAACTAGCACACTCCAGCAGACTTATTAATCAAATCTGCTCTGATACACTGTAAATGCAGCATGTTGGAGCAGGATCCCCACACATGTACAGGCACCCTAAGTTTCTACCCCTTTTGGTTGTAAAGTTCAGAACTGTGAAATAAATCAATTCTAAAGGCTGTGGAAGAAATCAAACTTTACGTTGTGGTTGAATCAGAACTGACATAGCCAGCTTTTCTTTATTTAGGGCTATACTGTGATCATAGGGAGGATTTCATACAAGTGGGGGAATCACCCACTTGTCTGTTTCAAAGGAATCCTCCTCCTCTCTAAGTTTTCAAGCATTTTTATATTTAAGACAGATAAAGAGAAAAAAAATACGACCTTGGAGAAACTAAAACAAGTTTACATAATTGGACATCTGTGCACAGGGTAATAAGACATGCAGGATTTCTTATCTTAAAACATGTAACTGAAATAAGCAATATCAGTGCTTCTGGTCTCTGTCTGTTTTTCTAGTCAAGTAGGCCAGAAACCCGACTAAATTTACTCCTACAAGGCCTAGAAACCAAAGATAGACTAAAAGAATTCCATATAAATCATTGAGTCAAAAATTATCTTCTTTTTTTTAAACTCCAAATATCCTTTTGTGGGGGAATGGGATAACGAGAGCTTGTATCATGATTATCCATGCTGTGGTTGGCAATATCTACTGATTCCATTAAAATTCATAGCTATGAAGTCAGACTTCACCACAAGGAAGTCAGTCCAATGAAAATACTGGTAAATAGATCCTTGAGAGAAAAATTTAACAATTTTATTTGTACATTTGTGGTGGAACCAATGAAAAGTTCATGTAGTGGTTGAGAAGCATCAATAAAATAATATTTTCTGTATGTGAAAGTTCTGAAATACAAAATCATAAACAAATATGAAACTTTGAATATGCCAGTAGTCATGCTAACTCCAACTGAGCTATTCATTTACATAAAGTTAAACATAGACCATACCTTATGCTTCTGCTCCCTGCCAGGGAAGCTGGTTCATTGGCAGAGGGTTATTGGGTGTGTAGCCCTGGCCCTGGCCACCCTGATGTTGGATAGCCCTGTCTTATAGAATAACAGGGCACCTTTTAGCAGTTTTCTTGATCTGCCTTCATGTTCCCCTGTAACTAGATGGAAGTTATATTTTACTGATCACTGAGAACTTTCTTACCATTCTGGATTTTAACCCTGATATTTTAATACAGATATTTTTGGAAAAAATATACATGGTATATATGAGATGACTTCCCCCTCCCCAAAAAAAACCAAAACCAAAACCAAAACAACAATGTTTAGGTTTGAATGTACCTTATTACTCCTAGAGACGATTCCTCAGAAGCAGGGTTATGGCATTTTTGTGGACCAGTGAGAAGAAGCATTTATTACTGTTGCCCCTATGATGGGCAGTATGAAAGCACTTCAGTTCACTATGCATTTGATATGGCCCCTTCCAGAAGCATTATATTCATTTAGATCCTGCTCAGCATTGATGGCATGCAAGTCTCAATTTTTGTCCCAGTGGTCTGCATCCTGTTACAATTTGTCAATAAAGAAAATGAAAAATGGTTTGCAAGATATATTATTATATTATTCATGAAAAGGCTAGAGAATTCACATTCATTTTATGTACTTCAAAAATACATTTCCTGTGGAACTAGCAGTGTCCAATGATAATCTCTTGGGTTGTGAAAATGCTGCTGTGTTATATTTAGCCAATGATATAGAGCTGTATAAGTGTTAAAATGTGACCAGAAAAATTAGCTGAGTAAAGGAGCCTTCTAATAGCAATTATATGTACATGCGTTTTTAACACATCCCATCATTATAGAACTTAGTAACATTCATAGGACTAGGAAACAGTTTCTGTATACAAACTGGATATTGAGTACATGGGCTATATGTCCTTGGACTAAGACAGTGTAGTGAGAAGCTATCAGAATTGGCATTCATTTCAGTACATTGCCTTTAATGGGTATGTGAATTTGAATAATGAATTCACATTGAGTGTGGACATATGTATAACTCTGATCTTCTGGAGAAATCCAATGCCAAAACTGCTAGTATTACTATCACCCAGAGATTCAAAAGTAGGTCAGGTAAGGTAAGCCACACTTTTTGTCACATTAACAACTAAGTGCTTTTTGTAACACATTGCAATGAAAAGAGCAGCCTATCATCAGACTTGCTTAGGGGCACAAGGAGGAAAGGAAACAGAATACATGCTTCTTAATAAAAATCAGTTAACTGTAATAGTTGTGTTGTTGACTGTTTGACTGCTGGTACATGTCTGTTGCAGTATGCACTTCCTGCCCTGAGTCTCCTTTCAGGCCTAGTTAACCTTTAGAAGCAGTGCAACAGGCAAGTTAGGAAAATTACTGAAAAAAAAATTATTAATAGATATTTGCTTTTCAGGAGCTGTATAGTTCTTAGCATTCCAGGGTTGTGCTTGAATAGAATGAAAGACAGTAGTAATTTTTAAAGTCAGTCTGGAATTTGTTTTTTCTACTTACAATTGTTAGCTGTCTAATAAGAAGCAGATTTTTTTGGTTCCTTTTCCAGTATCTCATTCAATGTGTTTTACATTTTAAAGAAATAATACACTTTTTCTGTCCTACCACTTGTTAGAAAGTTGTTTAGGAAGAGAGGAAAGATCTTTGCTTTGATGCATTGTGAACAGGCTGATGTGAGCTTGAGGGATTAGGGTTTGAGTTACTGGGCTTGCCATCTGGGAGAATAACTTAATTCTGTTTTTTATGACCTGAAAGACCCTGGGGTCAGTACAACTTGACAGAAACATTTACCAGGATTCGAAGGTGAAAGTACCTCTCTGGAGTTGTAGCTTTATTTGTAGGTTGGGTTGGTTTGAAACAAAATAACAGAGTCCTGATTATATGTAGCAACTCAAAATCAAACTGGAGGCTAGCAAACAGTAAGGTTTTGCATTCCAAAATTCTGTTCCTTGGCTTCTAGATGGTAGGAGACTCTCAAGGGAATTCCTCCTGTCTTCCTTCTGCATTCGTTTAAATGCAATGAGGCCAGCTTTCTTGTCTGAATGAATAGGTTTAGCTATTATCCTTCAACCAGACAGCAGGGAGAGAGACTCCCTACTACTCATCACAAGTTTTCCTTTCAGAAACTCATGAAAAACAGTGATTGTCTGCATCACAATTCAGTGTAAACCTGTGCTAATCCCCTTTTAGTTGTGACTGAATTGATGGGCAGACAGCATTGGCTCACAGAAATATTACACTGCTTTAACTGAGGTTTTAGCCAGTAGTATAAAAATATTTTTCTATCCCAAGTGAATTTTCCAAAAAGAATCCCAGAGAGCCAGGGTGTCCCTAAGATGCCCTCTGCTAGTGACTTACAACTTTTGGATAAATAATTCAGTATATTGTTACAGTGGAATAAAATACAATTTAAGCAATTTATAATATATAGACCAGGGGTGGGCAAAATACGGCCCATGGGGCCCCTAAAAAAATGTAGAAATTTTTTTTCTGCCCTTGGTTCCTGTAAAAAAATTACAGGAACCAAGGGCAGAAGGACCCAAAGGAAGCCTTGTGGGCTCCAACAACAGTGGGGTTTGTCTGGCCTTGCCCCCCAGCCGGAAGCCCCAACCAGGGTTTCTGGGCTGGGAGCACGTGGCTGCCCTGGTGTGGGAAGCTGAGGAAGTGGGGGCAGGGCGACCCTGGGCAGGGAAGGAGCGTGGGGGGGGGAAGTGGCCCCTTTTTACCCATGCCCAGTGTC
>NW_017728994.1:18279007-18295283 GCF_001723915.1 Gavialis gangeticus | reverse complement strand
GTTTGTCTGGCCTTGCCCCCCAGCCGGAAGCCCCAACCAGGGTTTCTGGGCTGGGAGCACGTGGCTGCCCTGGTGTGGGAAGCTGAGGAAGTGGGGGCAGGGCGACCCTGGGCAGGGAAGGAGCGTGGGGGGGGGAAGTGGCCCCTTTTTACCCATGCCCAGTGTCCTGTGCTGCAGCTGCTTGCAGCCAGCGTGGGGTGCCTGTGCCTGCTCCGGACAGCCCCACTCAGGCTTCAAGCACCTGCAGCACAGGGTGCCGGGCATGGGGCTTGGAGGGGCTTCTTCCCCCCCCACACTTAGCTTTTCCCTGGGCTCCTTCCCTGCACAGAGAAAAGCAGTCCCCCACCCGCCGCATGGCTGGTGCCCTACGCTGCTGGCGCTCGCAGCCCACATGGGACTGTCTGGAGCAGGCACAGGAAGTCCCAGGCAGGCTGCAAGCAGCTGCAGCATGGGGCACCAGGCATGGGGCAGGGAGGGGCTGCTCTCTCCCCCCCATGTTTAGCAACACCTTGTAACCTGCCCCATTGCCAGGCTGGCAGTGGGGAGGGTTACAAGCTGGTGCTGAGCGCGGGAAAAAGTGGCCCCTTACCCGCCCCATGGCCAGTGCCCCACACTGCAGCCACTTGCAGCCCATATGAGGCTGCCTGTGCCTGCTCCAGACAGCCTCGCATGAGCTGTGAGCGCCTGCAGCGCAGGGCACTGGCCATGGGGCAGGGGAGGGGCCACTTTTCCCCACGCTTAGCATCAGCTTCTTCCCTGCTGGCGAGCAGGGTTGTCGGGGCTAAGCGCTGCCCTCTACCTGTACTGCAGGGCTGGGGGACACTGGGTGTGAGTGGGTGGGGAGCCAGCGGTAGCACGGGGCCTGCACCAGTGTCCCAGGGCCAGTGCCGGTGGGGCCCAGAGCAGGGTGGGAGGAGTGCGGGGTCCCAGGCAGCAGGGGCTCTATGGAGCCAGGCCAGCTCCCTGTTCCCTGCTGGTGCAGCCCAGCCCAGCTCCACAGACCCTTGTTGGCCTGTGCCCTGCTCTGGGCCCCACCAGTGCTGGCCCTGGGACATTGGTCCCAAGATGGTGACCAGGGGGCGGGGCACCTGTCAAGGGGTGGTGCTACCCATGCAGCCCTCAACAGCCTGCCAAAACTGGGTAAGCAGCCCTCTGCTCAAAATAAATGTCCGCCCCGATATAGACTGTTCAAGATACAGATATAGGATTCCTTGCTTTGGCATATGAACATATTAAGTTCAGCTATGATTTAGTAATGACTAACTGTGGCTGGTTAATAGGCCTGTGCAAATAGGGAAGTATTCATTTCAGATTTGGCTGATTAGGAGGACAGTGATTTGATTCAGAGATTCAGATCTCTGTCCTGAATCAATTCAGCTGAATTGGCTTTGGAATATTTGGCGCTGATTTGGAGAGATTCGGTGATTTCGATTGGCTGGGGAGAGGCAGGCACAGCCAGGTGGCTCCTCCGGCTGAGCCTGCCTCTTCCTGGGTGGGAAGACCCATGGAAGAAGCCCCCATGGCTGCCCTGCCCACCCCATCCCCTGCCTTGCCCCAGCCTAATCCTGGCACTTATAAAAAACAACACCCCAAACTCACCGGCTGCAGCAGCAGCAATCAGGGGCCTCCAGGAACTGTGGCAGAGCACCCCCTACAGTGTGGGACAGTAGGGGGGCAGCAGGGATTGCCCCCCCCGGTACCCATGCATCAGCTGCCCCATGGTGCGGGTGCAGCGTGTCTTGGCACAGTGCTGTGCACTGTCTGGGAGCTGGGGCTACTGGGGCTAAGTGGTGCTGGACTCCAGGTGACTGTTGGAGGCACCCTAGCTCCCAGACAGTGCATGGCACCCTGCTGAGCTATGCTGCACCTGTGCAGATGCCAAGCGTGGTGAGGGGCAATCCCTGCTGCCTCTCACTGCCCTGCACTGCACAGGGGTGCTCTGCCATGAGCGCCCAGAGGCCCCAATCACCTCTGCTGCAGCTGATGAGTATGGAGCTTAAAAAAAAAAAAAGGCCTGCACTCACCAGCTGTGGCAGGGGTGATTGGGGCCTCTGGGAGCTCATGGCAGAGTTTCCCCCCCACCCACACATGCAGTGGTGTGATCCTTGCTGCCCGCCAACTGCCCCATGTTGCATGGGGGGGCTCTGCAGGAGCTCCCAGAGGCCCCAATTGCTGCTGAGTATGGGGCTTTTCTTTTTTTTAAGTGCCAGGAGGCTGGGCTGGGGAAGGGGAAGGGGCTGGGCAGGGCATGGGGGCTTTTCCCACAGCTCCTCTGGCTATGCCTGCCTCTGCCCAGGCAGGGAAAGCCATGGAGGCTATGCCCTGGTGTCTCTTCTGCAGATGGCATGGGAGGTGGGGGGCATCAGATGCAGGTGTGGCAGCTCTGGGAGTGGGAACTATGCCCTACTGCCACTTGCCCCCTTCCGCATGGACCAAGACATGCCCACGTCCCAACCACCCCACTCTGGTTGGTCAAGTGGCAGCAGGGCAGAGCCCCCAGTCTCAATGCTGCCACACCTGTATCCCCTACCCCCCTCCCTGAGTAATGCACCCCCACTCCCCAACTGGGCAGCTTATCTCAGCCCCAATCCCTCCCTCCCCCAACCCCAACAAATTTACCAGCTGGAGGCAGCTGTCAGCTGCTTGTTTAGTTTATGACCAAATTTCCAAATTGGCCGAATCTTTTCTGAAGCTTTTCTGAATCAGTTCGGATGCTTTGAATCGATTTGGAGCTTTTACTTGGTCTCCTGATTCAATTTGGATTCAGAGATTCAGTCCTTGAATCAGGCCAAATCTCCTCCAAATCGAATCAACTACCGAAGCTTTGCGCAGCCCTACTGGTTAATTCAAAATCTTCTCTATCAAATGGTCTAAAATGGACATTCATAGCAGTCTCTTTCAAAAACATCTGGGTAAGGTATTAAGTGTTTAGTGTGACGGACAGAATATTACATGTAGTCCTAGTGGCTAGAGACAGAAGTTACACACAAACTGGTATAAACGATTGAAAACTGGTTCAAATTTGTAACACAATAGAAGTTTGGTGCACATAAACCACTTCTAGAATGGCTGAAACCGGTTTAAGACAAACCTGCATGGATGTGGTATCAGACAACTGATTTAGGTTATTGAACTTCTGTCCCAGGTTCCCTCTCCCTTCCAGAGTCTAAGTAATTCACAGACCCCCAGCATCCCAGGCTGTTTTGCACTTCCCCCACAAACCTCCCCTTGCAGGGTGGGCAGGCTAGACTTGGCCCAAGTTGTCAATTCCAGCTGAGCAGGAACACATACTCTAGCATCCCCCAGCTTCTGGCCTGAGCCACTGCAGGCATGTAGCTGCATTTCTGGACTCAGAAGTGAATGTCTGTTTCCTTGCTTATCAGTTCAATCTGTGCAGTTTAGACTAACCTGCAAAGACTGAATCACTTCAGTCTTGGGCTTCTTAACTGTCTGTACTTAGCCCCCATGGGTTGTAATGTAGAGGGGCTTGGAGGGGCTGTCTGACCTTTATTACTGCCCCCTGAATCTTTATACCCTTCTCTCTAATGGGTGTGTAGCACCAGGGTCTCTATCTTCATTTTACATTTAAATACTAGGAAATAACACATCCTTTTAATCACATTTGATATTCCAGTTCTCCCAACCACAGTTCATATTAGAATGAGGAATCAGCATAGCATAAAATGTCATAAGAGTTCTAGAGGAATGTTTAAACTTGCTACAGAAAATAGAAGGACATATCTGCAACCTGCAAAACAAATTCTGTTCTGAAACCAAGCTAGATAAAAGGTTTGTCATGGTAAGCAGTGAATAACTGAAATAAGGCTTATGTAGATGCTGTCCAGCTGAGGTGGGAGGTACATTTGGCCCCAAACACACAATTATAACAGCAAAGAAAAACAAGTGGGAACTTAGACTGAAGAAACTAATTAGACTACAAACATGGGTTTAGGAGCAGCTTACTTGCCTTAGTAACTTCTATAGTCTAGCATATTGTATTGCTCTCTGGATTAAAAATGAAAAGGGTGATTGATACTTGATAATTTATTATAACAGAAAGTTGAAACAAACTTTTGTTTTCTAGGCAGAAGGCTCTTTTTTATTTCCATCTCCCCTATGTGTTGACATGCCTTTCTGAAGGCTAATATAAAAATCATAGATCTATGGATTCTGGGGAAGGAGCTGAAGCATTTGCACTGGTGGCACACTACTGGGAGTATAGAAAAAGAAGTAAATTAGATTTCTTTAAGGTCCATATTTCTTTCTAACTTTTATTCATTTCACTGAGAGTGGCATTGCCAAGCAAGTACCTGTCTACCATACCTTTTTATAATCTATTATACATTTACAATATTATGAACATTTGTGTATAGGCAAGATGCTGACTCTGAACTCAGCTTGATTGGAAGTTGTGCTTAGTCCATGAGGCTGGAAGTTGCAGCTGGGATGGTACCTTGTCTCTTAGAGACACGAGATAGGGAGATGGGTAATACAGCAGAGTGGATGACAGTAAATGAAGGAAGAAGATAGCAAATAAACTTGTGCTAAATATAGCCTCAAGGGGCTGTAAGATGATTGACGCCACTGCAGTGGTTGCATAAAGGTGTTCTATTATCACAAATTGCTATGATGGGAACATTGCAGTGCAATGTCAAGATGTTCCTTTCCAATTATTTTAGACTTTTATGAAAAAGTGGTGTTCTCAAGCTGACTACTGCTGTTTTACAATATAGCCCAAGATACCATAAAAAAGCAAATATCATTGGCAGTGTGTGGTCCTGTAGAGTATTTTTCAAATAGTAAAATGTCTCCTTAACTATACTTTGAAGTACAATAGATGGTGGCTATATTAAGTGGCTTTCTGTTAAGAACAACATAGTCAATGTTGTTTTTACACGTTTAATTGTGGCATCAATTGGTAGAATCAATTAAGAATTGAAGAGAAGTTACTCTATTCAGTACACAGCAAAACAGCTTTCAATGATTAGATCATTCAATGACCTGAAATTAAAATATTGCTCTTTCTGCTTGTACTGATATATTTTTATATCAAGTTATTGTTCAAGGGAACAAAACATCCTGTTTGTCACACAGACACTGTGGGCACTTTTATATGGGCTCTGGGATAGGGCAGGGGCTGGAGATTTTAATTAGAGTGACTCTCAGGAGCCACTCTAGTTAAAATGCCCACAGCATCTCATGTTTTCAGCATCCCATGTTTCAAAATGGGTGGGGGCACTTTAACTAAAGCTCATTCTGTGAATTTTAGTTAAAGTGCCCATGCCACCATTTTGAAATGTGGGATGCTGAATACATGAGACACTGCAGCATGCTGGAGCATTCTAATTAAAACAGTACAGAAGGCTCAATTATTCAGTGTGCTCAGATGCATTCTAGTTGGAACACATAGGAGCACATATAAAAGTGCCCTATATCTCAGAAGAGACTCCAGCTGCTGGTTTACATGAAGCAAAAAATTCTCTAAGTAAAAGCTGCATTTACACTATACTCTGTTAGTGAGGGAGGTACCAGAACCATGATATTGAACTGACTTGTGCTAACCCTAAATTTGCTAGTGGATTATTTTTGTCCAGTCTGCTAGAAACATTTATTCTTGGCATAACTTTTGAACAATGAAAACAGATTTTATAAGATTTCCAGTGAATATGGTGGGAAAAATCTGTTCACAAATTACTCGTGTCCAGTGAAAGCAACAACAACAACAAAAAGCAGGGAAAGGAAAAAAAACCCAACAAACAAAAAAAGAAGTGGGAAGAAGAAACGAAACTTACAAAACTTAGAAGACTTGAGAGCAGTGGTGGTGTAAGGAGCAGTGGGTGTCTGGGCACCAGTGCTCGGAGCCCACTTCAGAGGATGTTTGAGAACTACAGCTGCCACAGCTAGCCCAGCCCCTACCACCTCTGCTGGTGCCCAGGGTGCAGACCCTAGTTTTGTTATGCCTCTGATTTAGACAGACATTATTTTTTTTAAAAAAGAGAGAATTGAGGAAGCAAGAGTCAGTTCTGAAAGGGGGTGGAGAGAGGGGAGAAACAACAGCTCCAGTACAAACAATAAATATAAATGAAAATAGGGAGAGAACTATGGAGAGATAAATATGGAAAGATGTGAACTGGAAAGGAAGCAAAATAATTTATATTTTGGGAGAGGCAAAGCAAAGATATTAAGAAAGTTAAATACAGGCTACAGAAAGAGGTGAAAAACAGAAGGAAACTACATGAATAGAGAATGAAAGGAAAAGACAAACAAGCAAGGAAAGATGGTTTACCAAACCCTAGAAACTGCACAGGAGTCAAAAGAAAGGTTTTCAAATGTATACAAGGGATTCTGTGGTGATACGGTCACAGGCCAATGGGCTAAGGAGATTGGGGAAAAACATAGGTGAGCAAACATTAAGGTACTTACACTTAGAGTATACATAACAGACTAAACAGTGACTCAGTGATAACACCCTTCAGGGACAGACAGCAAGATAACAAACAGGAAACATTAACAATGTGATGCAATGCACTAAAGAAACCTTAACTCCATGGGGCTCTCACACCAGTCTTTATTCTAAAAGAACACTCAATTACTGTGTAGCCAGGCTCCACATTTGCCCTGCTGCTGTGGCTTACAGTCAGCCCTGCTGCAGCTCCTGGGCATCACCATGCATCTCATTGGCTGCTGCTTTTATTTCTCTCTTTCTCTTTCTTCCAAGCTGTTTCTTCATGTGCAATCCTGACTCCCTCTCTGCTTCCTTCCTCTTTCCCCAGCAGCCTGCTGGGAATGGTAGTTCCTGCCACATTGTTATAGCCCATTACAATGGAAAGAGACAGATGAGACGAGGTAAAAGATAGTTGTGGCGGGGCAGATCCCTAACATAAGCAGAGGGCCTGTTCCAGGATCCTGTGTCAAAGCTACACAGTGCAGTCAAAAGTGTAACTGTAGTCTATGTAGACACATCTAAGCTAGCTTTCAAGTAGCTAGTCTGGGATTTGTTAGCAGTATAGCAGCATGGATTAACTACAATTACTTCCCTAGAGTCCTAGAGATTTTTCAGCTCTTGATGAGTTTAGTGCTGCCGCAATTATGTTGTTAGCAATGCCGGAGCTTGGATAAAAGTAATGTGGATGTGTCTACAGAATCTGCCATTACACCTTTTAACCAACATATCAATCTACCTCAGGTTGCAGGGAGATTCTTGAATTGATATACTAAGTTAAAAGGGCTAATTTTTTCAAAACATAATTTGTGTTTCAAATGATTGTGAAAGATGCCTAAAGAAGGTATTTGAGTGCTGCAGTGCCACACTTGCATTTTAATTGACTTGCCACCTTGCCTTGGACATCTGAATGTCTAAACCAAGTGTGGAAGTCAGGCATCCCATTAAACATGCCCATGCATAATAGGCAATGACATAGTACTAACTTAAGAACTCTCAAGTGACAAGTAGACCATTCACTTTGTCCATTTCAGAAGCTGCAATTAATGTTATGGTTGTTGTGAACAGGGACTGGCTATATAGGAGATAGCGCTGAGAGAACACCGTTTCCAGAGTAGCTGTTCCTTTAAGATACAGGGACTCGGAGGGGCACAGCACGGTGTGTGGGAAGAGAGAGGACAGAATGAGGGTTCAGTAAAAGAGAAATCATGGGAAAAAGATCGATATGGGGAAATCCTGGGGACCGGTTCTGCCTGAAAGAGAGGACATATCCGGAGAAGAGAATCTGGAATCCCTGTAGAACTAAGGTAACTCTTGAATCACTTGGAGTAGAGGAACGAAAACAGAAACCATAAGAAAGGAGCCAGGGATGCTCATCAGTTCACAAAGGTCAAGTTCATTCTTATCCTGTTCTGTTTTACTTGCTTTTATTGAATTTAATTGGGGCTGATGGTGCTCCGGGGTGTGTTGGGGAGAGGAAGAGTCTGAGTCCAGGCTGTTCTCACACCCACACAAGAAAGAAACGGGGCATATGGAAGAACTCATTAAGATAATATCTCCCCATGCAATGAAAAAAAGGAAGAAAGAAAGAGACTGAAAGCAGTACTCCTGTTCAAGGAAAAAAATATAAAACATTCTGAAGTTGACTTTGCCTTGTTGCATACATGTTGTTCTGGTGTTGAATAAATGCAATGAAGTGGGTTTTTTTAAGTAAAAACAAAAGTATGTAAAATAGTTTGAAAGAGCCACAAGCTGTATAGATGTTAATGGATAAGGGCTGTAGGAAGAAAAAAGTTAATAAGAAAGAGAATTGATCAACCATATATGAAATGGATTGAACTGATGATTAAAAATCTTTGGTGTTGTCTGAGGGAGTTAGAAGAGAGGGGATAACTCAGATAAAAATCTAATTGTATTGCCGGTGTCCTAATGTGTCAGTAACACCTCCCAACTGATAACACAAAATTAGAATTAAAATTAAGACATGGCAGGTGAGAGTTGAAAATAACACGGAAGTACACAAATCTGGCAATTAGGGAGATAAGAGCAAAATTCAAAACCTCAAGTATCAAGGGAAAACCCCATGGTTGTGTTCAAAGGTTTTTTGTTAAGGATCTTCTCAAATATCATAACAAATGAAAAAAGAGGGTCAGAAGCTTTTGGGAACTTTCCAGCTCCTGCTAGGTATCTATCCACAAAAATGTAGTGAATGTAATTTGTCTAGACTGCACTTTTGGTCTGAAACACTGGATCAACAGGAAACTTGTTTCAAGAGCATGTTTTGTTCAAGGACAGAGACCCATAATCTGGAAGTTTAAAGTATTTTGTAAAGGTCTAAGTGTGTTTTTCCTGAGTGTGAAATTACTTTTACACCTAAGGGACCCCTACAAAACCCAAACCAACAAAAAATGACATGCTTATCTGAGTGTTGTTCAAGTTCTGTACCTTTATTTAAACTTAAAAAGTTCTAAACAAATACAAGTATTAATGATTGCAAAATATTAAAAGCTTCATTGTCATGTAAAAAGTTACATAGAACAAACTTACACTGTAAAACAAGAAGTGTAATTGATCTTGCAAATGTCAGATACTATGTTCTATATTGTTCACCACCAAGAAGTGGCCTCTATTAGCTGACTATGTATATAAAAGTACAGGACACTTTTGTGCAGATACAGAAAAATTCTATTACTATTGGCTTAAGTGCATATTTCAGGATTTATGAAATGTGCAAGAATGACAGGACTGAATACATAAGTGCACCAAACAAAAGCTACTAGGCTCTACTTCAGGTTATTCTATGTTCTATCTCCACTTTATCATTCTTCTTTCATTTTCTACTGAGATGTCAGCTTGGGCATTTGGTTGGCTACAAAGCCAGTTTCTGTCACCTGCCTGTTAGAAGTAATGGTTCTCTATACTGCTAAGAAGCTCCATTTTATAAATTGAAAAAGACTGAGAGACCAGGAAGGAAGTGACAGGCAAGTTATGTAGAAAAGCTCTTTTAGAACCGGGAGTTGAACCCACATCTCTTAATTTCCTGTCTGACACTGCCTCTATCAATCTACACTGCCTGTAACGTTTTCAAAACAACTGTTAAGGGACATGATGAGGGGCCCCACAGTAACAATCCAGTGTTTGGCCTTCTAACTAAGCCTGCATTACATGGGCATGTTCCAGCTGGAAGCATGCTGCTTCCCGAAGAGTTTCTAATATAGGGTGTAGACAGAAGTTACGTTTGTTGAGCGATCAGCCCCTTGAAGTCACTCTACAGCTATGCCCTGACAAAAGGGAACAGCCACAGAGTGCTTTAAAAGTGCCCAATCCTGGGACAAATTAACCCTCATTTAATTAACAGAGTTGGGCTGCATCATCCCAAACCTGCCTCCAGTGCTGTCTTCAGGATGGGAGGTGGGGGTAGAAAGGAGGAGAGGGAACTCTTT
The DNA here is from genome assembly GCF_001723915.1 of Gavialis gangeticus. NCBI lineage: Eukaryota > Metazoa > Chordata > Crocodylia > Gavialidae > Gavialis > Gavialis gangeticus. The sequence continues at coordinate 18,285,398 of NW_017728994.1, read as the reverse complement.
CTGGGGTTTTCCCAGCCTGCACTGGAGGGTGGGGTGGATGGATTGTACCCCCCACCTTGGGGGGAGGGGTCCAATCCATCCACCCCACCCACCAGCGCACGCTGAGCAAATCCTGGACAGAGTGCCCTCCCTAGATCCCACACTGGATCGGGGGGGGGGGCAGGAGGGGCCTCGACTAGGGGAAAAGAGGCTGTAGACAAAGTGGAGCTTGATCACTGTGCATCTCTGTGCTGAAAAAATGACCATGGGGTTCTTTGAAATAAAACACTCTTGATGAGCTTTAGTTCAAAACCCTGCCACCATTTTTTCAGTGCGGGGACATGCAATGATACTGATACACGTGACACACAGGTGCTTTTAATTAGCACAGCTCGTGTGAAAATGTGGGAGTTGTGCTTTTAATTAGTGCAGCTCCCATAGCATGTGTAAATGCCCTGTATGTTTCTAGAAGGACTTATTCTGTCACACAAAGTTAGGCCTCAGACCCTTGAATGGGCAGCAGCATGATAGTTGGTTCTTTATAGAACTAGTTCTTTATACAAGTTCCTGTCGATAGTGTTGCTTTTACATCAGAATCTTCATCAAGATACCAGCAGTCCACTTGCTGCTTCAGGCATAAGCTACCATGCTTAGCCTATAGTTATGGCTCTGAGAGGATTAAAACAGGATTCTTCCCTTTCATCATGTTGAGCCAGAGAAGCAGCAGCCACTTTGGCAGCTGCATGTCATATGCACTGTCTCCAGACAGCCTTCTTTTACAAGAAAGAAAAGAGCTTTCCTGCTTAATATATGCATCCCAATTTCTGGGAGCTGATTTTTGGGCAAAAAGTACATGGTGTATTCAGGAAAGTACAGTAGTAGAAAATAACAGGTAGAGAACAATCCTGCATTACTGTGGAGATCATTTGCATGATCTCTTTCTAGCATAGTTTTAATTATTTCTCTAGGGCTGTGACTTCCACAAATAAATGTGAATTAGTACATTCAAAACACTGAAACTTAACTTAGAAGTGATATGTACAGTACTGCATTAACTCATTGATACGTAATGTAATATTCTTACATGTAGAAGATGAGACCGATTGAATATTTTGAAATTTTTATTTTTTAAATCTCATTAGAAAGTGGAAGAGAAGGTTTCACTATTAGAACGTTCAATAGTTTCAAGACTTTGCTTGTAAGCCCTCCTCCCCTCCTCAAACTCCCCTCCCCTCCATTTCCTAGGGTATTAATAGTCATATTTAGATTTCTTTCCATGTTTAGCTGTCCAACAAGGGTGAATTACTTTCTTTTAACATTGAACAAGGAACTTCATTAGAACTTTGTAAATGTTGTTATGAAAACTCTTTTGCCAATCATTCTTCGCATCACTCTTGAATGTCTGCCTTAGCCCAGTCCTGCCAGAGTTCAGGTATGAGTAGATGCATACTTGCACATTTTAGTTAGTAAATTTAATGTGTAATTTTTGTTGTAGCTCTGATTCTGTAGTTCTGTGAGGAAAAAGACAGCTTTTCAATACCTGTTATGATAGACAAAACTGTCCTCCAGTTGTTGAAATAGGAGGGGAAATCTTTTGTACCCACACGTGGACTTTGAGGAGTTCTCTTTTTAGCTATTGCAATTTAGGATTTGTTTTTTTGGCCTACTACATCCCTGAAGTAGGCTGCTCAGTCTAAAAAACAGGATTATGGACTGGAATAGTTGATGAGAAAACTAGTACAAATTTGAGTTTAAAAATCCTGTCGTGGGAATGGGAGTTCAGTTTTGTTATTAAACAAATATGTTGCTGAAGTCTGACTCAGGCTTCTGCAGCAAACTTGCTTGGATTATGAGCACAGGAAATGCAACTGCTGTGATGTTTCCTATTTACTTGCATTCTAACAAGGAATGCCCCCTGTATGTACTCTTAACATATGTTAACTTCTCTGCCTAAGTTCTTGCCAAGGAACTGTCACAAAGGTATTTAGCAAAGGAAACCACATAGGAAACATTCCTGTTGTACTGGAGCTTGTGGTGCAACTAATTGGGCATGTACAACAGGAGGGTGATGATACATAATCCTGTATTTTTCTAGTGTTTGGGTAAGGTACACAGTATTTTTGCATCATGTTGTATAATCTCCTCAGAAGCAGACATGGATCAAATGCATTGTGATTTTCAGAAAGATCTTTTTCTGATGCTTGCAGTAAAAGCCATCGTTACTCATGAAACGCAGTTATGTTGTGAAAATTTTCATATGAAGGGGAGAGGATGTTGTGGTCCTGACTCAGTTCCCATTAGAACTGATAAGATTTGTGAGTATCCAGGGTAAGCAAAACAGTATAGACCATATGTATTTTGAAAAGTAAGAAGTTATGTTAATTAAGGGGAGGGTGAAAGGGCCATAATGAATTCTTTAAGCACTTGCAGCTGTTTTCAATGGGTCCTTATAGCTGTAGAAGCCTACAAGAGTGTGCGGTACAAGAACCCTTACTTTTATAAGGTAAACCAAAATGAAGACTTGTTATCTGCCAGGTTAAATAAACATAAAAAAAATGTTTCCATGGTGTATCAAGGTTATTTTGGAACAAATTTGCATAGATGTGGCCAGGCGGCCTTCAGAGATTTTCATTATTTTTGGTAACAATTACTGCTGGGTGATAATGGATTCCCCCCTCATACCCCTGGAGTCTTTACTTACACAGGCCAGGTGAATAATTTTCTAGACCAGTAAGCGCTTTCTTTGAAAACCGTGTTCTATCTCCGGAAAGCTGATGGCTCCAGAAAGCACTATAGTACAAGTGGTTCATGTGCATTCTTTCCTCACTTGATAAGGAGTGAGAACTAAAACCATCCTTTAGGAAATGGGTACTAAATTGGATTTTCTTATATAAAATTATTTTAATATTATACTTGAACATTCAGGGGTGCCCTTCACCCTGTGTAGTCCTGTACAGCAGTGTGACATGAATGTAGGGATAGGGTAAAAAGTCACCAGATTACTAAATCAATTTTGCTTTCCCTAGATGCCAGTATTAAATAACATCATAAAGGGCTGCACAAGATAATCAGGCCTCTTATCTGAATAGTTAAATTAAGAAAGCACAGTCTATAATAGAGAACTGTTTTAATCCAAAACACTACAAAATGACAGTGGCATAGTATTTTACTATGACTGGCAAATGTAGTCAGTATAAGTAAAATAAGAAGTAAGTTGCAGATGTTAACAGCTCTGTTTTCCTGCATATGGGTGGGGCTAGACCACCAGCCTTGTGCACAAGGGTGTGGGCAGGTATATTGATTTCAATGGACCTAACTGTGTGTGTTCACATAAACTAATTGCTTAGTTTTACAAGTTATAGTTTTTTGAGGGGGTAATTCAATACTTTTATGTTTAAAAACCTGGGCTGCCAGTGGTAATAAAATGACGTGAAACTTGCAGAACAAGTCCAAAACTACTCCACAGTGGGTGCATCTACACATGGAATTAACATGACACAATGAACTCTGGAGCAGTTCAAGCTGGAGTCAGATACTCCCAGGTGCAGTGTCTACATGTGCACCCATGACAGCTGCAGTTTGAGTTGTGGTGGAGCAGCAGCAGGCTCAGGGGGTTGGCACTGGGTGGCAGAGGTGCTGGCTGATGCACAAGAATGCTAAAGTCACAAGGCAGGCAGCCCTCATACATTAGCACCCTCATGCCTCAGACCGTCCCTATCAGAGTCCACAGGTGTGTTTTGTCACACGTAATTACAGTTAGTTACAGTTAGTTAATTTACTGCACCATAATACTGGCACACATGTAGACAGTGACACTTTACTGTGGAGCTAACTAGTCAACTAAAGTGAACATATAGATGCACCCAGTATAGACTAGATTTAGTTCTAAGGTGGGAAGCTATCTGTTCATGTATATTAAAGAAGGGTGTGGGAAGAATAACAAATTGGCTTAAACACTAATAATGCACATAACTGACAAAAAATAGGGTGAGAATTTTCCTATTGACAATGGGGAGAATAGCAGGGAATAAGGCTACTTAGAGTAGCAATTTGATATGGGTTTGAGTCACAATGTTCTCCTTTATATCTAAAGCTTAGGACTGCTTAGATCTGAGATTTTGATCTTATCCATGTGCAGAGTGTTTGGCTCTACATGGATATATTCATAATATCAAACAGAACTTTAGTTTTATTGCTTGCTATTGTTCACATATTGTGTGTGTGAAGGTAGCTCCAGTAGTAGTTTAATTTAATAGATTCATAGATGTTAGGGTCGAAAGGGACCTCAGTAGGTCATCAAGTATGACCCCCTGCCCTGGGCAGGAAAGAGTGCTGGGGTCAGACGACCCCAGGTAAGTGCTTGTCCAGTCTCCTTTTGAAGACCCCCAAGGTAGGGGAGAGCACCACCTCTCTTGGAAGCCCGTTCCAGATTCTGGCAACCCTTACTGTGAAGTTCTTTTTAATGTCCAGCCTAAATCTGCTCTCCATCAATCTGTGGCCATTGTTCCTAGTTACTCCAGGGGGTGCCCTAGTAAATAGGGCATCTCCTATTCCCTACTGCCCCCCCGATGAATTTCTAGGCAGCCACAAGATCACCTCTCAACCTTCTCTTGCAAAGGCTGAAGAGATCTAGATCCCTCACTGTCTCCTTGTAGGGCCTTGCCTGCAGACCTTTGACCATATGAATGGCCTCCTCTGAACCCTCTCAAGATTCTCTGATTCTCTTGAAGCACGACGCCCAAAACTGGATGCAGTACTCCAACTGTGGCCTGACCAGTGCCGCATAGAGAGGAAGAATCACCTCCCTGGACCTGTTGGTCATGCATCTGCTAACGCATGATAAAGTGCAGTTAGCCTTGTTGATCACTTCATCACACTGATGACTCATGTTCAGGTTGGAGTCCACTGTGACTCCAAGATCCCTTTCCACTGCTGTGCTGCTGACGTCATTCCGCAGCCTGTAAGTGTGTTGGTGGTTCTTTTTGCCCAGGTGCAGCACTTTGCACTTGTCTTTGTTGAACTGCATCCTATTTCATTTTGCCCATTTTTCCAACCTGTCCAGATCCACCTGGATCTGTTGCCTACGCTCTAGTGTGTTAACTTTGCCCCATAATTTGTTATCATCTGCGAACTTGAACAGGGTGCTCTCCATGCCCTCGTCCAAGTCACTGATAAGGACATTGAATAGCACCAGTCCAAGGACTGAGCCTTGAAGGACTCCACTGCTCACTTCTTTCCAGGTAAATATCAACCCGTCTACCAGTACTCTCTGGGTGCGACCTCTAAGCCAATTTGCCACGCACTTGACCATGTAATCATTAACATCACAGCCTGTCAATTTATTTATGAGAACAGAAGGAGATACTATACTGAAGGCCTTCTTAAAGACTAGGTAGATGACATCTACCTTGACTCCTGCATCTAAGCATTTTGTGACCTGTTCATAGAAAGGAACAAGGTTAGTCAGGCAGGATCTATCTACAGTGAATTCATGATGATTTCCTTTCAGCATTATTTCCCCTGCTGGGCTCCCACAAATGTGATTCTTAATGATTTTTTCCCAAGAGTTTTCCCAAGGATAGAGGTGAGAGTAACTGGCCTATAGTTTCCTGGTTCCTCCCTCCTCCCCTTCTTGAAAATAGGGACCGCATTGGCTGTTTTCCAGTCCTCTGGGACCTGACCACAGCAACACGAGTGCTTGAACAGCTGTGCCAGTGGCTCTGCTATGACACTGGCCATTTCCTTCAGCACCCATGGATGAAGTTCATCCGGGCCCACTGATTTGAACACATCCAGCCCCTCCAATTGCCCCTTCACGAAGTCTGAACTAACAGTTGGCGGGCTGGTGTCCCTCCTGTGTCTACCTATGATCTAACTGAGAGATTTGTCTTGTTCTGTGTCTAGGAATACAGATACAAAGAACTCATTGAAGAGCTCAGTTTTGTCCCCCATCTCTGTCACCAATTGCCCTACTTTGTCCTGCAGGGGTCCTATGCTACCCTGCGCCTTCCTTTTGGTTCCTATATATCTGAAGAAGGACTTTTTTTTGTCCTTAATTTTTGTCACTAGATGAAGTTCTAATCCTAGTTTGGCCTTCCTAACTGATTCCCTGCAAGTGCGACCCAGGGAGGTATATTCCTCCTTGGTAGCTGCCCCCTGTTTTCACAGCCTGTATACCTCTTTATTTGCCCTTAGGCTTTCCTGGACCTCCCTGTTCAGCCAAGAGGACTTCTTGGCCCCTTGGCCCCCTTTTACATGCAATGGGATTGTCTCCTTCTGCTCCCATAGGATCACTTCCCTGAGGAACAACCACCCTTCCTGGACCCCCATTTCACCAATGCTCTTGAGCTTTAACACCTCACTAACTAATCTCCTGAGCACACTGAAGTTAGCCTTTCTAAAGTCTAGCACT
>NW_017728994.1:18249148-18274007 GCF_001723915.1 Gavialis gangeticus | reverse complement strand
GCGCTTCAGCCCTGCTGGTTAGTTTACCCACCCTTCACTAGATAGTGAATTTAATCAATCGATGGTCACTATATCCTATGTTACCTTGTACCTGCAGACTCCCCACCAGGTCATCCCCTACAGCTAATGCCAAGTCCAGCAACATGTTTCCCCTAGTGAGACTGTATATCTCCTGCGTTAGGTGGAGGTCCTGTATGCAGGTTAAGAACCTATGCGAGTGGTTAGATTTAGCTGACTGCTCCTCCCAGCAGATGCTAGGATAGTTTAGGTCACCCATGACAACTATATCTCTCAACCGTATGGCCTCTGAGAGCTGTCTCGAGAATTCCAGGTCTAGATCATCCTCCTGGTTTGGTGGTCTGTAGTAGACCCCCACTACCAAGTCCCTTTCCCCCCAACCCTCTTGTATCCTGACCCACAGTACCTCAGTTTGGCCCTCCTCTGATCCAATTTTATTTATAGAGGATGTTTATTGTTCCTTAACATAGAGAGCAACACCCACCCCACCTTCTTTTCTTCCCACGCTATCCCGTCTGTACAATCTGTAACCCCCAATGCCTACTATCCAATCATGAGTAGGGTCCCTCCAGGCTTCAGTTAGTCCAACCAGGTTGAAGTTGTTGCTTGCGAGCAGGAGGGCAAGTCTGCATATACATCTCATAGAAGACTAATTATCCATAGACTGGTAGGAATTTGCTACACCCTATGATAATGGCTGGCATGCTTTTGCTGTTGACTGGTATTTGCATAGGCATTTCTGTCATGTCATTGTTAATATCTATTTATAGATCTGGAAAATTACTTTTAAAGCTGCCTTTGAAATATTTTTAGCTAACATTTAAACCATTTCATATGTGACCAAATACTGTGTGTATCTATCTTTTACTGATTTTCACAGAAACTCTCTCCATACTTTACATATGTAACATTTCTCTGCAGTTCAGAGCTTCAGCATGACATCTGCACTTGGGCACATATTTTCATATGGTCTCCAAAGGTAAATTTCTTTTGCTAGAAAACTCCCCCCTCCTTTTTGAGGCCCAAATGTCTTATGTTCTGTACTTCCAGCTCCTGTAGCTCATACTCTATCCACTTGCTATGAGCCAAAGCTACTAAATTATGCTTGATGTGCAATCATGGCTAGACTAAACTTCAAATACTAACTTCCTAAGTCTGACATGCATTGAGCATCACTGAGCTAAGTCCATTGATGGGGTATGCTTTTCTGAAAGGGATCCAGGGTGTACATGACCTTGATGTCTCTTGTAAAGTCCTTGATGCTGGAATTCTATTATTAGGGCATCTCTACTTTCATTAAAAATGGAAATAAGGTTACAGGGAATAACTGGAAGATGTGGCACAAGCACATAATTAATTTAAAAGACCGTTATAGGAATAAAAAAATTGCAATTTTTCCCCAAATATTGAGATCTTAAACCAGCCCTGTGACTTGGAAATTTGACTCATGTTTGTTTGTGGGAATTTTAGGGTTTGTTCTTTGTTTTTTTTTAAGATCTGGGGTGGGCAAATGTGGTCCTGTTTTCACTGTCCCTGGGTTGTGCTTTGGTGTGCCATACTGAAGCATGGCATGCTTGTTCCAGTTCTTTTGCACCCTAAATTGATGTAGCCATTTTAGAGAAGAGCAGAGTATGTCTTAGTCAGCATTCACAAGATGGCAGACTTATTGACAAATGGCCAGGACCATTCTAAGACAGGACAGCCTTAGAAAAAAAGCAGCTGCCTTTGGGCTGTACAGCACAGGGAACCAGGAAGCAGGTGGACCAGGCTTCACTGACATATTCAAAATGATGCTCCTAAGCAAGGGTCAAAAGCAGTGTAGACCTGTCCTCTATGTCATTAATTCTCCTCAAAAGAATGAAAGCTTCATGAATCCCTTCAGCCTAAGCTGCTGTCCTAAAAGAGTCTAAAAATCCTTCCACTTCACTCTTTGTGTTTGTTGACTGTTTTGTTTTGTTTGCTGCCACTGTCATTTGGACAGCTGAGTGCATTCTTATGCACCATATGTGAAACCACATTGTAGTGAGTAGGGCTGCATGTGCGGTACAGCATCATCCACAGTCAGCTGGTTGCATGACTTGTTTGTTAGGTTGGATAGATGTCTTGCTTGAGTCCAAAATGTTTAAGGATTCAGAGCTGGCCAAGTCATTTTGGCCTTCTGTCTTCCTCCATCTGGCTGAATATAAACTCCCATCAGCACTTACGTTTATGAGTTCTCGTTTGGCTCTGGTCCTGGCTGACGAATGTAGAGTAGTGTTGCACTAGAGATAGCTTCTCCCCTGCTTGGAGCACATGCTGAGCTGCTCTGAAACTTTAAACATAGTTTTACTTCATCTTCATCATAGAAAAGTAGGGCTGAATGGGACCTCACAAGGTCATCTAGTCAAGCCCTTTGCTCAAGAAAGGAGAATCCCTAACTAAACCAGCGCAGAGAAGTGTCTGTCTAACCTGCTTTTGAAAACTTTCAAGGATGGAGATGCCACACTTTCTTTAGGTAGACTGTTCCAGTGCTTGACCAGCCCCATAGTCAGAAAGTTCCTCCAAATCTCCAACCTAAATTTCCTCTGCTACAGCTTGAGGCCATTGCTCCTATTCTTGTCCTCTACTGCCACAGAGAAAAACGCATCTCCATCCTCTCTATAACTGAGCTTTAGGTATTTGAAGACTGTTATTAGATTCCCCCACCCCTCCCGAGTATTCTCTTTTTCAGACTAAATAACCCTTGTTCTTTCAGTCTTTCCTCCTACCTTTTGCCTCCCAGACCCCTAATCATGTTTGTTGCTCTGTGATGGACTCTTTCCAATCTGTCCACAACCTTCTTGAATGGTGGGCCCCAAAACTGGACAGACTATTCCAGGTGAGGTCTCACCAGTTCTGAATAGACCAGAAAATTGCTTTTCTTGATTTGCAAGTAACACTCCTGTTAATCCAGCACAGTATATTATTGGCTTTTTTTGCAACAAGTGCACACTGTTAACTCATATTTAGCTTATGGGTCTACTGTAATCCCCATGTCCTTCTCTGAAGTACTATAGCCTAGCCAGTCATTTGTGCAGGCAGTTATTCCATTACCACTGAAAAACTTTGCATTTATCCTTCCTGAATGTCACCTGATTGATTGCAGATCATTTCTCCAGTCTATGTAGGTCATTCTGGACTCTAGCCCTACCTTCTGGAGCAGACTCCTGACAGTGTCATTAGTGCCCACATAGATAAGCAGCATGGAATAGTAGTTAGAAAGCCAGATAAGTCTGTGCAATCTTCTATGACATCTTAGTTGCAGGCTTCTTGAAGGCAGCAGACCTCTGGAACTAGCAGGTTAGGCTGGCAGATGAATGCCTCCATGCCCTGAAGGAGACTATTGCCAGCCACCTGTTGCTTCCTTTTGGTAGCAGTGGTCTCAATCCACCCTCCTCTAGGGGTGCATGGCTTGAATTCCCCTGCCACTGGAGTGGGCTCCTGCTCTTCTGATGCTGGGACTTCATTCTTGTTCTCCAGTTAGACAGCAGGGCTGTGCGAAATATCGCTAAGTGTTTCATTTCAAAGCTGTTTTGCAGTGTTTCAAGCTTGAAACAGTGAACTCGAAATGAAACAAAAAGCATCTAAAGAACTTGAAAATGAAATGAGGGCACTTGAAACATTTCAAAACTTTTGAAATGTTTCAAGTTTCAAAGCGGCCCAGTGCTGGGGTGCAGGGGAGAGCCAGGGCTGTGCTCCAAGCAGCTCCATAGCCCCTTGTAGCTCAGCCAGATGGGAAACATAGCCCTGGCTCTCCCTGCCTTCTGCCACCAGGCTGCGCTCCATGGGGCTGGTGGAACTGATTGGAGCACAGCACCAGCTCTGCCTGCCTCCCACCACTGGGCTGTGCTCTGATCAGCTCTGGCAACCCCATGGAGCTCAGCCTAGTGGCGGAATGTGAAGTGCAATGGTGGTTCTATCCACCTCCTGCCACTGGGCTGTGCTCTGTGGGGCTGGCGGAGCTGATCGGAGTGCAGTGCCAGCTATGCCCGCCTCCCGCCGCCAGGCTGTGCTCCGTGGAGCTGGCAGTCGATCAGAGTGCAGCCCAGCAGTGGGAGGCGAAGAGAGTCGGCACTGCGCTCTGCCTCCCACTGCCAGCCTGAGATCCATGGGGCTGTCAGAGCTGGTTGCAGCACAGCCCAGTGGCAGGAGGTGGACAGAACCAGCACTGAGCTCCACCTCCTGCCCCTGGGCCGAGCTCCATGGGCTGCCAGAGCCAGTTGCAGTGCAGCCTGGCAGCAGGAAGTAGGCAGAACTGGCACTGCGCTCCAATCGGCTCTGTCAGCCCCATGGAGCACAGCCCGGTGGTGGGCGGTGGAGCTCAGCACTGGCTCTCTTCACCTTCCACCACCAAGCTGCACTCCGATCAGCTCTACCAGCCCCATGGAGCTCAGCCCAGCGGTGGGAGGTGGAGTGCAGCGCTGGCTCTGCCTGCCTCCTACTGCCAGGCTGCGCTCTGATCTCACAATGCTTGCTTTGTCCACCTCATGCTGCTGGACTGCACTCCGCGGGGCTGGTGAAACCGATTGGAGTGCAGGTCTGGCTCTGTCCACCTCCCACTGCCGGGCTGTGCTCTGACCAGCTCTGCCAGCCTGATGGAGCTTAGCTTGGTGGCGGGAGGCAGAGCACCACACCGACCCTATTCACCTCTTGCCGCTGGGCTGCTCTCCGATCCGCTCCACCAGCCCCATGGAGCTCAGCCCAGCAGCGGGAGGCGGAGTGCAGCGCTTGTTCTGTCTACCTCCCATCACCAGGCTGAGCTCCGTGGCAATGGCAGAGTTGATCGGAGCACAGCACAGGCTCTGCCTGCCCCCCAGCACTGGGCTGCGCTATGATCATCTACACCAGGCCCATGGAGCTCAGCCTGGTGGCAGGAGACAGAGTGCAGCCAGCTCTATTTACCTTTCACCACCAGACTGCACTCCTATTGGCTCTGCCAGCCCCATGGAGCACAATGCCGGCTCTGCCCGCCTGCCGTTGGCTGAGCTCCATCGGGCTGGCAAATCCAATCAACGTGCAGCACATCAGCAAAAAGCTAAGTGCAGGGCTGCACTCTACCTCCTGCTGCTGGGCTGAGCTCCATGGAGCCTGGCACTGGGCACAGGCTGTACCCAGTGCCAGTCTCAGGTGGCAATGGCAGCCTTCTGTCATCTGAGGCTGCACCCCCAGGAGGAGTCTGGCACAGCCCCGCAGACCTCCCAGGGGTGCAGGCCTCCAGATCTGTGCCTAGATGACAAAAGACTGCCACTGCTGCCTGGGGCCAGTGGCAGCATCTGTCTTCCCCTGTGCTGGATGAAGGCTGTGCCCAGCACCTCCTGTTATCCGGTGCAGATCTGGGGGCCCGCACCCCCAGAAGGAGTCCTGCACAGTCTGGCAGCCCTCCCGGGCTACAAGCCCCCAGAGCTGTGTGCCAGATGAAGGGAAGCAGCTGCTTCTGTCTGGGACAAGTGGCAGCAGCAATTTTCGCTGGTGCAGGGCACAGCCTGTGCCCAGTGCCGGTCCCGAGTGACAGGGCAGCCTCCTGTCATCTGGGGTGCGGATCCAGGGGCTCACACATCCAGGAGGGTGCCGGGCTGTGCTGGACTCCTCCTGCGAGTGCAAGCCCCTGTGTCTGTGCACAGGATGAGGGGAGGCTGCTGCTGCTGCCTGAGACAAGTGTCAGCAGCAATTTTCTCCAGTGCTAGGTGCAGCCTGTACCCAGTGCCGGTCCCAGGTGACAGGGCAGCCTCCTCTCATCCGGGATGCAGATCCTGGGGTCTGCACCCCTGGGAGGAGTCTGGCACAGCTCCACAGCCCTCCCATGGGTGTAGGCCCCTCCTCCCCCCCCGGATCTGTGCCTGGATGACAGGAGGCAGCTACTGCTGCCTGTGGCAAGTGGCAGCATCTGGCTTCCCTGGCACTGGCTGCAGGCTGCGCCCAGTGCCAGTCCTGAGCGGCAGCCTCCTGTCATCCAGCACAGATCTGGGGGACCATACCCCCAGGAGGAGTCCAGCACAGCCCCACAGCCCTCCCAGGGGTGCGAGCCCCTGGATCTGCATGCTGGATGACAGGAGGCTGCCAGTGAATTTTGCTTTCAAGACTTTGAGGTGCAGTTTCCGAGAAACCTCTGTGCTTATCTCCTTGAAACTTGGCAGCATCATGCCCTCAGAAGGGGCTACCATCCTTGTAATTTGCATCTGAATCAGGCAACAAATGACAACATTTTAGGCATTTTCATGATTCCCCATTATAGCCTATGGGCAAAATGTTGAAATGAGTTGAAACAGCAAAAGTTTCGATGAAACAAAATGGGACAGTACTTCAAAATGAAATGAAATGGCAAAATGAAACACTGTCCCTCTGAAATGGTGAAACAGACATCAAAACAAAACAGGTTTGCACAGCCCTATTGGTCAGCTGCAGGTCCAGGAGAGGAGGGTTATCTCTTTCCAGAAGTGACAAGCTGCCAGCTTCCATCTTCCAGGGAACCTGCATTTTCTGCGTCTTCTGTGGAAGGCCTCGGTGGTCAGTTGCATTCCTGGAAAGAGCCCACACAGGTACAGGCAAAGGAAATGCTGTCAGTAGAGCGCATTTGTAATTGTGATGTTTTCCAGCCACCCTGTTGATTTTACTGCTAGCTCCTCCTTTCTCTTCTGCCACTACATTTTGGAAAAATAATCCTCTTCCTCCTTCACCTGTTTCCTTTCAGCAAGCTAACATTGAAGGAGGGGTGAGAAGGAAAGTATCCAGATTAAACTCCCCTCTCACATCTCACCTGCTTGCTAGCCTGTTACCTGGTCTTGTGCTGCTCACTCTCTTCTGTCACTGATTTTTGGGAAGCCTAGCTTTTCTGCTTCAGCAAGCCCCACTTCCTCGCTCACACTACAGATTCAGTCATCCACAATCAAGTCCGCAGAATAGCTTGCCAGCTAGACCACCAACCTTGAACCAGGCAGGCCTTCCTAGTCATAAGCATTCACAAACCCTTTCCCCAGGGACCTGCAGCTTCCTCCACTACTCTGAAGGAGGATGCCCACTCAAACATCCCTCTTTGAGTGGCACTGGTGCCTAGTAGTGGTACTTGATGCTGGGATCTATGCTTTCTCCTCCACTTTCTGTGCATGTATGTAAGTTCACCTTACTGTGATGAATCCTTTCTCCTTTACATTGCTCCTTTTAGATTTTAACTATAGCTTTTTTTTTAACTTACATCTACTATAAAAATAACTACAGATGCAGTTTTAGTAGGTGTGGGTTATGTTTTCCCCATCCATGCTTTTGTAGGTGTTTTTAACTATTTTGGCAACATGAAGTCTCCAATGGATATTGCTGGTATCTGTAGTAATGAAGATGTGATACAGTTATGAACATGTACATTCCATCCATCTTACTCCATTAGCAGGTGATGCAAACCCAGTCACAGATTACTATGTTTTTGTAAATATTTGCATGCAGTCCATCTTAAATTTTCAGAACAAACTGTTTGCAAGATAGTTGGGTTGTCTCCAGATCATAGTACTCAACATGTGCAACTAAATTGGCCATTGGGCAGATAATCAAAGGGTTGAAGAAGTATCATCAGTTCAAGTCATGCAGCTGCTCAGCCAGTGAAATGGCCATCACAGGATATGAAGCAGCTTCTCTCCACATGATGAATGTGAGAATTCAGTCCTCTCTTATGCCTACTGCCAAGGAGTCTGAGTTGACCCGTGGTAAAGGACCACCTACAAATTATTCTTTACCAATTATGTTTTATGTAAAGAAATGTTTTTCAGATAATTTTGAATGAACTTGAGAATTTATAGGAATTTGCATGTAAAGATATTCTAGGCATATAGAAGTGAAATTTCTGACTTCATTCTATTGACAATACCAGCAATTTGTCTCTGCCCCATAACATTCAGGAAAATAATTCCAATAGCTCAATTTGAATTTTAAGATGAACTATTGTGAGTATGTTAATCGTTGCTGTTTCTGAGCTTCTAATGGAAGTATTGCAACGACCAGTTACAAAATAGGATCAAGTGTGATTCTTGTTATTGCCCTACCACTGCTATTTCTGAGCATACACTTCAGCCTGAATCTGAAATGTTTGTGGACTAAAATTTTAACTGAGTAGTTGGATGCATAATAATCTAAAAGTCTGAGTGTGAATGATTCTACCAAGAAAAGAATAGAACGAGGGGTGTGTATGTGGAGGGGAGCAGAGCCTCCCTGCCACATGGGCCTGGCCCAGCCTCCCCAAGCCAGCAAGCTGTGGGTGTAGGCACATACCAGGGGGCTCTGTTCCCCCATCCTCCTACCAGGCCATGCAGGGAGGAGATAGTCTTTTTTGTCTCCTCTCTGTGACACCACAGAGGCAAGGTGGGGCTTGGACAGTGCTTGCCTGGAGCAGACAAGCACTAGCCTAGGTGAGCATGCTGCCCTGGGAAGGGCCTCTGGGATGCTTGGGGAATGTGGCTTACCTTCACTCACAATGGGATGTGGTTACGGATGTTCGATAAAGCACTCTAACCTAAAGCGCTTTAATCTGATATTACATTCATCCAGGTTTAACTTGGAGTGGGATCTGCCATTTTTAAAGTGTCCCATGTACTGTGAATGTCTGTTCTATTGCAGCTATAGAGTGCTTTCTGTGTACTTATTGCATGATATGTATAACATCTATCCTCAGTGTGTCTGAGTTAATAATAGTTTTAACTTATGCCATAACCCAATGATTGTCAACTGGGGGTGCACATACCCCTAGGAGTACTTAAAAAGGTCATAGGGGGTACACAGAATGAATGAGAAAAAATTACTGTTTAATAGAGGTGCACCGATACATTGGTCCCATATCAGATCAGCACCGATATAAGGAAAACTAACTGTATCAGCAATTGGCTTTTTTTGGCTGATGTAGCTGATAAATTCCCTGTGCACTCGTGCAGCTGCAGCACAGCACGCAGATGGTCAAGAGCTCGGCATGGCAATGTGAAGAGCAGCTGGGTTCATCTAGTAATTCTGTTATGAGGGAAGAGGTGTGGGGGGGACAGGTTGGGGCCCCAGCAGTGAGGGAGGGAGTAGGGTTGGGGCAGGGGTAGGTCCTGCACAGCTGGGTTGGGATGTGGGATGGAGTTGTGGCTTGTTTGGGGGGAGACAGAGAGGGGGCCGGCTCCCGCATGCACCCCAGGAAGGAATGGGGGGCATGTGCCCCTGAATCTGCACGTGGCGCAAGGGTGAGCTGCTGCTGTGGGCTGGGGTTGGGGCAGCACTGGACTGTTTCCAGTGAGGGAGGGGCTGGCCCGGGGCTGCACTTGGAGCGGGCTGTGGTGGCACTGAGACGAGGACTACAGGGTGGCTATGGTGAATTTTGAAGCGGCTGCAGCAGCCCCCCAAGGCTCCCCTCCCAGTGCCACCGCCACCCACCCCGCGCACAACCCAGCCCAATGTCCCGCTGAGAAGAGCCCAGCGCCACCCTGGCCCCAGTCTGCAGTGGCAGCCCACCCTGCCCTGCACGCAGATTTGGGGGCACATGCCCCTCATGCCCTCCCAGGGTACGTGTAGTGGCGGGACCCAACCCCTGGACGAGCTGCTCACAGCTCTATCCTGCACCCTGCTCCAGCTGTGCAGCCCCTGCCCCTGCCCCAGCTGTCCCTCACCGCTGGGCCCTCAATCTGCCCCCCACCATGCCCCTTCCCTCCCTCCTGTTAATAGTAACATTAAAAACAAGGAAAGAAATATAAAGGGCTATATGAGCTGAAACTTCCAGACAGAAGGTTTATTTCAAAAGGTTGAAAACCCCTGCCATAGCCTATGCCAAGTCAGTACAAACCCAAGCTCAAGTGTGTGTAGTTTTCTTGTAATTCTAGATGCCATGCTTGTCTTGTTCTGGTTGGAAGAAATTGCATTTCCTGGTTATTACACTTTTTTAAAATGTTTTATTTTACTAGTCTTTCCTTCTAAAGCAGAGGGTGGTCATGCAGTTTATAAGGTAAGATTCTGATCTGATTTCCATAGGTGTAAGTGTTCACACTGGTTAAAAGACTTGAGATTTATGCTGCTGCAAAATAGGCTAGAAACTGGCTCATAGATTTTAATGGTTAATAGTCTTCGGTTTATGTCTGCCACCCCTGCAGTTACGCCCTTAGGCATGCTGCACTGCTCTGGACAGACTCCTTGCTAAACTGGTAGCAGTGTAGCTAAAGCTAGGTTAATTAGTTTAGGAGACAGGCTAATTAATTGACACTGTGAATTAGCAGTGTTAATTAGTCTGCCCCAAGTTTTGCAGAAAGATAGCTATACTGCTTCTGACTTTTAGGAGGCAGCCTACCTGGAGCAGTAGAGCTTGCTTGAGCATGCCACTGCCTGCGACAATACATTTACCATGTAGGCATAGTGTTTGCTGCTTACCATCCTCTGCAAACTTGATTCTGCAAATGACTGTGCCTTTGGTTCTGCAAATGACTGTGCATTTATGCTACAACAGTGCAAAAACATTTAAGCAGTCGGTAGCAAGATAACTAGCATGGCTACTTACATGCATAACATGAAGCAGGTATGCCCTTTCCCTTGCAGGATACAAGAAATTAAAAGGGAGTTTTATTTAACTCTTGCTCTTAAGAAGTATTGGATTGGATGTTCAGAAAGCTAGAGAGAACTGCCAAGTGAGATCTACAGACTTTTCAGCATTGTATGAAATACATGATTGGTAACTCTGCTGTGCAATGAGTAATACAAAGTTGCACTGAGAAACTTAGAGATGTGGATACAATGTACATATGAGGACTGTGGAATCCCTACTACTTGGAAATAAAAACTTGCTGAGATCTTAGACTAATGAGGTGAATTGATTTGCTCTACAACTGTATGCTAATGGATTCATTTACACCTATCTCTGTGTGTGAAACATCATTATATAGGGAAAGCAATGTTTGTGCAGCCAGTCTCATTCATATTAAAGATGATTTATTTTCAAATCTCTGTTGTACAAGCATTGCCTGTTGGCTCTTATCCCATGAGTATAAGGTAATTCATGGCAAGTTTAATTACAGGCCTCCACTCGTTACTTTTAAACACTCAATGGCATGAATTATATAAATGTTTTTAAAGTACATTTTAATTGATTTCCATATTTTGCAATACAATCATTGTGGAGTGTAACAAAATATTTCACAAGCTATGTTTTTGTTTAAAAAATAATAATAAAACCAAAAAATAAGACATGTACAAAATTCGATCTCATCGTGGTCTGGAAAACTCATCCAAGGAGATGGATAAACATCTGACTGGTTAACCAGTCTGAAATCAAGTCCCACAACCAAGATAGTATCAGTACTCAAGCTAGGTCAGGGCGGACAATTATTTTGGGGGGAGGGCTGCTTACCCAGTTTTGGCTGGCTGTTGAGGGCCACATGGGTAGCCCTGCCCATTGACAGGTGCCCCACCCCCTGGTCACCATCTTGGGACCAATGTCCCAGGCTGCGAGCTGCTGCAGTGTGGGGTGCCGGCCACGGGGCAGGTGAGGGGTCACTTTCCCCCTGCCCGTGCTCAGCTTTTCCCTGGGCCACTTTTCTCTGGGCTCCTTTCCTGCCTGGGGTCCTCCCCTGCCCTTCCCCCCACCCTTCCCCCTTACTTGAGGTTCCAGCGCCGCCAGGGCAGCCACATGCTCCCAGGCCAGAAGCCCCTGCTGGCGCTTCCGGCTGTGGGGCAGGGCTGGGTGGGCCCAGCTGTTGTGGGAGCCCGCTGGGCTTCCCTGGGTCCTACTGCCCTTGGTTCCTGTCATTTTTAACAGGAACCAAGGGCAGATAAATATTAATTTTCTATGTTTTTTAGAGGCCCCGTGGGCTGGATAGAAGGGCCTTGTGGGCCAAATCTGGCCTGCAGGCCGTATTTTGCCCACCCCTGAGCTAGGTAGTACAGAGCTTTTTTCAGATATGTCCACATGATCTGCAATCACATGTTAGATCACAATGTAGTTACGTTTAAAAAAAAAAGGGAGACTGAGTAACCCCATTTGAACAAGGTACCAAAAGAAATTGTGGGTTCTCAAATTAATACTGCATGCCTCTCTGAAATGTATGATTTGCTGAATACTAATTATTGGGCTACACATTGGGGTAGCAGGGTGAAATCTAAAGATCTGTGCTGCAAAGTTGAGTTTAGGTAATCTACAAGACCTTTGGTCTCAAGTTGTGAAGCTATGACCCCACCACCCACCATCTACTTGACCAAAAATCATTTCCTGAAGATGACTATTGAGCCTCACAAAAAACTGCCTGCCAGTTTTCAGCTTGTAGGAAAAAGAGCCTTCTTATTCACATCATTCACCAGGTCAGCACAGTAGAAATTAACTGCCAGAATTTTGTTGGCTTTGCATTAAGCAGTTCAGTATTGAAGATGGAATTTGCCCCACACAGTTCAGCCAAAAGGAGGCAACAAGGGCAGAACAGAAAGAACAGGCATGTTTTAAATAGGCAGGTAGTACACAGTTTTGCACACAGAATGGCATCCTATATAGCAGCAGAAGCAGAGGCAATTTATTTGCCTGAAGCACAACTGATTACTTTACCCTGAATGATTCACGCAGACAGTTGCAGGGGAGCTGAGACTAATCCATAAAACAGAATACTATTGCATACTTCACCAAGCTATCCTGAGAGCCGCAGTTTTTCTCTCTGCTTGGTTGTGAATCAGAAACTGAGATAATTCCACTGCACAACACATTTTTAAAAACTCGTAACTTTAAAATGGGAGGGAATCTCCCTCAGCCATGCAGCTGACTGCCTGAGTTCGGAATAATCCTTGTTAGATTAGGCTGACTCTAGTGTGCAGTTATTACTGTCCAAAACCTTCTCTGACTTCTTAAAATCCAATCACTGAATTTGACTAAATGCTTTTGTGTAAGAGTACAGCCAATTGATCCTGCTGGCTGAGTTTTAATTGGCTTTAAATATATCTCCCATTATTTTGATCACATGTCCTGTTGCTCTGGTGGAATGGGGAAGAAAGTTGAAAAGACCATGGTCAGGTTTCACCACACCCTTTATTCCTTTGTTTATTCATTTATTTATTTTGCAAGCATCTTATCATTCTGAATCTTTAAAGTAGCTTTACAAAATGAGTGATACATCTTTTTAAAGATACTAGTGGGAAACTTGTATCTACTTGTATGAATGATAGAAGCATGACTGGCACAGCAGAGTGTATAGGGATGTGATATATGAAGCTATCGCATACCTCAGCATATTGCTAACATGTTCAAGAGGAGATAAAGTAAATTTACTGAAGTCTGATTCTGTCCTTTGATCTTGTTAGGATAGAAAAATTGTTGGGATCCTGTTAGCCATAGGCGCATGTGTTGAGCAGTAGGTTTATGCAAATTGGGCAGAGGCACATTTTAAACAGAGTGTAAAGTAGCTAAATACCCAACACACTGAATTTCAGTAAGCATCTCTTTACAAATCTCTGGATCAGGTTGACTGCTTAATAAAATAAAATAAAAATAAAGTTGTATAAGGGCAAATTCTTAAGGAGGGCAAGGAGGACAACTGTGACTTACTGTGAGCTGTAATTTATCACATACCTTTTTATATATGGACTTGTCTGAAGTGTAGTTACAGAATCAGGGAAGGTAGATCACATACTTGAACTGACATACTTGGGAAATATTGTACCACTGTATTGTTGCCAAGAAAATCACCAGGTGCCATGGAGATTGCATTGCTCTGTCCCACAGAGGTGGAGATGGTATTAATGGGTTCCCAAAGAGATCTGCACTCCATGTTCCCAAACGTCACAAAACTGATGGAACATAGCAGTTTAACACAGCAGGGTAACACTGTGCTCAACAGTAGGAGATGCTTAATGAAGGACAGTGCCTCAATTGGCATTCCAACCAAAATGACTCCCGAAGCTCAACCTTTTCCTTGCCAAAACTCATGGAAAAAACAATGCATTTTGTCACTCATTTGCAATTTGAGTTTAAAGCATTTTCTGGTTACTTATACCTTCTAAAAAATGAGTTGATTGCATTGCATGGCATATAGAATGTATTGCTTTTATTTCTTACTGTTTAATTGTATTGGTGCATAAGCTGTCTAATGAAGTGGATTATATCAATGCACCAATAAGGTGTTTTAAAAAAGCCAGAATAGAAATTGTATATGCCATGGTGCAGGTCTTAACTGGAATAAGGCTGTCTACGTAAGGTGCAAGTATGGGATAACAAAGCTTGAGATAATTGTGTAAAATTGTATGCTTAAACTTCAGTTGTACTAGGTTTGAACTCTTGGATTTCAGTCCTAAATTGTTAAGTACTGGTAACCTATTATACTGGTTGGTTGTCGTTCTGTATTTTAGTGCTGACTGAAAACCAAGACTGGAATTTTATGTAAGTGCGTAAGTGATTTAGGTACACGAGTCTCTGAAAGACAAAGAGGACTCTTTTGAAACTTCCACCAATGTGTGCGAATCTTCTTGGTCTCCCAGGGGACAAAAATTACATGTAATCTTAAGACAATGTGAGTGATTAACTTATCATTATTAATAAATGGAAAAGTTGAATGACTTGGGTTATATTTTCTCATTATTGGTATCTTTTTTTTTTGTTTCCTGCCTACTCCATTATGCAGCCCTTTCATTTTTGAAACTATATTTATTGGTCTTGCTGTTGCCCCTTCTGACTGCCAAATTATTTGGCATTGAAAAAATCTAGAATTTTAGAAAGAGAAATTTACTTTTTCATTCTTCCTGCCTTCACCCCCTTTTTTTTCTTTCCTCTCCAGGCTCTGTGCTGGCTAGATCTTAGAGCTGGTAAAGCATTAAAAAAAAAAAAAGGCTTTTGGAGTGAAGTGTAGGCAGTAAATAATTGGAAGCCATAACAGCATTCTTGGCATCTGCTTGGCAATTCTATATAATCAGATGCCTTTTTAGTTAGCTGTTTGTTAAATCACTGGCTTATAGATTTTTAAGTGTTTCGCTCTGTCTCTTTGCAGCTTCAAGGCTCATTCTTACTGTCCTGGAATTGAAATTGATGATCTGGAAACATTCCCCACCCCCCTTTCTTTTTTTTTTTTAAATTGCATGTTTTAACTTTTTACTTTTAAAAAATGTGGAGGAAAAAAGGGTTAACATTATGAGCAGGATTCCTATTTTGCTGTAAGAATGACATGAAAGCAGAAGAATTAGTCAATTACATTGCAGTCAGGATCCCTGTAAAATGCAAGGTTTGAAGAGACATATGTGAGTATTCAGGTATGTATTAAGTACCAGTGTAACACAGTAATTCCTAAATGTTTGTGTTCCTGGCCAAGGCATTGTCCATTTGCAGAGAGTTTGGTTTTAAATGATCACCTGGACTGGGGGCATACCAAAAGATTTCTTGTAAGTCACCCAAATAGCTGTTAGATAAATTTTTCAGCCATCTGAGGTCTGGTTTGGTCTGGTGATCAAACAATTTTTATGTTGACTACTAGAACAGAACGAAGTAGTTTCTGTAAATAGGTTATTTAGCAAACTGGATTATTCTTTCCCTTTGTGATTTTTGGGTTTTTTGGTGTGTTTGTTTTTGTTTTGCCTTTTTTGTTTTAGAAGTGACCCTGATTTCTGTGAGCTTTTATTACCTGTAACAGTTTGAATGATAATTTAGACAAGTGGATGTTCAGCTTTTTGGATCACCCAGGAAATAATTATTCTAAGTAATTATTTTTTCATGTGATTATTTCGAACATACTAGGACTTAGCTGTGGACTAGAACCCCATTGTACTAAGTACTCCAGAATAAAAAATACTGTTCCTTCCTTTACCATTTAAATATGTGTTATTATAGTCACTTGTGATACTTCTATATGCATTTTTAAATGTGCAATTTGAAAATGGGAAATGTTCTCACATGTAGCTAGTGTTTGGGGTATTTGATTCTGCTTTGTTTTAATGTCTGCATTGGGTTTGTCTTCCTTACAATCATAAATAATGTAATCCGTGTATCGTGTCTGACAAAGGAAGTTAGTACATGTACTGCTCTTTCCATTGGGGTACTGGACTGCTTGCTGGATACATTGCTGTAGCATTTGGTTAACACTGAATGTTCACGTGACTCCTGACCTAGTAAGGACTGAGCCCCACTAGCATGGCCTATACAAATATGCTGGAGACCTTTGGTATTTATTTGATCAGCAAGTCCACATGCAGACATATGCAAATCTTCTGGGCTCAGGTAGTTAATACAGGAAACCCCTGCTTAGCACTCTTAATTGGTTCCGGAAAAACTGAGTGCTAAGTGAAACAGCGTTAAGTGAAACCAGTTTTCCCATAGGAATGACTGTAAATAGAGATAATTCATTCCCGAAGCTCCCCGCTCATACCATAAAATCGCTGAAATTCCCCACTAGTACTATAAAGTCAATGAATTCAGACATCTAAATGTATGTAAATACTTTATTTTACCCTTTGAACTTTATAATAATGTATAAAATTATAAAATAAAGTAATGAACTGTATGCACAGATGCACTTTCACTTTCACTTTTTGCTCTTTCCGCTTCCTTCAGCACTCAGAATCAGAGCTGTCCAGGTTAGTGTTAGTTTCAAGGAATTTTGAAGTGCTCGGCTGAGGATTTTTTTGAGGGCTGGCTGCAGGAGTTGAAGCAGGAGTTGTGCGTTTCCTGAAGAAGGAATCCAGCAATAGCTGCACTTTGGGCTTCTTCTTTTCATCATAAAGCAGCCTGTAACAATTGACTTCATTGTTAACTCCTCTTGCAACTGAAGAACTGTGCTGCATGTCAGGGTCATTTTCATCACAGTAGAAAAGAAAAGCTTCAAGATGTTTGAAGGCTTCATCCATGCCTTTGCTGGTTAAGGCCCTTGCTAGTTGAACATCTTCCTCAGCATCTTCCTCCTCTTCATGGCTTCTGTGCTGCTCTATTTGAATGAGGTCCTCATAGCTCAATTCCTCCCTGTTGGAATCGGTCAACTCCTGAATGTCCTCAGGTTCATGTTCATCAAATCCAATTTTCCTTCCAAGCTCAATGATATTGTCCTGAATTGTCACCACTGGTTCCTCAAACTCTTGGGAATCCTGGACATAGTCTGCCCAAAGCTTTCGCCAGACACCATTCATTATTTTGAAGGCAACTTCATCCCAGGCACTTGAAATGTTATCTGTTGCCTTGTGGATCTTATAGCCCTTCCAGAATTATTTTAGGGTTGTAGCACCCTCTCCTTCTGTAGTCCTGATTGCCTGGGTGAATGTTTTCCTTATGTAATAAGCCTTAAAGTCAGCAATGACACCCTGGTCCATCAACTGTTTGATAGAGGTGGTATTTGGGTGTAGGAAAACAACTTTTATATTATCATTGAGGTCATCAAGTGTCGTAGGATGCCCTGGTGCATTGTCTAAAATGAGAAGTGCCTTGTTGGACAGATTGTGCTCAGCACAGTATATCTCAACTGCAGGACAAAAATAATCCCTGAACCAACTCTGAAAGACTGACATTGTCACCCAGGCCTTCTTGTTAGACTTCCATGACTGGTAGACTGCTTTTAAGATACCCCTTGAGAGCCCTGAGGTTTTCTGAGTGGTATACACGCAATGGTTTCAATTTAAAATCCCCTGCAGCATTACTACAAAGCAATAAAGTCAGTCAGTCCTTGGACACCTTGAAACCTGGCATTGACTTTGCCTCCCCAGAAATGTAGGTCCTAGAAGGCATCCTCTTCCAGAAGAGGTCTGTATCATCACCAGTGAAGACTTGTTGAGGTGTATAACCCTCCTCCTCACCTCCTCAATAATTTTCACAAACTTATTTCTGTAACTGGAAGCTGCTTGGGTGTCAGCACTAGAAGCCTCCCCTGAACAGAAACATTATGCAAGTTGCTGCACCTCTTAAATCTTTTGAACCAACCCTTACTTGCATAAAAAGGCTCAGAAACAGACCCCTCAGGCAATTTTTTTGTAAATCATCATGCAGACTCTTAGCTTCTGAATAAGCAGCATACTCAAGGGCATATAGCATTGAGTTGTATCCTCAATCCACACACTTAACAGCCTCTCCATTTCTAACATAATTGGAGCCCTACTCCTACAGAGTTTCAAAGCTTTCAAAAAAGTTACAATTCTACCACATTCTTTTATTCTGTCTTTATTTTTGAATATGGTCCTAACAGTTGACCCAGCCAAATTCAGTGCTCTACAGGCCTCATTCTGGCATTCCTCTGCTTCAATTCACTTCAGGACATCCAATTTAAGCTCCAGCATTATGCTTTTGCACTGTTTTTTCTCAGCACTTGCGCTCTCAGAGTCAGTTGCACATTTCTGTCTCATGGTGCAACTCAAAAAAAAAATCAAGACAGTGACATAAGCACAAAAGAGCATGAAAAAGCACAGAGCATGAAAGGTTTTCATGACACGAGATGGCGATGAGGCTGCGTGCCGCCAGTGCTCCCTGTCCAATACCTGTGAGCATTATAGTGAAACTCTTGTGCACTAAGTGAAATCAGGTATCAAAGTGAAATGAACGCTACAGCGGAATAGTGCTAAGTGAAACAGTGTTAAGCAGTGGTTGCCTGTATACCACATTTTGTTTAGGGTTAGGACAGAAAGCACAGTCTTTCCTATGGATGTACATTTTATTTCTATGCTCAGGAAGCTTTTGTCTGCAGGTAAAGAAGTATACATACCAAGAACAGCCACACAATTGTTTGCATAAAAAACTGGTGTTGTATGAAACTTGTGAATAATTTATAAAGAGGGAATAACCAAATTGCTGTGCACAGATGCTGTCACCATTTTGTTATTTGACCAACTCGGTCTGTTGCTGGTTCCCGTGTTGGTAAATGTCATCAATAATGTAAGTTCTGTCCACATGTGCTCTTTTGATTCTCTCCCCTCCCCCCAGGTAAAGGAATTGTGCCAGCTTTTATTAGGTACAGCTGATTATTGTAGGTCCCTCTAGGTAGGGGGGGGAAATGGTGTATTCCACTTAGAATAAAAACTTAATGTGATTAGTTCCAACATTTTCTCTAAGTTGCTTTGAATTGCTTCTTTACTCTAGTTTGCCAGTGCTAATAAACCCCGCCCCCGCCACCACCACCTAACTGCACCTTATCTTTGGCTTCTTGAAGTGAAACAATTTTTAAGACATACTAAACTTCAGGCAACAAAAGTGCCGATCAAACATTGACCAGCGACTATTATATTACTTCACAGGGGCAGGTATTATGCTGGAGCTGGAATCCTCTCTCTCATTGTCTGGCTAGTGAGTGTCATTGTACAGTAATTCCATAATTCAATGTCATTAGAAGGGCAGTTGGTAGGTTGTAGCTGGGACTGCCAGAACAAATACTATGGGACAGATTCACGCTTCTTTTAATTCCACTTACTTCATTATTGCTGAAGAGACAGCACTCTAGTCTCACTGGTGGAGGCTCATAACGAGTTGCTAACCAGCTGCAAATTGGTTAGCTTTGCAGAGGCCAGGCTCTGAACTGTCACAGAGCCCTTGATTTGTCCTTGACACTTTAAGGATTGACAATTATTCTTGTTGAGGCTCTTCATATTAGAGCTTTGGTTATTTGTATCTCAGCCACATCTTTGCTCAGCAGAAGGGTTTTCATTTCTGAAAGCTCTAAAGCTTTGATCATTTAGCAAGTTAGAAGGGGTGGTACCTCAAATAGCTGTATTGATGTAAGACTGTCCCTGGAAGTAATATCAGCATGAGTTTTAGGGACAGGCCAAAACATGACAGTCCCTTAATGGTGAGAGCTGCTCTTGCTCTTGTTCTGTAATAAGGTGTTGGAACTTTCCTAAAAGCATTGTGGAGTATTGATGGTAGGTTTATTGGTATCTATGGTACAATCCTTGTGTTTTCCTTCTTTAAATCACTGGGATTCATCAGTGCCACAGAGCTCAGCTGATAGTTGTTTGGAATGAGATGACAATAGCCAGTAGCATAACTGGGGGTGGGGGAAGGGAGAGAGAACGGGTTGGTGACCAGAGCACCGGCCCCACGTGCCACTTCTGTGGGGAGGACAAAAGCAGATGTTGCCAACTGCACCAACACACAGGAAGAGCTGGCCCTGCCCTTGTTACTGCACAGCTACCTCCAGCATGCAGGAGGTATACTATGCCTCTGGCAGTAACAGACAAAACACCTGGGAGTAGAGAGGCTGTGTGGGGCTAGGGACAGACATTACACATAGCCCAGCTTAAGGGATCAAAAACGGATTAACTGATTTAACAGATGTTCAGTAACAGAACAGATGTTCAGTGAACATAAACTGATTTGAAAATGGCTGAAACCAGGTTGAGATAAACCTGGTTGAATGTAGTATCAGACTTAACTGATTTGGGTCAAACTGGTTTATGCAGTGTCTGTCCCAGACCCTTTACTGGTTTGAGCTAAACCAGACACCCCAGCATCCCGGCATGCTCTTGGGCTTGGTGGGGCTCTCTGCTCCACAGCAGGGCTGGCCTCTTCCCTCTGCTCCCTGGCTGGAGCTCTGGCAGAGACTTGCTGGCACAGCAGGGTCTGCCTGGCTTCCCTGCGACCCCTTCTCCCCTTCTCCCCCTACCCTTCCCCCCACTTGCTGCTTAAGCAGAGATCCATTCCTCCTCTCTCCCACAGCATGGACTGTAGACAGCATGTGTTATGCTAACTAATGCTGTGTAAGACGGATAGGATAATGTCTGCTTAGGGCTTTTTGGAGCTAATCAACAGCTCCTCTGTTAATGTCCCTGCATTCCTTCCTTTGGAAAATCTTTTTAAAAATAGTTTCAATTAATGAGTAAGGCTTTGTTTTCTGATGGGGTGCTAAATTCTGATAACAGAGCTAATAAATGCTCTGTTATCAAAGAAGGAGGGGGGCACCCCCCCCTAATCACAGTATCCTGCTGAGGCCTGGCCACACCCCTCTCAGCTCAGCCCTGTGGAAGGGCAGGGTGCTCTAGTGCTGCCTGGATTCTAGCCTGAGCCACTGCAGGCATGTTCCTGCATTTCTGGAATGGAACAGGAAGGTCTATCCACCTCCAAATAGGATCATGCTTTGTAGGTTAGACTAACCTACAACCACTGAATCAATTCGGGATCAGGCTTTTTGAATGTCTGTCCCTAGCCTGGAGAGCCTCTGATTAACTGTTTGTTTAGGGATTTGGCCACATATCTTGATCCTCTCTATTACAGCTGTGTGGACCTTTCATATGAAGCTAACTGAAATTAGTGAGTAACCCAAGGCTTGTTTCATGCTGACAGAAGTCCATAAAGTCCTTTAGAGAAACCTAAAATGGATTCCAATTTGGGGGTTCGCTAAGTCCTGCCCATTTATACAATAGGGTTAGGTACAGAAATAACACATAAACCAGTATAATTGATCAGAAATGGATCTAAACCTGTAACAGAACAGAAGTTTAGAGCACATAGACTAGTTTAAAAGTGTCAAAACTTGGTTTAAGATGGACCTGGATGGATGTAGTATCAGATTGAATCAGTTTAGGTTAGACCAGTTTATCACACTTGTGTTCCAGATCTCATCTCGACTCAAGTTAGGTCACATTCCCCCAGTATTGCAGGCACCATTGCAGCTCCCACTAACCCTTCCTCACTGGGTGGGTGGGCTAGCCTCCACCCATGTTCATCTGCCTCACTTGAGCTGGGCCGGTCTCATCACCAGGCTTTCACAGGGCTGAAGCAGCAAAGCCTCTGTTCCATGGCCCTGCATGCTGCCTGTGCCTATCAACTGGGCAGGGCAGCAGGTGGGGTAGAAGTGGGAGACTGGAGCCACCTGCACAGTCCCACCTCCCAGCAGTTTGCTACTTCTGAGTGGCAGGGGGAAAGTGGAGACCCCTGGCCTCCCCAACTCATCCAGAACCACTGGGGAAGGACGTGTGGTAGAGGCTTTCTCCTCTACCCCTCTGACTGACCCAGCCTGGCTTCGTTCCACTGGCAGCTGGTGGGACAGGGCTGGGGAGAGATCTGTCCAGGCTCCTCCTCTCCCTGCAGCTGACAGCAAGGGGTTGGGGGGGAGGGGTGTGCCCAGTGGCCAATCAAACACAGCCTGCCTATCGGCTACATTGAGTTGCCTTTGGCAGTTTCCAGCGTGCTGGGAGGTGTGCAGGGGGTGTGTATCCCTGTGCCTGCTTGCGCCCCGGCCAGTGGGAGAACTTGTTTTCTGTTCACTCTTGATCCATTCTTCATGGCTTGGAGAAACCCAGGACAGTTTCACAGATTTCACCTCAGGCTGTTTGACTGTCTGTACCTAATCTAGTGGCCCAATTACCTCTTCAGATCATTTACCTCATTCTAGCAGTGTAAGGTATTCATAAAACTGACTGTTGTGCTTCTAGTACGAGATATTTGTAGGATTGTAAAGCTGGTATCGTTGCTACTTCATTCACAATCCTACAGGAAAGGATGCATGACCACAGTGCTTCTGAACTGTGGCTATTTCTGGTTCTTGGAATAACTCCTGGGGCTATATCTAGCATCCTGAGGTTACTTTTAAATTATGCAAGAAGCTGAATTGGGGAGCATGGGCCAACCTTTTTGGCCAGTGTGCAATAAAAAGGATGATCTGTCCCCCTTCCTAAGTGGTACACTGATCCTCTCCTTCCTGCCTGATCTCTGGCTCTACTTCCTCTTGCATGCCAAACTAAGTAGCTGTGCATAACACTTATGGCACAAGTGCCATGGGTTGGGCACCTCATCATAGTTTCATAGTAGTTTGGGGTCAGAAGGGACCTGAACAGATCATCTAGTCTAACCCCCCTCCCCCCGAGCCCCCACTGGCTGGAGCACATGCTGGGAATCACACGACCTCAGACAGGTGTTCGTCCAACCTCTTTGAATTTACCCAAAGTAGGAGTGAGGACCATTTCCCTAGGAAGTTGGTTCCAGATCCTAGCCACCCTAACAGTGAAATAGTGCCTCCTAATCTCTAACCTGAACCTATTCTCCAGCAGGTTCTGGCCATTGTTCCTCGTCACCCCAGGTGCTGCTGTGGGGAATAGGGCCCTTCATATTTGCTGCTGATCTCCCCTAATGAGTTTGTAGGCACCCACCAAATCTACTTGCTGAGGCTGAACAGGTTCAGGTCCCTCAGCCTCTCCTCATAGGGTCTGCCCTCTTGCCCTCCAACCAAGTGGGTGGCCCTCCTCTGAACCCTCTCAAGGCAGGCCACATTCTTCTTAAAGTGCGGTGTCCAGAACTGGACGCAGTACTCCAATTGTGTCCTGACCAATGTTGCATAGAGGGGGAGTATCACCTCTCTGGACCGGCTTGAGATGCATCTTTGGATGCACAACAAGGTGCGGTTGGCTTTACTGGCTACGGTCTGGCATTGGCAGCTCATGTCCATCTTGGAATCAGTAGTGACTCCAAGATTCCTTTCCACCTCTCTGCTCACAAGAGGGGAGGATCCTCAGCTTGTATATATGCTGTGGATTCCTTCTTCCCAGGTGCAGCACCCGGCATTTATCTACATTGAACCCCATCCTATTACCATCCGCCCACTTCTGTAGTCTGTCTAAATCTAATTGCAGCCTCTCTCCCTTCAAGCATGCCTACCTCTCCCCACATTTTGGTGTCATCAGCAAATTTGGACAACGCGTTTTCCATCCCCTCATCCAAGTCACTGATGACAATGTTGAACAGTGTAGGCCCCAGGACCGAGCCCTGGGGGACTCCACTATTCACAACCCTTCCAGGTTGAGTACAACCTGTCCACCACCACTCTCTGGCTGTGCCCCATCAGCCAATTTTTGACCCATCATGAGAGAATAAAGACGAAACAAAGGCATTTTTGCTTTCCAACAACTTTGCACCAAGTTCAGCTCACTTGGCCTGATAGCTACTATTGAAATGAAGGGTAAAATTCCTGTTGACCTCTGCGGAAGCAGTTAGAGCAATGATGACAACTATCTATAGGGTATGGTGTAAAGTTTTTCAACAGAAATTCAAATGTGATGCTATAAGTTAGTTGCTTGTATCTTTAAATGAAAAATGAAGCCCTCCACTGGGCCCTGTAGGTATTCTCTATTTACCATATAGATGTTACTAGAAAACAAACAGACATAGGTTTTGGTGGTTAAAACACTTTATTAGGGTTCTGCCTATACTTTTGATTTGTAAAACAGGGGTGTGATATTTTAGTTAAGATTTATGACCTAAAACAGAGTCTAGTACTTAACTCAAAAGGTGTGACTTTTTATTTTTCTAGATAGTATGAGACTTAGTGGAGTTGGAAGCAAGTGCTTGTGGTTCAGGACTTAATCTTGTTCTACCTGGGTTTCAGGGAAGCAACACTTTCTGGTAAGAATGCCACATGTAAGAGGGAGCAGGGAATTTCAAACAAATATAAATTAGCTTCTACCTGAATCTACTCATGGTTCTGTAATTGTTAGGTTATCACCACATGGCAGTGTTGCATACTGTCTTATAAGCATTGGTGCTGAGTAAGTGGGGGCCTGAGGGCCCTGGCCCCCCTCAGGAAGAAGGCTGTTGGGGCCCAAACCTGATGAAAATGATGTAATATTTCTATATTATTTTATGTTGTAAAAGGTGGGTTCACTTATGTTGAGCATGCTGGATGTAAGGTGATGTTCTTCGGAATGATGACTGAGGCCCTGTGCTATTACCAAGGATCTGGTTTTTCCATTCACTGCAGAAAAACATGGATTTTCTCCTTTAAAGGAGAAAAACATGGGAAACCACACGTTTCCTGTTGCAGACTGGCAGAGTTCCAGCCTGTAAGGGGCTTTTTGGGTCTGGGAGGTGTGGGGAGAGTGATCAAAGGCAAGGGGCATCGTGTGCATGTATGCACACACGCGTATGTGGCAGCCAAGCAATGGTGGAGAGCAGCTTCCTAGAGGTAAA
>NW_017728994.1:18239934-18244148 GCF_001723915.1 Gavialis gangeticus | reverse complement strand
CCTGTGGCAGCCAAGCAATGGTGGAGAGCAGCTTCCTAGAGGTAAATCTATGGGAGTGGGCAGAGGGGGAAGGTAGACACAGTCAATTTGTTGGGGTAATGGGGGCACAGGCAACATAGAGGGCAGAAGGGGCATAGGAAACATGGCAGGTGGGCAGGGGGTGGGTCACAGGCAATGTGTTGGAAAGGGGCAGCAGGGCCAAGGTAATGCAGCAGGGGCCATGTGCCCCCAAGATTTATGAGCCAACAATGGGGTGCAGGGCTGCCAAGGTGAGGCGTGGTGGTGCAGAGTTGTCCCTGCTACTGCTGGGCACGCAGGGGCAGCCTCACTTTGGCAGACATGGTGGTGTGATGCTTTCTCTTGTGTCGGGTCCTGCCTGGAGCTGGTCCAGCCTGGCTGCAGCCCTGCACCCCACTGTGGGCACAGAAATCTCGGAGGGGGCACATGCCTCCCAACCCCCTGCCACATCACCTATGCCCCTCCCATTTCCATTTCACCTGTTCTGACACCCCCCTGCCTCTCCACATACTCACCCTGTTCCCCCCTCACTGGGGAGCTGGGGGTAGGGGACAACAGGTCAGGACTGAGGGGCACTACCTGGGCTGGGGGGGACTGTGGGTTGGTAGTGAGGGGCAGTAGCCCCCTCAGCAAAAATAAAATTCAGTACCTATGCTTATAAGCTTCTCTTGGTGTATAAGACGCTCCCTGACCCCACTCCCCCCGCCACAGAAGAAATTGCTGTGATGTTTGTTTTGTAATATGTTTCCTTTCTGTGGTTAGTAGCAAGGGTGTTTTGCTTTCTGCTTTCATCTTTCTAACTAGGGTCAGTTCCACTGGCAATATGTAGGGGGTGCACATGCACCCTCTGAGCATGGCGATGCACTCCTTGCAAAAAGGCACTGCCAACACTGCTGGTGGTGCCTGTGGACGTTTGCCACTCAACACCCCACCTCCCCCACTGCTGACACCACTGGTGGCATCTGTGGGCAGTCTGTGATTGCCACTGGCTGCTGGCATCTGAGGGTGGTCGTCAATGGCTGGTCAGCACTTGCCACCTCTCACCACCCCCCACTGCCAACATTTTCACGGCTGCCTGCAGGAGTTTACCTCTAGCTGCCGCCACACTCTCGCTGCTGACAGCGCTGTCACTACCTGTCGGAGCTCACCGTGCACCCCCAGCATCTGGGCCCACACGGTGTTCATGGTTAGTTCTAAGACAGACTTGCTCCCTGAGCAAGACATTGGTGTTGTGTCTGAGCTTCTTGAAAGAAGTATTTGTCTACACGCTGTTGGTTCCAGAATTGACCTAATGAAAATGAAGTGTATGAAGAATGTACCTAGAATGCATCATTAATTTTCCTCTTAACAGAAAGCTAAACTGCAAGGCCCAGCATCTGCTTTCTCTTGGTAGGGAGCATCCTAGAGCAAATCCTAGGAAGAAAATCTGAATCCCAGAGGGCACCTGAAGTATTTATAGCTGTAAAATAAGCAAGCTTAGGTCTTTAACACTATCCAAGTGATTTGGGTGTCCAGTTTACATGAATACAAATGGGAATTGAGCATCTCCAGCAGTCAAATCCACAATAATTCTATTGCAGTTAGTGGGTTTTTACTTTAGATTAGGCAATAATGTGGCTAGTTCTCTGTGTAGGTATCTTATTATTCTTATATACTCCTATATTTGTCTACATATACAATATGTAGTGTATATTTTGAACACTTCCATGTGTATTTGTGTTACTTATCTATAATGTATACATTTCCCCATCTCTCTGAGAGCATTATGTATTTGAAGCTGTACACACACCAAAATCCATTTTATTGAACCATCTGTGAATAACAAATACAGTACGGACCACTTCTGCTGTATATCCAATCTACTAATTATCTACAAAAAATTTGGATGGGTATCTTGCTGTCTAAATTGTTACTATGCACTAGAACATAATCATCTATAATAAAAAAAGAAATTATTTGGAAAACATTTAAAGAATCAGATACTAAAAAGGATCTTCATGTACTTGATCTTTAGCAGAATAAAAAGATGACTTGAAACAAGGAAATTTGTTTATGTAAGTGGTGCACAAGAAAGAACATACCAAGGTGAGGAGGACATGAGACAGTAGTATGTTTTTGAGACAGAGAGAGATGTTAACACCATTCTCTGCAGAGGCTTTCAAAGTCCAATTACTTAATAGTGATAGGTGAACATCAGTGTTTCATTTTACTAAGCAAAATTTAGGATGCTTGCCTAAATAAAATAAAATATTTTGTAATTGTTCAACTGCACTGGAAATTGTGTGGCATTTTTATTCCAAGGTCTTATACTCATTCTAGTCAGTTCAGATACTTTTTGGAACCACAGCATTTCTTGCTGTCTTCTAACAGTATTCAGGATAAAGAGAAATACTTGAACAATAAAGAAACATTGGAAACAATTACTGTGGATAGTGAGTATTGGTTGGGCATTTCCACAGGCCTAACATGAACTGTATTAAATCATGTTTAAATTCAGGTTTGGTTTGTATTTTGGTAAAGCTGAGAAATTAAAAATACCCCTCAAAAACAAACCAAAACTGTGAAAATTGTTTTGACCATTTAAAACGAACTTTTTAAACCACCCCTATATGTTTATATTCTAATTGTTGCAGTAAAATTGTAGTAATACATGTAAGAAAAAACTTACGCTTGCATGCTCAAATATTTTATATGCTGGAAAGTGTACTGAAAAAACTGTCTTCTTCTAGGCCTTTGATGGTAGAGGTTGGAAGTGCTCATTTCGTCAGATCAGAAAAAGCACGATATCATTTGGGATACCAGTTGCAACTAATCTTCTTTAAAAGATTTTTTGACAGTCCTTTCTGCCAGTTTAAATTGTATTTACACCAGCCAATAAAGTTGTACTTTTAAGTATAGGCTGAGCCTAAATGAGCCTGCTTAGATATCAAGTTGCTTTTGTGTTAATAAATGGCATTTTTGTCCTGTTTTGATTTCAGAACACTATGGAGAGAATTGCTACTTTTTACAAATATTCTGTGAACAGGCTAAAAGGCAAAAATTGTTAAATTAATTTTTTTTAAATGACTTGGGGCTAATAGTTTGAAATGGGTTTTCATTTATTATCGGTAAACAAAGTTAAGTCGGAGTTCAGTTTTTGGAAGATTAAAGGTAATAGTAAGTAACTGCATTTTTTAACTTGTATACCTTCTTGTGCTGTTTTCTAGAAGTGACCATATTTCAATAATAGTTCACAAAGTTGCAACACAAGTCTTGATTCCATTAAGTTAACATACATTTGTGGTTCTGGTTTTTTCCCTTTATTTTGTGTTTAATATTAAAAATCTTCCCAAATGGGTGATTTCAAAGACAAATAACTTTCATGGTTACAAAAATGATGGAAAAATAGGCAATATTGCTATGTTCTTCAGCCCTTCATCGACCATGTCAGGGGACGTTAGGAAGTATGCATCTGCGCAAACTGACCCTGGCTCTGGCAGGAGCTCAAGGAACTACATGGCTGATATACTATTCAGTGAGCAAGGAGGCAGGAATGGCGCAAGAAGTACAAGTTCTAACTCTGCCCTCCTACTGGCCAGCCAAATTAGCTGGCTGGGTGTATGAAGCGAGTGTGATGTCCTGCCAAAAGAGTAAGAAATGTTATCTTCCACATAAGCAGGTGTAGGGGAGGGAAGGAATTATGACTTCCCTCCCTGAGTTACAGTTTGTTTACAACAATGTTCCACCGATTACACAGGGCTAATTACAAAAAGTGGTCTAGATTAGCATTAAATTCTGAAGAGGTTCAGTGGAATTTCTATCAGTGCAATATGAGTTTTGCCTCAGTACCAAGATTTATGGCTGTCTATAATTCCACCCCAAAACAATGGGGCTGTAAGTGGGGAATTCCGCTGAGGAGCTGGTTGTCAGCCACTACTATCCACCCCTTACTAAAAGATGCAAAAGCAGAAATAATCATAATAGTAGCATTGTCTCATGTTTTGTTTTTGCTTGTTACATGCACCAATCTGACCCCAGTGCTGTTTCCTGCCCGGGGCAGGGGGTCGGACTTGATGATCTGCTAAGGTCTCTTCCGACCCAAACATCTATGAATCTATGCATCTAAAATCATTGATTAAGGTCAAGGCTTAATAATATTACTTTGTTGCCACATTTTTGGGGATGTCCAAATTGTCTGTCATATCTACTGATGACTA
>NW_017728994.1:18233380-18234934 GCF_001723915.1 Gavialis gangeticus | reverse complement strand
CCAAACATCTATGAATCTATGCATCTAAAATCATTGATTAAGGTCAAGGCTTAATAATATTACTTTGTTGCCACATTTTTGGGGATGTCCAAATTGTCTGTCATATCTACTGATGACTAAACAAGAAATGGCTAATTAAAATATGTATCAATTTTTAAAAAAAATCACATGCCTCTTGCTAGACAGAAATGGTCTGTACTCCTATAAGCATTGTCTTTGAAATGGACCTTTAAGGAACATATCTGTTTCACTGAGATTTATAATTTAGCATTTGTATAAAAGCCCATGTATTTGTGGTCTGAATATCCTTTGAATTATTTTGAAAAACTTGTTTAAAATGATTTAAAAAACAATTCCTTGGAGTAAGTCTCTGTTCTGTGTACTCTAGTCACCACAGTGCATGAGAACTGGAGATGAAGCTCATGGGAAATAGATTCTAGTCCAGTAGACTGGATTAGAAAAGGTTTGTTTTGGTTTCACAGTCCACACGGACAAGGTAGAACTACTACACAATTGCCAGAAAGGGCACATTTTCCTATCACTTAAATTGCATGCGATTTATTGATGTAAAAATATTTACATATGTAGCTAATTGAAAAGTTTTTAGTGCAACAGTTTCCCATAACAAGATGTCATATTGTTGAAACTGAATATTTGGTAATTGAATGGAAACATTATGTTCAAATATAAATGTAAGAATTCAGTCATGATTGATACCAATAAACATACAGTGAGGCATGTTATATCTTCAGATGAGATTCAAAACAAAATGAATCAGACCCACACCACTAGAATGTATTCATGGTTCAAATCAGCTTCTTAGGGTTTTCATTTTGTGGAAATTTCAATATATCAGCCTCTCATTCTGGTTCCCTCAAATACCTGAATATTCTCCAGAACAGAAATTCTTTCCCAACCAGCTCTAGATTGTGAATTAGATAATTGGACCCTTGAGGTATAATTTCATTTTAAGAGCCTAATATCTTGTTGTTAGTAATATTTGGCAAATAATTTGAAAGAATACATAAAACCAGATTTAAAGATTTCCTTCAGTTGTTTAGGTTATTCTGGTGGCACAAAGCTCAGCTAAATTGATTTTATGCTTGCTTTTTATATTCAGGGTGTGGTGTTGACAAGTAGCTCAAACATATTTGTGAATCTAGCCTGATGAGCTCACTTTCATAGTGCAATGTATAGACTTAATACAGTGGTGGGGCTGAACACAGTGAATTTACTTGTTGCTCTGCAGTGTTGCCAGCATATAGGATTTTTACTGTGAATCTCATGATGCCATTGATACATTTTGATGGAAACTGCAGCTACAAAATACAGGTAAATATGAGAATCACAGCTTTCTAGATGTCAGAGCTGTACAAAGAGAAATTTGAAAATGTCATCTAAGTGCATACTGAAGATGAATTCAAGTGTCTCATTATGTTGAGACCCTAGCTGACTCATGAATGGAAGGAATTAGCAACATTGTCTAGGCCAGTGGTCTCCAAAGTGGGGTGTGCGCAAGATGATCCACTGGGGTGCGGGAAGAAAATATTAGAA
>NW_017728994.1:18230003-18233334 GCF_001723915.1 Gavialis gangeticus | reverse complement strand
GTCCCTTCTGACCCTAGAAACTATGAAACTATGAAAAAAGTTTGGAGACTACTGGTCTAGGCGAATCAGTATAATTGAAGCCTGGATGCTGCAATGACTTTACTGCCTCCGTCTGAAACCCCATTGATTCTTAGTGGGACTCTGGATATAAGGACCTTGCTTTTGGTAAAATTGAGGCTTTGTTTTGGTTTATTTTATCCAGTTGTGCAAGTGAACATTTCCTCAAGGGTTTGTGCATATGTGTGTAGAGATACAAATACATGTGTGCACCATTTGTCTTCATGGAAGAGTGTTAAAGTCTCCTCTGGCCCACCAAATGCTAAAAGTGCTAGGTGTTTTGCTGTTCAGATACAGAGTGGGTGCAAATCTAGGCCTCTCTGCATTCCTGACAGTCAGTGGTTTTCCGTTTGCAAATCTAGGCCTCTCTGCATGCCTGACACTGAGTGGAAGCCTGGGGCTGATTTTTTTTTTTCCGTTTTCTGACAGCCTCTTTCTGGGGGTGGGGAATTTGTTTGCCGCAGCTGAAGTCTCTGGTGAACAGATCATTTCAGTGCTGCTTAAAAGCCTCTGTTTACTGAGAGATGGAAAACTAAGATTGGCATAAGAATGTGAATTCTTTTTCCCAAAGCAAATCTAAAATACATGCAGCCGAGTAGGGTAGGGGAGAATCCTGTGTATTCCTTTTAGCCATTTTGGAACAGTAGATTATGCTTTCCTGACACATTTTGTGCTCTTCATGCAAAGGAGGCGTAGTTTATTTTTTTGTTTTGTGTTGTACAATTCTTTGATTATTTCATTTGTAACAGTAAATATTTTGCTC
Organism: Gavialis gangeticus; assembly: GCF_001723915.1. NCBI lineage: Eukaryota > Metazoa > Chordata > Crocodylia > Gavialidae > Gavialis > Gavialis gangeticus. Next base: position 18,232,514 of record NW_017728994.1, on the reverse strand, counting down.
TTGGGATGAATGCATGCAACAAACCTGCTGGCTGTTTTGGTGGTCTCTGCACAGCCCTGCCTCTGTACTCCTGTCTTCATGTGGAACAATGAATCTGTGTAAGCAATACAGTTCAGTTGTAGTGAGATGATTCACCTATAAGTGAACCCAGAGAAGCTGCAGAAAGCTTTCAGGAAAGGTGCAGCCTTATAAATATTTTAAATTGTACTCTGAGCAGGGAAGTGTGACATATGTTTTACATTTCAGCGCCTGCCATGGTACCATTATTTTAGAACCTGTCGCTTTTTGTAGGCTATGCACTCATAGACAAATGCCACCACTTCAAAACCAATAGCTAAGCTCCCCCTTTTCATACCTGTTCCTTTCAGTTGTAGCTGACAGTTTGAAAATGTATATTTCCCACTCCCACCCCTTTCTAAGTGATCTGACCTAAAAAAGACTGCAGTAAACAGCTGAGGCTTAAAATGCAAGTTTAAATGTGTTTGCAGTTTATAAACCCACCTTGCTAGGGCCACCATGAAAGGGGAGACAAAAATCATGCCACCTATCACTTGAATTCTTTATTGTATCAGATTAAAAGCCATTTTTTTTGGCTCTGAAAATAAGGGATAAAATGTGGCTCAAGTCGCAGGTAAAAATGCATGTACTGTGTAGCCAAACCACAATATGATTGCCCTACCTGGAATACTTGCTTAAGCATGCCATTCATCATAAAGCTTGGCTTACTTACAGTGCTTGACAAAGGAGGAGATCAATATTATTAACACCATTTTACAGGTGGGCACGTTGAGGGCTCTGTGGTGGTGCAACTTTGGGTACTTGCTACTTTAAGGGTTTCAGCAGGCTGTGACGCAGCCTGCAGGTGACTGCAGAGTCAATCAGATGGTCACATGACAGCCAGGAGGCCACCTGATTGGAGCAGGGCTGAGTAGCCTGAGAATAAAAGCAGGCCTTGAGGAGTAGAGCTGGCAGTTGGTGCAGAGATTCTGTCAAGGTAACAGCGCCCAGCCACAGCTTATCTGCTCCCAGGAACATTCTGGAGGTCGGGGTAGAGATATGTTGTGAGTTCAGCAACAACACTCTGGACACTGCTGTGTTGAACTAACAGCTATTTATTATTACAATTCTCTGGAATCATATCCAGGGTGGATCTTAACAGTTGCATCAGTAGATGTATGCAGATCTTATACCTGCTCTGCCTCTGACTTAACCCAGTCCAGTCCAGTGGAGGGAGAGGAACCAAGAATGCTTCTGGCTCCTCATGGCAGAGAATGTAGAGTCCCCAGTGCTGCAAAACTGCCACAAGCAAACTGAACCTGCAGTGCTGGACAGCAGGGCTTTGGCCTTAAAGGGACAGTACAAAGAAAACACAATAAGACACAGCACCCCTTCCCCCTAGACAGAATAGTCAGCCAACCATTTGGAAGGACTCTGCTTCTGCTGTGGTTTTCCCATAGAACCGGACTCAGTGAGGGGTTCAGCAGCTGATGGCCCTGTCAGGCTATCTGGAGACTCAACAGTGGTGCTTCCTTCTGACGGTGATGAAGCAGGGTTTCCATTGGTGGAAACAGGTGGGCACTTCCCCAATGAATCCATGTCCGTTGGCAGTGGATTGGTGCTTGGAGATTGCTCAGGTGTAGCGTTATCACTAGGAGAATGCCCATGTATCTGGTCCACATGACATCTCCAAACTTGTCCATTGTCAGTCTGGACCATATATGATACAAGGTCTGTGGCACTGTAGCAAAACCCCAATTTTTCTTTTTTAATACATATATATATATAGATGATAGATATGCATTCCCTTCTCATCCCCAATTATTTCTGGCTTTTCTTTCTCTCCCTCTCTATTCCCTATAGACAAGCATAAGCAAGCTCAGACTTAGGATAAGCTTTAACATTCTTATTTTGGTAGCAAGTTTTTGGTTTTGGATATCCACTGTTTTATATTGTATTATTATTAGGTTTGTATTGATTCTGACTGTTGTATATTGTACTATTATCATTTTTGTATGATTTTTATCGTTTCATATGGATATTGTAGGATTTAGGCCTGTGTTTGTAAGTGAACCAAAGTCATGTCAAGTTTCCATTTTGTATGTCAAGTCTCCATCTTGTGTCCTCTATTGGGGCATCCCCTGTGTCGCAACTGTATGAGTCATATACCCCTCCCATGTAAATTGGTTGCCAGATGAATGAGAGTGATTGGGAATGATTGAAATACAGTGGTAGCAGGCCTCTACTGAATGGCCTGTAACGACCAATGTGGGCCATCACCTCACATTGATTCATCCAGGAACCACAGACCTCACCCAGGAACAGAGACAAGAACCCACCATTTGAAAGACAAAAGTCCCTGCAGAACCAGCAACTCTACCATTGTACCCCACCATTACAGACACCCGAAACTGCTCATCCCTGCATGGAGCACACATGCTCAGTACGCTAGGGACTGACCCTTGCCTGGGCATGCCTCCTGTCATTAGGGTCACACAACGTCTGCCCCTATAA
>NW_017728994.1:18224766-18225003 GCF_001723915.1 Gavialis gangeticus | reverse complement strand
GCACTTACAATTTTAGACTGAACCCACTGTGGGGTTGTCCCATTGTTCTGAGCAAACACAGTTTTTTGTGCAATGAAAAGATGTAAGGTACCAGATGCCAATGCGGGGTTCAACCCCTTTTCTTTCCGAAACTTCATGTCTCTCAAAAGGTCTGGGTTAACACGGTCAAGGCAAGTCTTAAGAAGCTCTGATGGGCTGGACCCTGTTGTAGGGCAAGGAATTACATGTTGAGCAAAC
>NW_017728994.1:18213489-18214584 GCF_001723915.1 Gavialis gangeticus | reverse complement strand
AAAAGGTCTGGGTTAACACGGTCAAGGCAAGTCTTAAGAAGCTCTGATGGGCTGGACCCTGTTGTAGGGCAAGGAATTACATGTTGAGCAAACAGAAATGTGGCCAGTCTGGTAGGCCAGTCTCCTACAACAATCCTTTTCAGTGCATCTTTTGTCATCTGCACCATTTGCTCAGCTTGCCCATTGGCCCATGGCCTGGGAGGTGCAAAAGTAACAGTTCGAATGAGGTTGCAGCTGGCAAAATGGTGGAACTCTGCCGAGGTGAATGCACTGCCATTATCAGAAACAATAGTGTTGGGCACCCTGTGGGTTGCAAACAGTTGCCAGAGAGCTGTTATAGTGGCAGATGATGTAAGAGTTGAGACAGTAATCACTTCAAGCCATTTTGAGTATGAGTCAACAACTATTAAGAAATTCTTATCTTGGAAAGGGCTAGCAAAATCAATATGGATGCCTGACCAGGGTTCCTTTGTCATTTCCCAAGGGAATACTAGTGCCTTCGGTGGATTATGAGGGTTTGTTTTACAAGTGCTGCACTCCCTTACAACACATTCTATGTCATTGTCCATACCTGGCCACCATACATAACTTCTAGCCAGCGCTTCCATCCTCACAATGCCTGGGTGTGCTGTGTGCAGTATTGTCAATATCATTTGGTGTTCTGCTTCTGGAATTATGAAATGGTTTCTCCACAAGAGGCAACCCTTGTGGGCAGACAGATCATGCTGACATGATGAAAATGGCCCGAATTCCTCAGCCAATTTGTCTGCAGGCCAGCTCCCCCACACCCAGTTGAGGACATGGGCAAGGATAGGGTGTTTTGCAGTCATAGAATCATAGAAGTAGGGTTGGAAGGGACCTTATAGATCTTCAAGTCCGACCCCCTGCCAGGGCAGGAGAAAAAAAACTGGGCTCAAATGATCCCAGCTAGGTAGGTATCAAGCTTCCTCTTAAAGACCCCCAGGGTAGGAGCCAGCACCATTTCCCTTGGAAGTTGGTTCCAGCTCCTAGCCGCCCTAACTGTGAAATAGTTCTTACAGATGTCTAATCTAAACCTACTCTCCAACGACTTGTGGCCGTTATTCCTTGTTATGC
>NW_017728994.1:18207797-18212966 GCF_001723915.1 Gavialis gangeticus | reverse complement strand
TAATCCATCTGACTGTGTAGGCATCAATGCCACAGTCGCCCAATTTCTTAATGAGGATGGGGTGGGAGATGGTGTCAAAGGCCTTGCTGAAGTCCAGAAAGACTACATCCACAGCAACACCTGCATCCAAGGCTTTTGTGACCTGATTATAAAAGGCAATCAGGTTGGTCTGACATGACCTCCCCCTAATGAAACCGTGCTAGTTGTCCTTGAGCTGGTCATCCTTGCTATCTGATTAGCCTGAAGGTTCTGGTATGGATTCCAGCATGAGGACTTCCATTGGTGGAGGAGTAGCACGATCAGGTATTTGTAGTAGTAGGCAGCTCAATGCATCAGTATTTGTGATCATATTCCCAGGTTTGTACACGAGTATATAGTCATATGCATTTAGCATGATGCTCCAGCATTGCATACAGAGAGACAAAATAGTTGGAGTTGGTTTGTCCATAGTAAAAATTCCAAGAAGGGGTTTGTGGTCCATTCAAATTTTGAATTTTCAGCCATAAATGTAATTGTGAAATGTTTTAACTCCTGCAATGATTCCCAATGCTTCTTTATCAATCTGTGTGTATTTCCTCTCTGTTTAAGTCATCGTTCTTGAGTAAAAAGCAATGGGTGTGTCTCTGCCATCAGGCAATGTGTGACTGAGGACAATGCCAACACCAAAAGGTGAGGCATCACACATAAATGGACAGTGGCTTCTTCTCATAATAGTGAACAAGGACAGAGTCTGATTTTAGCAACTTCTTGATGCCCTGGAAGGCTTCGTTGTGCTGGCAAGTCCACTTCCACTGAGTTCCTTTATCCAGTAAGAGATGAAGGGGCTCTGTTATGGTGGCTTTGTCTTTCAAGAAGATGTGATAAAAGTTGAGAAGTCCTAAGAATGCTTGAAGATCCTGTCTGCATTTTGGTATAGGCGCATCGTGTATTGCTTTTACCTTATCTTCAACTGAGTGAATGCCAAAAGTGTCAATTTGATATCCCAGAAAGTTGATATCAAATCTCTGTAAAATTTCTCTAAATCTCTCGGTGACTTTCTCTTTAGATGGCCCCATGATCAACACATCATCAAAGTATGGAACAACCCAGGAAATTCCTGCTAGCATTTTCTCCATGAAACCCTGGAAAATTCCTGCTGCCACAGTATCACAGGCCAGCTGGACGCTGTGAGTGTATCAGTTTGATTGCAGGCTAAGTGGGTGCTGCAGCTGTATCAGCCACTGAGTTGTTTGGTTCGGGATCAAGGAGGTGGAGTTGGGAGTGAAGCAGAGAGAAGTTTCACTTATAACAGTAAAGATAAATTTTACTTATATCAGCAAAATAGCAACAGAAATATGTTTAAACAACAAAATATGGCTTACACATATAACAGTTAATAAAAAGGTTAAGCTAATAAATAGACAATATAACAATAAAAGTTAAAAATTGGCAGTGATAATAAAAACAGACAGACAAACTGACAAATAGTTCCCACTTGGTTGGCAACTTATCGATAGTCCCTCAGTGCCAGGTACATGTCAAGTTGATCCAGTGAAGTTAGGCATCCCTGATCTACGCTGTCGGAGGGAGCACCAGGGAAGGTCCCTCAGTCAGGATCTGGTCCTTGCTCACACTGGGAGTCTGGAGTCCGGGCTTGGAACAGCAATGACCATTCTGTTCCGTCCTTCCTGCTGGTTACCTGACATGCGCGTTCCTTTATATTCTGTCCTATGCTAATCTGTTGGCTTTAGAGCCACTCACAATCTTACCCTACAGCTGTTACCCTATGGGGTTAAAAGGTGTTAGAAATTATTATAAAAGGTTACTGCTTAAACTTGGTTTTACCCAATAAGCAAATCACACCACATCACTTTGGGGTCTGAGATTAGCATTTTTCCCCGCCTAAGTTCAACCCACTTGGAATTTTTTGAAATGTGTTAATTATACCTTGTGATCAGGTTTGTCAATTTTACTGACCTTTAAGCAAAAACTGTTAGCTCAGCTAAAGTTTGCAGTTTTGCTTTCTAATTCTGCTTCTTGAGGCCCATGTTAGTCTTATGATTGGTACAGACAGTTAATCTTAACATTACGGTTATGCTTCTGACAGACAGGATACGTCTGCGGGAAACAATCTTGCAAGCTTTGCCTTAGCTAATATTAACTATATGCCATTACTAGATGCTTTCAAGAAGCAAATCTTTTTTTTGCTATAAGTTGCTCATTAACCCCTTTGGTTCTGGCTGTTACACCACAGAAATTCCAAACTGGTGGCACTTGACATAGAACGCTGCCTGGTGTGTAATTATTATTTGGGCCTCAGTAGCCTTGTCATCCACTATCAATTGCTGATAGGCTTGAGCGCGGTCAAGTTTGGCAAGTTTGGAACCAAGAATGCCTCTGGCTCCTCGTGGCAGAGAACATGGAGTCCCCAGTGCTACAACACTGCCATAAGCAAAGTGAACCTGCAGTGCTGAACAGCAGGGCTTTGGCCTTAAAGGGACAATACAAGGAAAACACAATAAGACACAACAGGTAGAAGCTATGGGGATGAAGTAGGTTCCTAGGGACCAAGGAGGGTCCCAAGCCATAAGGAAATGGCTGTGGCCCTAAGGAGAGGTAGGCCAGCCTGGGAAAGGGGCTTAAAGAATGTGGACCTACTGAGGGACTAGGCAAGCCCCTGATTACAACTGGTGGTGTAGCCAGGGGCTCAGATGAGCCCAGCAGAGTAAAGGGCTGCTGGACATAAGGCCCTAGCAGGTGGTCAGGCTCAGATGAGCCCAGCAGAGTAAAGGGCTGCTGGACATAAGGCCCTAGCAGGTGGCCAGTCTTGTGACTGGCTCTGGGACGGCCCCCTGTCATAGGCACCTATAAATGTGCAGGTAAAGGTGTGATGGGATTCCATGTGCCATCCCTATGCATGGCAGGTGGCGTGATTGTGGGATCATTGATTGTATCCTATCATGCATTTCTGCTGGTGCAGAGGGAGCAACAGGATAATGATCCCAGGATCTCCCTGTACTAGAAGTAGTAAACCCCTGTGGCTGGGAGCCCCCTTAGCTGGTGGGGCTCCCAGCCACTGGGGTGTTCCAGGCATTCCTATGGTTGGAAGACCTTAGCTGATGTGGGCTTCAGCTATGGGGGTGCCCCAGGCATCCCCACAGCTGATACAATCTCCCAGCTGTAGGGGCACCCCTGGCCCCACCAGCTGATGCCTGGGATGCTCCTGCAGCTGAAAACCCACATCAGCTGATGGGGCTTCCAGCCACAGGGGCTCTTGGCCACATGCTCAGTTAATGGTGTGAGAGTATGGAGCCACAATGTGATCACCATAAATTTGTGGTTTATTTCTCCTTTTATCATGCCAATTATTGACTAAATGTATGGCCAGGTGACAATTTAAGATGTGATTAACTGATTAAGTATAACATGTAGATAAGAGCCAGAGGCATAGAGGTGAGATATTTTGTTCAAGGTCAACCAATAGGCCAATGGCAGAGCCAGGAATAGAATTTAGGTGGGTGTTTTGATTTCCTCACTCCAGTGGTCTACCTATAAAGACATTAAGACTGAAAATATATGGATGGTAGGAGGTAAGACAACTGTATGAGAGAGGTGTCATAGCTAAGTGGCTTTCTTCAGTATTCATTCCTGTCCTTTCCTCCCATCACCACCCAAGGTGATTTTTTTCTTTTTTTGGTGTCCTATTATTATTGTAAGAATTATTGCAATTTAACTGTGTCATAATGCTGCTGCACACTTTGTATTGTCCTGTGGAGAAACCCTAATCTGATCATGTAGAAACTTGAACTCTTCAATGGTGGTTTTCTGCTTGTACTATAATCAAAGTTCCAGGCAAAATACAAATAAACTGGGTTCCAAAGAAATCAAAAATTTTAGATCCCTATAAGGGAATGAAATAGCACATTGTTCTTCAGATGACAGCTAGTATATGCATATTTCTGAAAATAAAATGCTCTTTCGAACAGCCCAGAAGTGTCATGCTATATTTGTAATTGCAGAATTTTTAAAGGAAAGTTTCAGACAAGGTGAAACTAGCATAGTTTCAGACTTGTTTAATAAAATATTTAAAACTTTGACTTAAGATGAGGTAACTTCAGATGCATTTTGTGCAAACCCATGAGAAGGGATTAATGAGTTGAAGTAAAAACTAGGTATAAAATGATCATTGTGTTTTCTTTTTACCTTGTGTTTTTGGGGTATACATGAATTGAAAACTCAAATGAAAACCGGGGTGGGAAGACTGGATAAAGAAGTTTGCTAAGATCAGCCAAAGCAAAACTTAACCTACTGAGAAGAATGTACATAGATAAATCCTGCATATATACATGAATTCACACGTTGTGTGTGGAAGTCCTCTAAATGGTTTTGAAAATTTTTCTTCAACAGGAAAGGAGGCACAGGAGTAAGCTAACAGCAACACATATTTATGGTGGATAGCTGCATTTAGATGCTATTGACATGTTTCTTGTAAAACTTGAACCTTCATCTTTGTATTCCAAACTCATCTAAGGGATTTCAGTGGGGAATTCTACTAATGCACCTCTTAATATTGTAGCTGTTGGATTTGAAGCGGGGCTCAGGATCCCTGCAAAGGCAGAGCTGGAAAGATTGCAGGAAATTATTGCTTGCAAGAACATATGCATGTTTTTGATTGGCTCCTGAGGCAAGAGAGGGGTAGGAATTCATCTAGGCTCGGAGAGAAGGGAGGGCCCTGGGACCACAGAGCTTGGGGCAGAAGCACCCTGCAGCCTGCCTGGGAAGTGAACCTGCTCTTAGTGACAGAGAGAAGACAACCTGATATTCTTTTTCCCTCTGTGAGGCAGACGGACCCATGTAGAGGAAAAAGGGAGGTAAAATAGACTTGCTTAGGAGGGCAGGGTGTTGCTCTCGGGTGAGTTAACTGAGAACCAGCCTGGGGCTGGGTGGGTGATAAACCCAGGGTTCGTTTCAGTTACCAGCACACGGGACATGTTTGGGAATTGGAGAAAAGTGCTTTTGGGGAGTGGGAGACGGTGTGTGTTTCTTTACGCATATACCACAGACAGCTGGAGCAGAGGAGAGCTGCTCTTCCCCATGTTGGCTATTGCAAAGAGCAAGATTTGCTGAAGCACCAGCACAAGCCATGGTTATTGCGTTGCCAGTGCGAAGGAGAGCTGATGTCTTGTTAAC
>NW_017728994.1:18202371-18202797 GCF_001723915.1 Gavialis gangeticus | reverse complement strand
GTTCGTTTCAGTTACCAGCACACGGGACATGTTTGGGAATTGGAGAAAAGTGCTTTTGGGGAGTGGGAGACGGTGTGTGTTTCTTTACGCATATACCACAGACAGCTGGAGCAGAGGAGAGCTGCTCTTCCCCATGTTGGCTATTGCAAAGAGCAAGATTTGCTGAAGCACCAGCACAAGCCATGGTTATTGCGTTGCCAGTGCGAAGGAGAGCTGATGTCTTGTTAACCCTGTGTGCTCCTGCTGAAATTCACTAGAGTCCCAAGGTTTAAGCTGGGGAGTTGTACTGAGGGTGTCTTTGATTCAAATTGTACAGAACATTTTAGTTCATTGATGCCTGCCTTTGACAATTGGATTATTGATATCCTGTTCTGCTATTAACCTCATTCATATGTGTCACAGCCCCGGAGCTGGCGAGCCAAGCTC
>NW_017728994.1:18195720-18202360 GCF_001723915.1 Gavialis gangeticus | reverse complement strand
GGTTGACCAAGGCTATTTGACACCCCAGGACCCTGAATCTGGATGTGGCTGTGGGTAGCACCATGGCTAGGGTTACAATATTATGTATTTAGCTATTGTCTCTTTTGAATTGAAGTCTTTAAAACAAAATTGACTGTCTTTTACGTACAGGACAATGTGGTGCCATGCAGTGGTGTCATAGTTGGCTTATGTAAGGGGAAGCATAGTTGTATCAGCACTCAAATTTATATACCCTGCTTTTAATTTATTCAGAGCCAATTTGTGTATCTGTATGGCACTGCATTTTACTGTTTAGATGTATGCTTTAGCTCAGTTGCAGCTTCCTACGCATCCTGGTTACTCTTGTTATGCAGCAGATAAGAGTGGCTAGAATGGTTCATTGTAATAACTATGAGTTTTTATTAGTCCAAAATCACAAAACTTCATGAAGGTCAGTGTGTACAAGTAAAATTTGGCAAGGTGAAAACAGTTGGTCTAGAAGCTCGAGTTCTTTTAAGAGGTGTCCATTTTCAAATGTCCATTTCTTTTCTTCATAGTTTCATAGTTAGTAGGGTCGGAAGGGACCTGAGCAGATCATCAAGTCCGACCCCCTGCCATGGGCAGGAAAGAATGCTGGGGTCATATGACCCCGGCTAGGTGTCTATCCAGTTTTTAAAACTGAGATTAGATAAAAGGCCTTCAGTAAAACTCATACTTTAAAGGGTGGATATCTGGTTTATAGACTGAGTTTTGGGGGGAAATGGTGTAGTAGAGAGGAACAATATCTTATGTAAAGTGGCTTTGTCTTGTTTTTCACATACCAAACAAGGATTCCATGCTTGTTAAAACTAGACTTGTTGTGCATTACTGTAATTTGTAATTGCACAAATGCTGAAAGTGGCTAGCATAGAGAAGAGTAGTTAGTTGTATTTGCCTTCTGCCTGATGTCAGGCTGAGTAAATTTGTACCTTAGGGTGCTTACAGAAGTTACATTTTTTGTACAAATGGGGCCCTCAAAGTGCTCTACAGTCATGAAGTAACACGTGCATGACTGTAGAGTGCTTTTAAAATGAGTGCCCTCATCAAATGAGGTATTGCATGAAGGTAATCTAAAGCAGAGCACCTTGGGGAACTTGTGTTCCCCAGCTGGGTTATCTGGGGGGGGTACCACAAGGTCAGGGGGCTCTGTTTCACCCTCCTCCCCCCACAGCTCTGGCCAGGCCAAGCTCAGCCAGCATTTGCCTGCTGCTTCCTCTTCCTCCCCTTCCCTCCCCCACTGACATCCCCAGAATGGGGTGGGGGGGAGTTGCAGGGCTGGGGAGAAGGTGGCTTTGCATCCTTCTCAGAGGCTGCTGGAACATCCCCTCTTACTGGCAAGGGCTGGTGCAACAAGCCTGAACACCCCCCCCAACCCAACAGGTGATCATCTGTTTGGTCGGGGGGGGGTATACCACTCACTCAAGCACTTTCTGTAAAGTGCCATGAGTTGGAGTGGAGCCCCTAAATGTTTGTAGGGACCTTTAGTTTAACTAAATCAGAGATGCATAAACTTTCATAAGTAGCAGCTTGCTTCATCGGGTGCTAAGAAAGGATAGCAAGAAACAGCTTCTAAACAAAAAGCTGAGAATGAAGAGTAAATAAGAATGGCTTGTGTTTGAAATCTTATTTAACTCTATCCCAGCTCTGCAGTTGGTCCAATAAAGTGTATCACATAATGAAATCCTTGCCTTGTGGGTATAAAAGGTAGGGAAGTGGTGGTGGGGGACACTGCTGGGAGAGGCAAGATGGAAAAGGCTACAGAGGCAGAGGAAAACAAAATAGTTATGCTGTGAAGGGGCATATTGGTTATAAAAAATAATCTAGGTAATGCCAGCCTAATCCAGTTTAGCATTCTAGTCATGTGCTTAAAGAATTACTTCCTAATGGCTCTTACCATTCAAATTCCATGAAGGTTGCTACATCTTACCTTATCAACAATTTTTTGTACCTTTTGTGTAAACATTCCCTGATGTCCTGGGGCCCTAGGTAAATAGCACAATGTATGCCTCCAGCAGAGATCTTTATCACTATCACTTTGTGAATTCTAAGGCCTTGCATGGTTTCAAATGTGCTTATTTTTAGGGTGACTGTATGGGACAGTGTGAAATCCAGGATGCTGCCTGCCCTTCCTCCCTCTCCTTGCTGCCACAGACTTCAGGGAGTTCATGGCCTGTTAATGACCAATTCTTCTTTAGTTCACAGACTTTAACAATCACATGTGAAGTAACAGTTAGTGTTGCTTCCTATTTCACAAGCCTCCAAAATCTGAGACTGTTCTGGCCAAACTGGGACGTGTGATCACCCTACTTATTTTGGAACCAGTCTCCCATTGCTACTACTACTTCATGTGTTTCTCTGTTGATGAGGCTTCCACTCTTATTGTCTTAATTTTTTTGGCTAGCATCCTGTTGTTTGCCTGTTTCTTTTATAAACTTCTTTTATACCACTCAGACTGTGGTGGTGCCACAGGTGTTTTGCTCTGGCTATTATGATGGGCTGCCTCCTTGAGAGTTTGTCATTCTCTTAACTGTTTCTGTATCCTGCACCAGATTCAGAGGACCGTCTCACATTCATCCTCATGGTTCTTCAGCTCATTAGTCCTTGTGCTGGGCTACTATCAAAGTACAACTCATCTATGCTCTCCTCCCTTGCTCTTTCTCGTATACCCTCTCATCCCCACTTTCTCCCCCCTCCCATTCCTGGTTTTCTCACCATTCCAGGCAGCATCATATTGCGGTTGTTCTCTAAAGGTCTCATAGACTTCAGATACAAAATAATTGGATGTCCATATACATTTATCAACTCCATTCACATGTTCTGCTCTGGTTACTTCCTTAATGGTTTTAATTGCTCAGAATATAGCTGTAATCCTTTGGAAATCAACAGATATTCAGTGGAGAACATCAGTTGTATTCAGATCCAGGTTGCGTCCATTCTGTCTGATGTTCTGTTCCTGGCCTCATGGTCCTGAATTTCATTACCCTACAGTCCAAATACCTGAAAATCTTTTATTTGGTTCAATTTATAGCAAAATTATATGGAGATGTACCAGCTGGATGGCTTGAATAGTTTAATAAGCCAGAACCCCTCCCCTCTTCCTTTTTGACACCACAAATGGTGAATCCTTTTGCTGTAGAGAAATCCAGTAGTATATCCTCCATTGTTGGTAATGGATTGTGACTTTTTCAATGATATGTTTAGTTGTTTGGGTTCTCTCACTTGCCCAGGTTCTTTTACCAGAAGCTTTTCTCACCACCACTAGGCTGCTGACCTACTTTTTGCTTATTTGAACAGGTGTAATGATGCCTCTTTTCTGCCAGACTGCCTGTTTTTTTTTCCTGTGCTTTTCCAGAGCTAATGGAACCCTGAGGTCTATTTCTAATCTCAGTTTCCCTGTCCTTGATATATGCCCTTATAGTCTTTTGGAACATAGTCCCATGATGAATGCTCACCTCATCTCTTAAATTGAGGATATTCCTGAGCTCAGCAGTGGAGGCATTCTTATAGGTAAACTACTATAACATCCTAGAGGCAACATTACACTTCATGTGGTGGTTTTGGTTTTTTGGGGTTTTTTTGCTGGCCCTGATGTTGATACAGGCAAAGTCTGCTCCCTTTCCCCCCCTCCACTCCCCACTTCTGCTGCTGAAGCTACCTGGCAAGTGATACAGGGGGCAGTGTGGTGGTGCCCTTTTTGGCTCTTGCAGGCTGGAGCTGTGTGGGCCTGCAAGAGCTCTTTGCAAGAGCAGAGAATCTGCGGATTTCTCTGCTAAAAAGAGAAATCCGCATTTTGTCCAATAAAACTGGGAATCCGTGGTTTTCTCTGTTTTTCCGTGGGAAATGGAAAACCCGGATCCCTGCTCATCAGGTTTGATACTGCCACAGTGTTTCACATGCATGTGCTGGAGATGAACAGAACTTCAAACTGTGTTTTTACCTCCAAGTCTTAGGCAGTTTTTACATGTAGAAGCCCAAAAGAAATTTTATGAGAGAATATGCTGTAGGAAAAGATCCTTTTATGACTAAATTAGCAAGGTTTAGGGAATCAATCCTATACTCACTGGAGACTCCCAAGGTATTTCTGAATGAATCGTTCTCTTCTATCTCTAATTTTCCTATCATGTACATATCCATCAACCAATTGGGGGTTAACTGTTGACTTAATATATTTTGTTTTATAACATTAAATTATGGAAGGGTTTTGCAGAAATGTGGATGATGTACATTGAAATTTTAAACAAAGCTTTCCATGGCATTTTATAAAGCTTCTTGTAAAAACTAAACCATTCCACATGTTCAACAGGCTGATTAGGAGTACAAAAAGTTAGGGAACTATGAATAAATAATCCATAATAACAAAAGATATGTTGATTTAAAAGGCACAACTGAAAAGAATTAGTAAGATCTTGGTTTCAAATGTTACCCAATAACCAGGGATTTTTCTAGCAAGCTACAGAGTTAAAAATTTTGGACACTGATATATTGACAAAACAAACAAACACAGGTTGAAAAGCAGGAATACCCCTGGTCTGACAGAAATCTCAACTAGCTGCTTGCTTTTTTTCCTTTTTTTTTAAGTATCTAGTTAACAAAATCTGAGCAGCAAATTCTACCATAGTTAGGATGCATCTGGCAGGTTTTTTTTGGAAACTGTTAACTTTAAGCATTTTTATCTTTGGAGATCTTAATACGTGTTTGTTGGAGGAGAAACTTGAGAAACTTTTGTTGAATTTCAATGAATAATTAACCTGATAATAGAGTATGAATTCTCAGTGGTGGTTATGCACAAGGTTCATTGTGTCCTATTTCAGAAGCTAAGCCATTGGCTATTGAGCAGAGAAAACTATTGAGATTATTTTGTTAAATATAATGCCCACTATGTTCAAACTCAACAGATTTGACTCAGAAATCAGAGTTTATAGAAGTTGTTTAAATGTCTTAAAAAACAGTGTGAGTTCACAGGATCTCTTGTGACTCATTTTAAAATGTCAGATTTGAGCCAAGAACAGATGCTGAAAATTTCACATATCTGTGCAGAGACTTTAATGAGAATGAGCCTGATAATATTAGCCAAAAAGAAAAATAGTCAAGGAGCATATAACGAACAAAAAGAACATGTAACATGTTTAGAAGTGTCTAAAGGAATGTCTGGCTGGTTCACTCTGAGTCAAGGAAACCTCAGAGGGGGACCTTGATGGTGAGGAAGCACTTAATTGGTTTTGATCCTTGATCAACTTGAGACCATTGCACAGCCATCTACTTTGCCTAATTGCTGGTCTTCGGTGAGGCTGACTAGGAGCGACTGTGCATAGGGCTTGATTTGTTGTCAATGACTTGAGGTTGAGAGGGAGCCTACTGAGATATAGACTAAATGACTTTGGGCCTGTAAGTCCCATTCTACCCAACCTCCTGATGGGTCCCTTTGCAGTCAGTCAGTGGTCAGACTCTTGGATTTCACTGGAAGCAGTATCTGACCCAAAGAAATTAACAGACTTTTGGTGTAAACAGACAGCTGAAATAAAATGAAGGGAATCCAAGTTGTGGGTTGACGTCCTGGACTCAGAGCAGTCAAGAGAACACCATTTCATTTGCAGTCACTTAGGCTAGGTACATACAGTCAAAAGCCAGAGGCTGAATTGATTCAGTCCTTGCAGGTTAGTCTAAGATGCATGGACTAAATTGAAACAGTGAACAGACATGTACCTTTGATTTGGGAAATACAGCCACATGCCTGCAGTGGCTCAGGCCAGAAGCCAGGGGGTGTTAGACTACAGCTGTCTGGCTGTGCATTCACTTCCTCTTCCTGCTGCCCCTGAGGTCTCTGGGATTTGCAGTCTAGAATTATAGCAGTAGGACTCTGTAGGGTTGCTCATCACATCCTCTTTCTGCTTCCAGGTGTGCTGTAGTCCACAGTTGCAGTCAGCAATAAGTTTGGGCCTGGAAAGGGGTGTTTATTTAACCCCTGTCCCTGACCCCAGGCCCCAGCTAGGATTTACCTGGGAGGGGCGGGGGCAGTCCTCCCCCAGGAGACTGGGTTGTATCCCCAGCTGGGCTTTCTCCCTACCACTCTCTTGTCAGCCAGCCCTTACTGCTAGGCAGCAGAAGGGCAGGGGGCCCCTGCTTTCTGGAGCAGACAGCACAGCCCAGCCCTGTCAATGGCTGCTCTGCCTTGCCCCAGATCCTGTCTCTTCGAAAAAAAAAAAAAAAAAAAAAAAAATGAAAAAGCTCCCACTCACCGGGTGCTGCCTGGCTGGGGTGGTACAAACCCCGCTGCCTCCCACTGCCCCGTGCTACGTGGGCGGGGTTCTGCCATGAGCCCCCAGAAGCCCCAACTGCTGCTGCAGCAGCCAGTGAGTGTGAGGCTTAAAAAACCCAAAAAAACCAGTCGGCAGCTGGGGCAGGTGGGGCAGCCATGGGGGGTGGGAGGCTGGGACACCTGGTGGGGGTCAGGAGGCTCATGGCAGAGCCCCCCATGTGGTATGGGGCAATGGGAGACATCAGGGATTGTCTCCTCCACCTAGCAGCACCTGATGAGTAGGGGCTTTTTTTAAAGAGTCAGGAGCTCAGGCTAGGCGGGACAGCTATGGGGGTGGGGGCTGGGAGAGTGGGTAGGGGTTGGGGG
>NW_017728994.1:18185215-18195648 GCF_001723915.1 Gavialis gangeticus | reverse complement strand
GGGGGGTGCTCAGGCAGGCTGGGGGAGCAGGCAGGGGATGAGACCTAGCTGGGGTCCCCCCTGTGGTCCCCTCTCCCCTCCTCCATCCCCCTCTGCCCTCTATGCAGATGCATCCTAACTATGGTAGCTTTTCCCAATGATACTCGAATGGTTGCATGTACTGCTAAATGAATAGGTGTGATTAAGTTCAGCATGTGCCTGTGTATACTGGAGGACATGCAGGACAAGTAAAATAAAGATGTGATTGGAGGAATTGTACAAGATGGTGGAGCCATTATATTTTTTATGTGAATACAGCATCTGGGTCCAGCTCCCTGTGGCAGCAAGCGGGGAGTGCCCAAATCTCTGAAGCTCTCCGAATCTTCTTCCTAATTGATTTGGAGAGCTTCAAATCAGTTGTGACCTTTGAATTGATCTCCTGATTCAGTTTGGATTCAGCTGTTGAATTGACCAAATCTCCTTGGAATCGAATCAGCACTCGAAGCTTCTCACAGCTCTAGTGCTTATTGAGACATGTCAGATGGATGGTGGAGGACCAAGGGCTGCCTATCATGTTCATCATGAGGTAATGGCTATTGCAGCCCAAAAACCAGGTAGTTAGAGCACTGACCTCTCACTGTCAGAATCCATCTAAGAGGCTGAGGCTTGTGAGGTACCTTGACTAGGGGAGATTTCTGTGTGGCCTTTTTCAGATGGCAGCTTTTAGCTGCATTCCAGCCCACAAGCTAGCACTGTTCTGACACCTGGTTACTCAATTATAGTGGAGCTGGCTCCTCCGATCCTAGGAGTGAAAGTAAAGGAAAACTCACTGACTGTCAATGCTGCTTTCCCCCTGGCCTCCTGCCTGAAGAGTGAGTTTCAAAGTCTTCAGTATGACTTGGAGTTCTGGGAAACTGGATCCAATGACAAAGTCAGCAAACTAAGCCAAGCTTCATCAGGGACAACAACATATCACCAGCAGTTTCTCTCCTTTTCTTGTTGGAGGAGGAGGACAACTACAGTTTCACACCCTACATTGAAATGCCTCGGTTCCCAAAGAGGGACTCAAATTGCTGAGTGTCTGGCATGAGTCAGAAAGGGTTGGAGGCCAGCTCAGAATCAGGAGTCTTCCAGCTGGGTGGGGGGTCGGTGCCCAACCTTACAAGGTGCGAGTTCTCTCGTTGTCTGGAGGGAAAATGAGGGCACTTTGGGGATCCGAGACAGTGAGAGAACCTCCCTTTCAGACAGCTCCTCCTTGGGAGATGCCAGATATCCAACAGAAGGATACAAGCAGTGTAATATGGATGTGGACAGGTGCCAACAAGAGGCCTTCCTTCACGTGACTGTGCTGATGTAAGGTCTTCATTTTTTAACCCTTCCTCTGAGGACCCACATCTCACTCAAGGAGCCACTTTTACCCTGACCTGGAGAGGCTTCCCTTCCCTGAGCACATAGCTTGCTTGAAAGTATGAGTCTCTGAGGACTCCAGTGAGCTCCCTCCCCAGGACATTGGTCTTCAGACTTTACAGTTTTCAGAGGATGAGGACATTTCAAGTGACTGTGACAGCGAGACAGTCGTTCCAGCCATGCACTCAGCAGGAGGAACACTGTCTCCATGCTAAGGGAGACTTTTGAAGCTGGGCTGTGGGGAAAGCATGGGACCATGGAGGAAAAGAACTACCAAAACCTTACATTCCAGAGCTATCAGCAGGTGTATTATATGCCAAGAAACTGATGGCATCACAGAGGAATGAACGGCAAACATTTGTCAGCTGGCTTGTGCATCACTACCCAGACAGGGTAGCTTCTCCTAATGTCTGTCCTATCAGGTGCTACAGTTCCAATTGCAAAAAAGGTGTGCTTTCACTGCAGGTAGCTAACACCCATTCCCCATCCTGCTGCAGAAAGCCTGTGGCCATAAGGCACTGCTATTTTAATGCAGGGCAAATAGGGCAAACTGAAATGTGGATGGGGAGCATGGTGATGATCTCGCACGTTTCTCTTGCAGCAAACACTGCAGGTGCCTTGCCATCCCATAGGAATTTATGGTGAGATATGGATAATGTATTAGTTATCTCTCTGTAAAAACACTGGTGTATCAGAAAAAGCAGTCTGAAACAACCAGCCCATGCCGGCAAGGTGGCAGGTTTCAGTTACATGTGGTTTGGGACCCAAGCTGATCCACCATCAGTTGCTCACCTCGGGTTGTGAAGTTATTCCGCCTCCTTGGTGGCAAAAATTAGGGTTGAAATTTGCCTCCTTCACAGACATTTTGCCATGTTTGCTTTTGTGGGATCAGGAGAAACTCATGGCGATCCTGTGTCACAACAGAACAGAGCAGAAAAAGCAAGGCCAAAAATATAGGTTGCGTTTGTTTGTTAACATCTATGGATCCATGAAAAAAATTAGGAGCTGGAAAGGACCTTATAAGATTATCGGGTCCAGCCCTCCTGCACTTGGGCAGGAAAAACTGCTTTCTTTTGGTTTGTATACAAATATATGTGTTGCAGGTGAAATTCAACTTACTGAGCAGAGCAGCTCAGTGCTGCTATGGATTGATGGATAATTGCATGTTTGCATTTGTCCAGCCAGCTCAACTGAGGGTACTTCTACACACCTGGGAAAACCTACTGCCTTGGTCTGAGTGATATTCTAAGTACGCCATCTCCTGTTTCTCCTTCCTGGACACTATTTGCTAACAGTGGCTGTAGTTCCCATGCTGGGTGGGTCTGGAGCCTGCCCATCCCTCTGAACAAAGTCAGAGCTTCACCAAGCTTCATAAGTTTGAGGGGCAGGCAATAGGCCAGGTGGCTGATGGTTAGACCTTGCACTTTTACTTGTATATCCAGGTCAGAGGAACTTGTTACCATTCTATTCCAATAAGCAAAAAAGAACAAATGAAGCTACTAAATAAGAGAGAAATGCCAGTAGCACATGTGTAGGATGTATTGCCTTTGGTGGGAGTTTGTGCACTGCCTTTGACCTCCCATTCACAAGGAGGGAAGGACAGCAGGGTACTAATGGAGGCCTTTAATACTTACCTCCTTCCGAGAAGTGGGAGATCCAAAGGGAAGATCAGATTATGTGGGAGTTGGTTAACTCCATGCAAAGCCTTTCATCATCCCATATCACTGTACCTCATGTTTTTTATGAGTAGAGACAGCAACAACAAGGCTCTGAATGAGGTTGGTAATCCAGAGTATTGTTTCACACCAGTCCCAAGGCAGCACCAACACCTGTCCCCAGAGGTCTGCGTGAAGTGAACTGAGAATGTTAATCCAGTTTCTCTAGAATCATAGCCCCAGACACCAAACCAGACTTCCTTCCTTCTTTAAATCTGAGGACAGAGCATGAGCTAAGAGGAAATTGCACATGGAAGAGACCCCATTTCTTTAAAGAAGGAGTTAAGATTATGGCCTAGTTTTCAGAGGGACTGAGTACCTGCAGCAGGAGTGAAAGGGTGATGTCCGTTTCTGAAGTTCAAGCCAGAAGCATGCAATAATCAAGGGAAACTCAGTTGCACATGCTGTATGATTGACCTACCACTAGCAGGCACTATTTTAGAAGACTGTTTGTGCATGGCACCCTATAAGATGCCTCACAGCCAGCCTTAATAGCATGGCAGAATTCGGCAGAATTTTCCTGATATGGAATCGAGATATAGCACACCTAAGATCACAGACCTTGCTGTTGCTAAGTTCAGAGAAAAGTGCTTATGCAAGTAGCCCTGTGCAGAGAGGGTGTCAGCCTCTCACTGTGCTTTGACAGAAGCAAAAAGCCTATTTAGCCAGATGCTGTATTCACATAAAAAATATAATGGCTCCACCTTCTTGTACAATTCCTCCAATCGCATCTTTATTTTACTTGTCCTGCATGTCCTCCAGTGTACGCAGGCACATGCTGAACTTAATCACACCTATTCATTTAGCAGTACATGCAACCATTCAGGTATCATTGGGAAAAGCTCCCTATCCCTCCATGAATCTCAGGTAAAGCAAGAGCAAACCATCTGCAGTGAGAGTTTGACACATGAGAGGTCTCGGTTCAGTTCTCTGCATCAGCACGTCTTCTAGACTTGTCACTTACTCTCACTTTGCCTCTTCATCCTCATCTGCTAATTGAGAAGTGATCATAGTCAATCTGACAGGGGTTGTATATGAGTTAAATAACTAAAAATCAGCTTTTCTAGAGCCATATTTTCAGTTGTGCAAACCAGTGTTACTGGGTGGCCTGGACTGTAGCTTGGGTGATTGATACCAGGTCAGGATCAAGTCTTTAGCTTCTGAACACTGACATGCCTCCAAGCATTGGAGACTGTGTTAGATGTTCTGAGAAAGGCCTCTTTCTATCCCTGAGGTGGGTAGGGCCCTCCACTCCCTCCTCCTCTCCTGCATCTGGGCATGGGAGGGGCAATAGACAGAGATTTGCCCTACATAGGGGAGGTCACTGGGGTTTCTCTGACATCTTCAAAGCCTCTCTGTGCTGATCACCCAGCATGTTCCTGAAAGTGAGAGATAAAGGTGGACAGGAATGTCTCTAACTGCATGATGTATCCTCCTCCTGCAGCACTGAGGCCTGTGCCCTTCCTTGTGCTGACGCTCAGCAAATTGTGTTTTGTGCTGAGGCTGGTGGAGACCAACCAGATAAAGTAGGTGCTGTGTGGAGGTGAGTGCCAGCCCCTCCTGCAGGTGCCCCCAGCGGGCACCCATGACCTAACACAGAGCCTGGGCCCCACTGGAGTGTCCCACACTGGTAAGCAGGGCTTCCACTGTGCTTCCTGGGTCAGATCCAACAAAAAGTGTAGAACCCTCCCTCCCTGAGCTGCCTGGAGGCTCTGAGCAGTGAGCAGGATTGGGCCTTTCGTGACTTGCAGAGTATTTCCCAAGAACCATCAAAAAGGCTGGAGCTGCCTCTAGGCTCTGGGGCAAATGGAGCTGATTTAATCCTAGCTGTAACCCTGGTGTCTGCCCCACCTGTCCCAAATTCTCCATCTACCCCAAGCATCACGGGGGCTGCCGGGACTTTGTCATGACCACCAGGCCTGTATGTCCTGTTGCTGCAGCATCACCTCCTCAACCCAATATTCCTGTGCAAACGTCTTGTCTTTTCTCCCCCTCTGCAGTTGTGGGAGGCTTTGCCCGGGGTGCCAACGTGAAATTCCAGATCAGGGATAAGAGCCCATTTCCCAGCTGTCGTGCAGCTGACTATTGTTTCCACGTGTTCCCTTTCTTTAACCTCATGAGCAGCAGCTGGCTGAGCAGCAAGGACCGGGAGGTGAAAGTTGCTGTCTTTCTAGCTCTGTACCACAGCTGTCACATGTCACTATGTCTGCCTGTCTGTGCAGTCCTGGCAGAGAAGACTCAGTCTCAGGGGCTCATATCATGTGCCTGAGAATCTGCTTTGCCCACAGGCAGTGTGCAGTTATGTGTGCTAGTGGGTGCCAGTGAGCACTGGGATAGGGGGCATCTCCTTGCAGGCATGACTCCTGCGGTGCCCAGGGGGATGACAGCAAGGAGGAGTTCACTCTCTGCACATGAATCTGGGCACATCAGCACAGCAGGGAGATGTGATCCATGAGCCAGCCCCAAGGCCATATCCCACAGCTCCTCCCAGGTGCCATAGGTAGGAACCATGCAGACAGGGCTGGTCCAATGATGAATCAAGAATGCTGCTGACCTGAGGAGAAAAGCTGTACCTCTTCCTGATCCAGAGCAACCTTCCAGGAAGTCTGTCAGAGGGACTCAGTCCTGCCTTCCTTTTCTGCAGCTGCAGCAGGATGCGGTCAAGGCGCTGGGGCCTGCAATGGGCCTCCTTCTCCACCATGAGAGGCATCCTGACACTGTTTTTGAGAGGCTCCTGTCTCCCGCAGCAGTACAAGGGAGGGCTTGACAATCTTCATGTCACCATGGTGAGATTTTGCCTGTGAAACCAGCATTGGCCCTTGTTTGTATGTGTGGGTGTGTGCTCTGGCACGTGTGTGCATGTATGACTTGCCCTAGGACCTCCGTAGCTCTCTTGGGGCTTTCCTGGTGCAGTTCAAGACTCCTTAATGGATCGGCCTTGCCTACGCTTGGGGGCTAAACTCACATGGCTGTATTGGGAATGCCACTTCCATTTTCTGGAAAGTCTGATAAGGGGAGACAAAAAAAATGAACTACTGGACTGCTGGTGCCAGCTGAGTTTTACTCTGCTCCCTCTCGGTTTGGCCTCTCAAAGCTCCACGGGGTGGGGAGGATTGGAGATTGTCTCTTGTGGAGTGCAGGGATTATGGTCAGGGCCTGGCAGTTTAAAACATAGAGATTTGGGGTTCCCTGCTATGAGTTATAGAAGTGGATGGCTCCCACCCCACTGCCTGTGGAGTGTCTCTCCTGGGTGAGACAGGCTGCGCTCTGTCTTTGTTTCCACCTGGGCAGCTCCCTGAGGCAGCACAGGTTTACCTGAGGGGAAAATCCCACTTCAGCTCTGTGCTCCCTTGTCCTGTGTCCCTGGGGTGTGTGGGCAGATGCTGGCGGTTCTGGCTCTGCAGTCACCTTTTGAGCCTATGACACCTGTGGGCTGTGTGATCCACTCTCTTCCTGGCATCCTTTGGAAGGAATATAAATCTCCAGAGAGTGGTAATCCAGATGGGGTGTATTCAGGGTGCTGGACAGGGGCTGAAACAGAACAGTGTGGTGTGGTCAGCATTGCAGACATGGAAACTTCCAGCACCAAAGCAGTAAAGCACTAAGCATGGGGCAGTGAGGTATTTTTTCTCACTCACTAATTTTCTGCTCTTGCTCACTCCATGATTCTCCTTTCTAGTGCTCCCTTTGACTGTCTCCTTCTGTTGCAGAGTCTGAGCCAGATCTTGAAGGTGGCCTATGATTTTCAGGTCCCCCTCCCCGATGGGAAACTCAAGAGTATCTGAGATCTGGGAACATAGCAGCCTGCTGGTCAGGACAAGAACAGTCCAGAAACACACGCATCCCTAGGAAGGACCAAGAGAGTCTCTGAAGACAGTTGGGTGTGACGAGTGTAATTTTGGTGCAGAAGTGGGTGCTTTGTGTCTCACAGACATATGGGAATATAGCCATGGGGGCTTGGTGAGCTGAAGTCCCTTCTTCAACCATGTGAATGAGCAGCACTCCCCACCCCCATTCCAACGCACTTCATTTGCGGCTGTTTCAGAGGTGAGAGATGCACTTGCTGCCCCTTATTCCAGTCCAAACTGGAAGATCTTAAGTTCTGTGGAAGAGGCAAGTTTTCAGCAGGAAAAGCAAGTGAAGAAAACAGGATGACAGATGGGCCCTTGTATCAAGGGCAAGGAGGGACTTTCAGGCGAGGCTGCAGCGGGGGTCATGGGGCTCTGTAGGGTTCTGGGGCTGTTCTCTGCCATATTGATTCTTCTGAGTTGGAAGCAGAGCTGGGCAGAGACAAGTGAGCACAGGGGCTGGGGGATTTGGTTTTGCTGGGATTGAGAATTGGAGCCCCTAGTAACTGCATATTCAGGGAACGAGGCTTGCTGCTGCTCCCCAGCTCCCAAGCTGCCCACCTGGAGCAAGAACTGTCAGAGCCCACCTCCCTGGCAGACCATCTGGCAGGTTGGAAACCAAAGGCTTGGTGCTCCCGTTTCCTTGTGAGAGGAATGGTAAAGCTGTTGCTGAGCAGGATCAGGCTGTTAATCAGCCTGTGCCTCAGGTTCCCCAAAAAGGATTTCAAAAGCATGATGCTCCCAGTGTTGCAAGGCTGGGGTTGAGAGGGATTCAGCCGGACAGTACAGCTGGGGGTCGTGGCAGACAAGCCCTGTGCTGTGATTCAGCGATGGAGATGTGTCTGGGATGTGGTCACCCAGCATGGCTTGTGATTGCTCTGCACCACTTCATGAGGAAGGCAGATGGGAAGGAGCAGGGGCCTCCTGGGCTGCTGAGTGCAGGGATCTGGTTCTGGGAGAAGCCCTGACAAAGAGATCCCTGCACTACCTCACTGAGCCCATCTTGAAACTCCTTGGGCTTCTCTTCCTCCTGGGAAGGAGGCTGTGTCCCCCTGCATGTCCACCTGCTGTTGGAGTTCCTGCCACCCCAGCTTGTCAGGGAAGGCTGCATCCCCACTCTGCCTTCCCCTGTGCTGAAGGTGCAGAGAGGCTCCCAGCACCCTTTACACCCCCAGTCCAGCCCAGGGAGAGAGGCAGTTTTCTGTGATTTACCAGAGATGTTGGCAGCAGCCCATGTGTAGACTGCCCTTTTCTTCCTGGCTCCCAGCCTTTACTCGGACCATGAGACCCAACAGTGAACGTGGTGACCACAACCTACCTGTGGTGGCAAACACAGCACAGGGGACCTAAAGACCTGCCTCTGGGCTGAGTTCTTCTTGTTCCCTGACCATGGGAAGCTGATCTGTTCTCCCTGTTGTGTGTTTAGGCATCATTATGGAGTATGCTACCCCAGTGAGTGCTGAACGGATAGATGTTGCCCACCTGCTGAGCTGTAAGTTAGAAATCCAGCCCCTGCACTTCGCTTTCTGGTGAGAAAGGCAAGAGAATTTTGTCAGTGGAAACTGTTGAGCATCTCAACCTTCCTCCATGGACAGCAAAGCTGCTCAATGCCCAGCAGAACTAGCATCTCCCCTCAGCTGGGAATGCAGGAAGCTCCCAAAGGAGGAGCCACAGCCATGTCTGTGTGGGAGAGTTTCTGTAGCTTGGGACCCAAATAGACCACAAGTCTGTGGCTGTTTGAGACACTGGTGATGAGATGATGGAAGCAACACCACATCCATTGTGCACTGCCCACCCGCACATCATGCCTGAGCCCCGTTCCCCAGGGATTACCTTGCTCTGTTGCTGCCAGCATGTGCAACCAGTGTTCACCTGAGGTGGAAGTGTCTATTCATTAATGTCTCCCTCTCTCCTTGTCGCTCTGTGAACTCTGGAAAAGGACACATCTCAGGAGGTCCAAGGTGTGGCCACTTGGGTCACAGAGGCCAGTTGTAAAAGCCCTTGGGACAGAACATTGCAAAAGGAGGAAAACCATGGGTGTACCCTGCCCCATATCATTTCATTACTTTGTTTTGGGTGCCTGAGGCCCCGCTCCATGTAAGAGTGAGCGTCCATGTGTGAATGTGTTTGATAATAAATTGTGTTCTGCATTCTTCTGGCTGTTGTTGCTTCTCTCCTTCTTGAACACAGCATAGAGGAAGGTGAAGCTTTGTAGCCGTGTCTGCTTGGTTTGGGCTTTATGGTCAGGTTTGGGTATCTTGCCTTTTGGTGGGGTTGTGTGGGTAGTGATTTGGGCATTGCTGCTGAGGGCATAGGTGTTACCACATGTTGACTGGGAGGTGGGGCTTTGGCCAGGCAGACAAGCTAGGTCCAGGTGTTCGGGGAGATTAGGGGGAGGATAGATTGGGTTAAAAATGGCCCCCTGATTTAATTCCTGGGCTCTGAGCATCCCACAACCTACCCTGGGGTCCCGTTCACCCCTGCCCCTGCCAGTGTCCCCAGAGAATAAGCATTGGCATCTGTGTTCTCTTTGAAAGGTGTTTTGAAACACGGGTAGGGCAGGCATGAGCAATCACAAGCTCAGGTGGGCAGGAAATGGGATTTCTGTCTTACAAATGAAAAGCAGATCTAAAAATGCTTTCTCTTCTGCATCAGGATAAGACCTGAGGAAATGTGCAGTAGTCCTGTCACTGCAGACTGAGAGATCCTGAATCCAGCTCCACCCTAGCCACAGATTTCCCTGTCTTGAATATATTCTCTGAAGCTGGTGCCTCTAGACAGGCTTCCTGACCCTGTGCCACACTTAGAAACAAGACTCTGGGGTAGGATGCTATGCAGTTACACATTAGAAGACAGCCTTTGCTCTGAAGAACCTTTATTTTCCATTGGGCATTTTGGAGGTTCACCTTATAGACAGAGCATAGGGCCCAGCAGTCAGAACTCCTGGGTGTTCTTGGTTCACAAGTTATTGGGCTCAGTACAGCTAATTGGTGCCTACTGGGTGACCTTTTCTGGGTTGTGCTAGGCAGGAGGTCAGAGCAACTAATCACAATCAAGCCTTCTAGCCTTAAAATCTATTAATGGCAAAATCTGCAGAATGCAGGATTTCTTGCCCTTCCCCCCTTTGGTTCCAAGTTCTAAGCGGTGTCCCACATGAAAGCTGTGGTTTAAATGCCATTTGCTCCATTATGAAGATTTAATTTAAAAAATCAGCTAAAATTCGGCATCTTCCATGTGTCAAGTATCCAAATTCTAGCTGTATTGGTCTAGAGGGAAAAGCAATCAGGACTTGTGGTTTCATAGTTTCTAGGGTCGGAAGGGACCTGAGCAGATCATCTAGTCCGACCCTCTGCCATGGCAGGAAGAGCACTGGGGTCAAACGACCCCAGCAAGGTGGTCATCCAACCTCCTCTTAAAAACCCCCAGGGTGGGAGCCTGCACCACCTCACTTAGAAGCTGGTTCCAGACCCTAGCCACCCTGACC
>NW_017728994.1:18183942-18184621 GCF_001723915.1 Gavialis gangeticus | reverse complement strand
CCCCCTAACCAGTTTATAACAGGCCACAAGATCCCCCCTCAGCCTTCTCTTTTGAAGGCTGAACAGGTTCAGGTCCCGCAACCTTTCCTCATAGGACCTACCCTGCTGTCCCTTGATCATACGAGTGGCCCTCCTCTGGACCCTTTCGATGCTGTCCACATCCCTCTTAAAGTGCGGCGCCCAGAACTGGATGCAGTACTCCAGCTGCGGCCTGACCAGTGCCGCATAGAGGGGGAGGAACACCTCCTTGGACCTGCTCGAGATGCATCTGTGGATGCACGACAAGGTGCAGTTGGCCTTCCTAACCGCCTCCCCACATTGCCGACTCATGTTCATATGTGGTAGAGGTGATATCTTTTATTAGACCAACCAGACTTTCGGAAAAAAAAATCTTTAATTGCAACCTTTATCAAATTGCAAGCTTTATTGAAGATATCTAATTTCAGAAAATTTTTAAAATGAAATATTCATAATTTTACAAGGAGGAAGCAAGTTTGACCACCTGAAACCTGAGATCCTGCTCTTGCCTTTGTTCAAGTTAATTTGCATCATCAGAGAGCCTCACCACAGAGCTCAGAGACACCTCACCAAATAAGAAATGCCTGCCCAGGAGAGTGTTCCATCTATTTACTCCTCTGAAATATGAAACACCACAACCAGAAGGAAATATGACTACATC
>NW_017728994.1:18168420-18168694 GCF_001723915.1 Gavialis gangeticus | reverse complement strand
CTGCAGAATGCAGGATTTCTTGCCCTTCCCCCCTTTGGTTCCAAGTTCTAAGCGGTGTCCCACATGAAAGCTGTGGTTTAAATGCCATTTGCTCCATTATGAAGATTTAATTTAAAAAATCAGCTAAAATTCGGCATCTTCCATGTGTCAAGTATCCAAATTCTAGCTGTATTGGTCTAGAGGGAAAAGCAATCAGGACTTGTGGTTTCATAGTTTCTAGGGTCGGAAGGGACCTGAGCAGATCATCTAGTCCGACCCTCTGCCATGGCAGGAA
>NW_017728994.1:18162623-18163420 GCF_001723915.1 Gavialis gangeticus | reverse complement strand
TGAAGAAGGGTGTTTGTGCCTGAAAGCTTGAAAACAAAGAATTTTTTTTTTTTTTGCAAAAATCTGGCTGGTCTAATAAAAGATATCCCTTCTACCACAAGTCCTGATTGCTTTTTCCTCTAGACCAATACAACTACAACCTGGGTACCTGACAGTGTGAATTAGGCACACTCTTATAGAACCCCACTACTCACATCTCTGCACTGTTAGACACCTAAATACTTTTAAACAAATCTGACTTTGTCTACTTGAAGAGATACCTATTGTGAGAGGGCAGGCACAGGGGTAGAAACAAACAAAGCCTTAGGTAGTAATCTCAAAGCCTTTCAGATGATGACAGAATTACTGAGAACTTGTGCAATCACCTTCAGAGGCCACAGGTGACAGGAACAGGGCAAGTATAGTGCTCATCTTTAAGAAAGGGAAGAAGGAGGACCTGGGTGATTACTGACCAGTCAGTTGGACCTTGATAACAGGAAAGATCATATAGCAGGTCCTCAAAGAATCTATTTCTAAGCATGTGGAAGAGAACAAGGTGATCAGCAAAACGGCTGTGCAAAGCAGCTAGTATTTGCTTCAGATTCCACCAGTTCTGGGGACAGTGATTCAATCTTGTGATTGAAATCACTGTCCCAAATTGATTTGGCTGAATCTGATTCGGAGATTCGGCCACTGCTGAAATGGCCCCATCCCCTGCCTGCTTTCCCAGCCCCATCAATGGCTTCCCCACATGGTCCCAGCTCCCGGATCTTTGAAAAAAAAAGCATAGCACTCACCAGCTGCTGCCAGGCAGGGGG
>NW_017728994.1:18157207-18157623 GCF_001723915.1 Gavialis gangeticus | reverse complement strand
TTCGGCCACTGCTGAAATGGCCCCATCCCCTGCCTGCTTTCCCAGCCCCATCAATGGCTTCCCCACATGGTCCCAGCTCCCGGATCTTTGAAAAAAAAAGCATAGCACTCACCAGCTGCTGCCAGGCAGGGGGTGGGGGGATGCAACCCCCACTGCCCCTCACTGCCCTGTGCTGCAGGGGAGAGCTCTGCCATGAGCCTCCAGAAGCCCCAACGACTGCTACAGCAGCTGGTGAGTGCAGAGCTTTTTTTTTTAGAGCCAGGTACTGGTGTGGGCAGGGCAGCCATGGGGGAGGGGCTGGGGCAGTGGGTGGGGGGCTTATGCCAGAGCCCCCAACACACCATGGGGCAGTAGGGGGAAGCAGGGATCACCCCCTTGCCTGGCAGCAGCCGGTGAGTGAAGACTTTTTTTTAAGG
>NW_017728994.1:18139471-18157196 GCF_001723915.1 Gavialis gangeticus | reverse complement strand
CTCCTCCTCCAGCCCCCCCTCCCCCACCCTCTATTTACCAGCATGGAGTCCAGCTCCCTATGGCAGCGAGTGGAGACTGCCCGAATCTCCAAAGCTCTCTTGAATCTTTTCTGAATCAATTAGGAGAGCTTTGAATCAATTCGTACCTTTTAATTGGTCTCCTGATTCGATTCAGATTCGGAGATTTGGCCGCCAAATAGTGTTGAATTTCCTGCAAATTGAATTAGCTTCACACAGCCCTCCTGGATATGCCTCCACGCATAGGTCAAATCCTGGTTCAGTTATGTAAGCACAAATTGGCAGAAACTCCTCTGAAGTGAGTAGATTCATTCTAAGATCAGAATGCTTTACTCCAGAACATAACTGGCTGATACTTTAGCCCTGACTGTATCAATGCGTTCTCATAACAACTGTATACATCTATTTAATGGCCAAAGCTAGTCCTTTATTATTGAACCCAACATGGTGAAGCTGAAAGCAGAGCTGTGAAATGAAAAGTAAGAATGTGTTGTCCTCATATATTTTTCAACCATTTGACAAAGAGCACCTTGTTGTTTTCTTCAGTAAAAGATTTGTCTGAAACATACAGTTTTATTGCTATAGTTTTTCTATGAAAAATACAGCAGTGCTAGTGGAAGACTGTAGAAAAACTCATCCATTTTGCACGAAATCCAATTAAAATTCTCTAGTTTCTTCTTCATTTCATTCACACAAACCTCTGAATCAAACTAAAACTAGGGATTTGACCTGCAAGTTAAATCTACCAGCTGAGTTATTCAAAAGTTGTTAAAATGCAGGGCAAGTGCTATAATCACAAACAACTATTGATGATGTACATTATTTTATCGTGTGGATTCACAAACAAGATTCAACAAAGTAAGTTAGGGAACAAACTTAAGGTACTGTTACAGGCTATCTTGAAACCATTCAATGCCTGCAGTTAGATGAATGACAAATTGGCTGAAGTGTCATACTCAGAGGGTAGTGGTGGATGGGTCTTTTTCGACCTGGAGGGAAGTGGGCAGTGGAGTCCCCCAGGGCTTGCTCCTTGGGCCTGCACTGTTCAATTTCTTTATTAGTGACTTGGATGATGGGATGAAAAGCAGCCTGTTTAAATTTGCTGATGATACCAAGATTTGGGGTGAGGTAAGCACGCTAGTAGGGAAGGACCGATTACAGCAGGACCTGGACAGGTTACAGGGGTAGGCTGACAAAAACAGGATGGGTTTCAATACTGATAGGTGCAGGGTGCTGCACTTGGGCAGTAGGAACCAGCAGCACACTTATAAGCTGGGAAACTCCCTTCTCAAGAGCACGGTGGCAGAAAGATCTTGGAGTCATTATTGACTCCAAGGTGAACATGGGCTGACAATGCGAGGTCATGGTCAGTAGGGCTAACCGTACCTTGTTGTGCATCCACAGATGCATCTCAAGCAGGGCCAAGGAGGTGATTCTCCCCCTCTATGCAATGCTGGTCAGGCTGCAGCTGGAGTACTGTGTCCAGTTCTGGATGCCGCACTTCAGGAGGGATGTGGACAGCATTGAGAGGGTCCAGAGGAGGGCCACCCGCATAATCCGGGGACAGTAGGGCAGACCCTACGAAGAGAGGCTACGGGACCTAAACCTGTTCAGCCTTCACAAGAGAAGGCTGAGGGGGGACCTGGTGACTGTCTATAAACTCCCTAGGGGGGACCAGCAGGGTTTGGGAGAGACCTTGTTCCCCCTAGTGCCCCCCAGGGAAAGAAGGAATAACGGCCACAAATTGTTAGAGAGTAGGTTTAGACTAGACATCGAAAGGCACTACTTCACAGTCAGTGCAGCTAGGATCTGGAACCAACTTCCAAGGAAAGTGGTGATGGCTACTACCCTGGGGGTCTTTAAGAAGAGGCTTGACGTCTACCTGGCTGGGGTCATTTGAGCCTGGTTTTTCTCTCCTGCCCAGGGCAGGGGGTCAGACCTGATGATCTACAAGGTCCCTTCTGACCCTAGTTCTATGAATCTGTGAATCCTTCTAATCTGTTTTCAAGTTAGATTGGTTTCAGAGCAGTCGCATGTTAAGGCTTAATGACATCTCAAATGTGCACAGTTTTGACTCGCTGTTAGGAGTCTAGCAAGCAGGGGTGCAGCTAGGAGCCAGGATGCCTGGGCAATATACCTGCTCTGCATAGGTGAGATGGAAAAGGGGGTGATTTCAGCATGGAGCCAGAAGGTGGAGAAGCAGGTAGGCATTGGACTATGACTTCCCACCACAGGCATCCTTGGTCTACCTAAAATCCTTTATGGTAATATAAAGCAGTTTTATGTAAAGATTATTTAGAGCATATTTATTTGAAGTGAAATAAAAGAAATAAAAATGAAGAAATACTTTTGCATATGTTAATGAACTTTGGGTGGTAGGAGAGGATTAGGCCCCGGAGAGCCCCTGGCTCAGCCTAGCCAGCTGTCCCCACAATAATCTGCTCCAGTGCAGTCCTCTCTGGGGGGAGGGGAGAGGGGCTGGGATCAAGCCAGGGAGTGGTTGAGATCAGGTCACAGGGGTCTTGCAGGCTGGGATGGGGAAACTGAGGCACAGGCATCCATCAGCACTGGAGAAGGAGAAAGGTTGGTGGGGTTGGTTGCCTGCCTTTACCCCACTTTCCAGTGGCTCTCCTTTTGTTCCGGCAGCTTGCGGTGGGGGGGGGCGGGGGCGGGATCCTGTGGCTTCCCTCCCCAGCTGCCCATGCTCCCTGGCTGGCCTGGGTAGGAGAGGGGTGGGCTGATCTGAGGAACCCTGACTGTCAGGAAAAAGTTAGCTTTCCATGTTCCTCCTCCCATTGGGGTAACCCACTCCTGGGGCTGGGGCTCTGCTCCCTCAGTGAGCCAGAGCACTGAGGTGGGGTGGCTGCTAGAACGGGATTACCATGGCAGGAGCATTCTTTTTTCTCCCTTTCCTGCAGATCCATGAGCCAGTAACTGAGAAGGGCAGAGTCCCAGCTGCCTGCAAGGGGTTAACGTAGTGGAAAGCACTTAATATATTGGGAGTGTGGAGCAGTGGGGAGGTGAGTAGCATGTTCCTGCCACATGAATCCCCTCCTGGTGCCTGCTGTTCTGCATTCTGACTATCTTGAGGAGCACAGAGCTCTGGCCACTGGGAAGGAGTTAATGTGGCAGGACCATGCTTTCTTTCCTCCCCAGAGGCCCATGCTCCCAGCTGTGGTAGTGGTGGCAGAGCCATCACTTGGTGAGCGAATGGAGCCTAGGAAAGCATGCTTCCTGAGGTTCTGTGCTCCCACAGCATGGTGGCTCTCTGCTGGTAGCAATCCCTCCCCGCCTCCCCCAGCCTCTGCCAGGAGAGGAATGGAGGGCCTGGGTGGGGAAACCACTGTCCCCCTGCTCCCATGCTCTACCTGCCAAAATCCCTTTGTGGCGGGCTTGGCATTCTGCCCAGAATCAGGCTCAGAGAAACTCGAGTTTGGTTGATGGAATATTTCCAGCAATCAGATGAGGGCTGGGAAGAGTGGCCTTGCCCCTGACAAGGAATGTGGGGAAGGAAAAGCTCCCGGACTTGACTGAAGACTGCGCTCCAAACAGAATAAAAGGAACCGCGTGCCCAGCACGCAGCGGACGTGGCAAGGGACTCAAGAACAGCAGGGCTTAGAAGAGCTGGGGAGAGCTGCCTGGTGGTTGAGCCAGCACCCAGAAGAGCCCTTGAAGTCACCACCTGGGGACCCTTTGGCAGGAGTGTCCATGGTGCACAGAAGCGGTGCATGGAGCTTTGACCCTGGGAGCAGCGGGAGGCTGCTCAGGTCTATCAACGTTGCACGAGAGCAGTGCACGGAGCCTGAGTCCTGAGTGTCACAGCAGGCAGTTCGGGCCTGTAACCGTGGCAGGGCAGCTGAAGCTGGTAGCCAGCTCACCCTTGTTAAAAGAGCCCCAGAGTCCTGAGTGAGGGGGCCTGGGAGAGAGAGAAAACCCCAGCGTAAGTCTGGAATCAGCCAAGCTCAGGTAGTGTAGCTCAGCTGGGCCACAGAGCCTGTGGGGCACAGGGCCATGGGTAAGACCCTGGCGTAAGGGCAAGGAAGCAAAGAACATGGAGCAGCTCAGCCTGGGTGCCTAGAGCACGGCATCAGGCTAACACAGAGAGCCAGAGGCATAGAGAACGTGGCCCTGGAGGAATTCTCAACCCCAGAGATGTGCCTCAGGCAATTCAGAGAGGGAGTATGAGTAACGCAGGAAAGCGGTTCCCCACAGGGGAGGGAAGGCTTCTTGGGCAGGGGAAGAGCTTGGGCTTCCAAGCTCTCTTGGTTGTGGGGGGGGGAAGCAGGCTGAGCTGGGGTCCCTATACAGGGACGAACTCCCAGCCCCCTTGTGGAATTGTGAAATGTGTTTACTTCCTGGATTGACTGATGCCTTACCTGTTGATGCTAATACCTGTATGATATGTTACATGTGCCTCATAAATGGTCATTAATTGATGTTGACTTCAATATGTTGATGTTGCTGATGATGGGGTTGTTCTTACTAACATATGTTCATTATTGAGATTTATCTAAGGGTTATTTGTCTATATTTGCAGCGTATGTATTTACCTGTGTATTGTGTAATACCTTACCTGTATGTGTGTCCCCTGGTGTGCAGTCCCCTGTAGAGGGCCCCCTCCACCCTTCATGCGGGGTCTATCCCACTCTTCCACTGCCATACTCGTTTTATAAATTCCTTTGAACTCCTAGTTACCCACTTCTGAATTCACTTACCTGTGCTTACCTTTGTCCAGGGTCCACCTCTGCATCAGTACCAGGAGGTGACTAGGAGGAGATTTACCCTTGCGTTTATAGGGTCCCTCCATTGGGATTTTGTGTTGGGTGAGATACTCCATAGAAGAGGATCCCCCATATTTCATGAAGGTTATCATTTGTTTTACTTATTATAAATATTCTGTCACAGATGTATTTATGTGTGTGTGTGTATATATATATATATAAATAAATAATAAATTGTAAATAGTTAAGTAACTTTGGCCTGGCCTGGCTTGGCTGAGCCTAAGTAGCAGCTTTCCTGTCACAGCACCCTAACCTGCCTATATATCCCATCCAACTTAGGATGGGACTCACCCTTGGGTATACCTGGGTTATATCTTCTTGGCAATGAAAGAGCACTACCTACCCTGTGGTAGGTACCCCAGGTAAAACTGCACTCGTGGGGACACACCCTTTGCCTAGGGACAGACATCACATATAAACTGGTTTAAGTGATCAGGGCAAGTGATGGAACAACCCCCTCTTGCTGCCTCCGCTGGAGGGAGGGAAGGATAATCCTGTTCCCTGCCCCCCACCTAAGGGGCACTGCTGGCTGGCCTCTGCCTGTGCCCCCACCCAGTCACTGGAGTGGCGAGGGGGCATGGCTCTAGATGGGAGCACAGCCCCTGTCACAGTGTCTGGGGAGTGCAATCCTCTTCCCGGGGAGGGGGGTGCGGCATATGTTGTGGGGCAGGCAGAGCTGCTGCAGACTGCACATAGCAGTACCAGGGCTCGGAGGGGGCCAGCTATGGGAAAGCACCTGACAGACCCTGGCTTGGTTCTCTGCTGGTGGGAGGGGGGAATTAAGAGTCCCCCCAGCACTGCTGCCACTTTCTCCACCCCACAGCACAGCCCCCCACCAGGAAGGGGCTCACGCTTTGGGTAACCATGAGAGATGCAGCTCCCCCCATGGTTGCTCCCCCCTTGCTGCTCCAGCGTCTGGACAGGGGTGGGGCCAGAGGCTGGTCAGCAGGGCCCCTTAGGTGGGGGGCAGGGAGCAGGGTTATTCTCCGCTCTGCACCCAGAGGACTGCAGCATGGTCTGCCCACCCTAACCATTGCCGCCGCTCATTCTGTCCCTGGGGCAAGAGGTGGAAGCCCCTTTCTACCCCCTTCCCTCTGGCATCCCCTCCCTCTGGTGGATACTCGTTATGATAGATAGTCTGATGTATTTATTTAAAGCTATCTTTACCTCTACAGCAGCTATATAATTGCTATCATTCAAACTTTGAAGGATTTCAGTATGTGTGTATGTATTTGGTTGTTTTTCCTTTAACCCCCCTCCTTATTGCATATGCTGCTCACGTGTCATTATAGAATAAAGCAACTCTGTGATCTGGCAATTCTTTGTCTAATATACTGCTCCTAAAACCTAGATGCAAAAGTCTTATCAAAAACAGGGAGCTAAGCATTCTAGAAGTAGCTATTTAAGGAAGGGGAGAAGGGTTCAGGACAGCACTATAAACAAATGAGAGAAAATGTATTACATTTAAAGATGAGTGGAAAGTAACAAAAATGTCACCTTGGCCATAAATTTCCTTTTAGGAAACACGTCTACAGGAAAAAGTGAGAGAGAGCATGCATGAGTAAGACTTTTGTCTTGAAAGATTTCCAAGTGCCAGATTCTGTGCTGCATTTTATGAGAGATGTAGCCCAAAGTCACTTTCTATGGGAGTGAGTGAGCACTATTTTTTGTGTGACGGATTTTGTTCAAGTAGAACAAGGCTGAGGAGCGGATGAGGGTTACAGAGTACCGATTTCTGTTACAGTAGCTTCCTAGTGCCAACTGCAGATTGTAGCATGCAGCATTTCAGCTATTTCTTTTTTTGTCCTGATGAAGTTGCCTCTTATTTTGGGGGCTGGTGCAAGAAAAGGTACAGAGGTATATGCCTTGGCAGTGCTGCTTCTGCACTGAAGCAATTTTCTTTGACATTATTTAGCATCTCACTGGGAATTAGTTCCCAGGTCTTCAGTCCTATCCTTTATGAAGATTTAAAGACTGTCCTTGTTTTATTATATGCAACTAAGAAACCTGAGCAGTTGAAGCAGTTATAGGTGGCACACAGACATCTCATGTGCCACCATCCTAATTGTCCCAGCTTTTGACCCAGATCAAAACAGGGACAGAACAGTATTTTACACCCATCATCCTTCCAAGCTCTGCTGCTACTCTTCTGCAGTAGGTGGCTGATGAAAGCATGCAGCCTGGCTGGTTTGCCCTGGGAATGACCCGCAAT
The DNA here is from genome assembly GCF_001723915.1 of Gavialis gangeticus. Classification (NCBI taxonomy): domain Eukaryota; kingdom Metazoa; phylum Chordata; order Crocodylia; family Gavialidae; genus Gavialis; species Gavialis gangeticus. Next base: position 18,150,185 of record NW_017728994.1, on the reverse strand, counting down.
AATCTTAGACATACACAGCCATATCCCAGAAAATGTGTTTGCATGCTTCATTGCACATATTTCAGAGGGATTTCAATTGGGACAGTGGACTTGTATGTACGTGGGTTTCTTCTGGGGCAAATGTGACATCTGTTTACAGCCCCAAGATGGAAATGAGACCTGTTAAGTTAACCTACTCTTAGACCTGGTAGGTTAACTTACCTGTTTTATTTTGGGAATGACAGAGGTGTTACCTACAGTATATTTCCATTGTTGTGTTGAGAATCTAGATTTCAGTGATGCTAAACAGTGCTAACAGCAAGGGCATAGGCACTTAGTGATGTTCAGGAGTGGGGGAGGAGGTCAATGAGTTAAGTAGTGGTGATGCTTCTGTTCCCTTACAGTGGGGGCTGAACTTACTCATGCTGACTGCATGCAGCATCTTGCTGGCCTATTCGATGGTAACTGAAGAAAAAGTATGCAGTGGTATTTCTTGTTTCATTTGCTGAGGGGTTGCATCAGAGGGCAAACTTATTCTTTGGAACATTGGTGCTCAACCTGTGGCCTGTGGCCTGGATCTGGCCTGTGGCATGAGGGATCAGTGGTATGCAGTTCTTGTCCCCTTCCCTGCTCTGTGCAGTGCTGATGATCTCTTATGCAGCTCTCCCTGCTTCTTCCTTTACCCTAGGAAGCTGGTGTTCAGTTCATCGCCAGAAGTAAGCTCTCTTCCTCTATCTTTCCTCTTTTCTCCCCCAACCAGTGGTGGGGTACAGTGAAGTCTGGTTGTAAGCACCTGGCCTGGAACTCTAAAAGGTTGAGGACAAATACTTAAAAAGAGCCACTCCAGTCACCCCATTTAGTGAGGTGGAGGCTGCCTAAGGAAAGCACCAAATTGCTGCACTACTGCCTGTTCTAGCTACCCAAAGGGTTTTAGTGAGGGTGGAGAGGTTGTGAGCAGAACAGCCACCATCATGGGCCTTTTGCCAGGTTCCCATGTTTTCTAACAATGTAAAAATCAAAGGGATGAAATGGAAATACAAGGGATGTAACTAGAGATGTAGGTCAATCTGGGTTCAGATTGTTATAAATGTATAAATATGCAAGTGAACCTTCAGTTAACTGGTCCATCCATTATATGCAACTCGGCTCAACTTCTGAAACATAAATGGGACATGTCACAACATAAACCACAAATGTATTAGCGAAGAAAGGAAGGAAACTAACAGCACAACCATCACAACAGATAAGAATTTAAAGAGTTTTTTCTGTGAGCATCTTTATTTGTCTTTAGCCAAGCTTTACATAGGCAGTTGGCTTAGTTATGTGCCAGTAGATGGAGCAGTTAAATCATGTGTCCATCTGTCATTAAGCTATCTGATCAGTTTATAATCTAACAATTTCTGTAGTTTCTAGGGTACTACTAAAATGTCACCTCTGTCTTCACAGTACCATGGCAGTCATAACATCATTGCTATTGTTGAATACTAGTTGCATTTTCTGTAGTGAAATATAGGATGACTTGTTGCATTATTTAGACACAAAAGTATTTTCATATTTTACCTTTTAGACATCAAAGATTTATTGGCTTCCTTTTCTATTAACTTGTCTTGTCACCCCTTTGTAGAAACTAATTCTTCCCAACAATAGGAAAGATACTTTAAAAGTTCATTCCAAAAATGACCGTGATGCTTTGATGTAATAAAAAAAGGTTCCTTTTCCTCAGAGGACATTTTAGGGCCTTCTATTTAAAAAAAGGAAGACCAGCATTTCTCTTATGGTTATGAAATAACCTAACTTTATCTTTCTACTTGGAAAGACGAGATTTTCTCATGGCTAGGAGCTATGTAATGAAGTTAAGAAAAAAATTATGTAGTCCAGGTCATGTGTAAGATATGTTAGTAGATTGTTCTTCTTAGAATAATATAGAGAAGTGTCCCTAACAAAGTGGCTGCAGTTATGCCAGATATTGTTGCTGACCTGGATGCAGTCAAACTAAGACACACGTTTAAGGCATTTGCAAGACAAAGCTCATATTTCTTTTGAAATAGTCCTGTATAGCCATATATGGTTCACCCATCTAGGAAACTGATTACCTCTTGACAGACGATTCCCTAGCTCTTGCAGCATACAGTGCTGACTAATACAGCATTTTCATAGTTCCATAGATTTAATAGACATTAGGCCTAGAAGGGACCTTGAAGTTCATCAAGTTCAGCCCCTGCCCCAGGGGCAGGAAGTCAGCTAGGGTTAAAGGACCTCAGCAAAATGAGCAACTTTCTTCCAAACTTTCCAAACTTTCTTCAATGAGTCCAGAGTAGATGCCTGCATCACTTGTGGAGGGAGTCTATTCCAGGCCTTGGGGGCTCGGACAGTTGAGCAGTTTTTTGCTATGTCCAGCCTAAAACGGTCATGGAGGAGTATATGACCTTTGGTCCTTGTTATCCCTTCAGGCGCTCTGGTGAACAGATGTTCCCTCAGATCCTGATGCACACCCCTTACGTACTTATAGGCAGCCACCAGCTCACCCCTGAGCTTGAGTTTTTCCAGGCTGAAGAATCCCAAGGCTCTCAGCCTCTCATCATAAGACCTATTCTCTTGCCCTCTGATCATGTGCATGGCTCTCCTCTGGACTCTTTCAAGCTTCTCAGCATCCTTCTTGAATTGTGGAGCCCAGAATTGGATGTAGTACTCACCAAGGCCGAGTACAGTGGGAGGATGACATCCTGAGATTTACCTGAGATGCATCTATGGATGCAAGCCAGAGTTTTGTTTGCTTTACCAGCTGCGAAATCACATTGGTGTCGTATTTCCCAGGGGAGTCTTCATGGAGTCATTGTATTAGCTTTGGAACACAAAACTCCTTCAGGGTTCAGGGGACCCCTCAGATCACCATTTGGGCTGCTATATCCACAACTAAGGAGTATTCTGGAAAGACCAGGATGTCATATGAATATGAATACTGAACATATATATGTTCATATGAATACTGAAGCAGGACAAACACTTTGACCCCTGGAAGATGTTAATGGTTGTGCAATTGGAATCCAAAGAATTTTATGCCTGAGTCATAGAATCATAGAAAATTAGGGTTGGAAGGGACCTCAGGAAGTCATCTAGTCCAACCCCCTGCTCAAAGCAGGACCATCCCCAACTAGATCATTCCAGCCAAAGCTTTGTCTAGCCAGGTCTTGAAAACCCCCAAGGATTGAGATTCTACCACCTCTCTGGGTAATTTTTTCCCCAGTATTTTACTACTCTCCTAGCGAGAAAATTATTCCTTCCTAATATCTATCCTAAACTTCCCTTGATGCAACTTGAGACCGTTGCTCCTTGTTCTGTCATCTGCCACCACTGAGAATAGTTTATCTCCATCCTCTTTTGAACCACCCTGCAGGTAACTGAAGGTGGCTATTAAATCCCCTTTCTGTCTTCTCTTCTCCACACTAAATAAGCCCAGTCCCCTTGCTCTGTCCTCAGAAATCATGTGCCCCAGCCCTCTCACCATTTTTGTTGTCCTCCGCTAGACTGTTTCCAATTTGTCCACATCCTTTCTGTAGTGGGGGGCCCAAAACTGAACACAATACTCTAGATGTGTTCTCACCAATGCTGAATAGAGGGTAATAATCACTTCCCTTGACCTACTGGCAACACACCTACCAATGCAGCCCAGTATGCCATTAGCCCTCTTGGCAACAAGGGCACACTGCTGGGTCATATTCAGCTTATTGTCCACTGTAACCCCCAAGTCCTTTTCTGCACAGCTGATGCTCAACCAGTCAGCCCCCAGCCTGTACTGATGCATGGGCTTGTTCCATCCTAAGTGCAGGACTTTGCACTTGTTCTTGTTGAACCTCATGAGATTTCTTTTGGCCCAAGCCTCCAATTTGTCTAGGTCACTCTAAATCCTAGCCCTATCCTCCAGTGTATCTACTATACCCCCAGCTTAGTGTCATCTGCCAACTTAATGAGGATGCACTTTATGCTATCTTCCAGGTCATAGATAATGACATTGAACAAAACTGTCCCCAGGACTGACCCCTGGGGCACTCCACTTGATACCAGCTGCCAACTAGACATCCAGCCATTAATTACTACTCTCTGAGCCCGATGCTCCAGTTAGTTTTGTATCCACCTTAAAGTCCATTCATCCAGCTCATACTTCCATAGCTTGCCTGGCAGAATGTTGTGGGAGACCAGAACAAAAGCCTTGCTAAAATCAAGGTACACCGCATCCACCAGTCTCCCCACATCCACAGAGCCAGTCATCTCATCATGGAAGGCAATCAGACTGCTCAGGCATGATTTGTCCTTGGTGAATACATGCTGACTGTTCCTAATCACCTCCTTATCCTCCAAGTGCTTAGAAATGGATTCCTTAAGGATCTGCTCCATGATTTTTCCAGGGACTGAGGTGTGGCTGACTGGCCTGTAGTTCCTTGAATCCTTCTTTCTCCCTTTCTTAAATATGGTGCTTTGTTTGCCCTTTTCCAATCACTCAGGACCTCTTCTGATCACCATGAGTTTTCAAAGATGGTGGCCTGTGGCTCTGCAGTCACCCTTGGGTGCATCCTGTCTGGCCCCATGGACTTGTACATGTCCAGTTTTTCTAACTAGTCCCTAACCTGGTCTTTTGCTACTGTTGGCTGCTCATCTTCTCCCCAAACTGTGCTGCCCAATGCAGTAGTCTGGGAGCTGACCTTGCCTGTGAAGACTGAGGCAAAAAAGGCATTGAGCACTTCAGCCTTTTCTGCATCCTCTGTCACAAGGTTGCCTTCCCCATTCACTAAGGGACCCACATTTTCCTTGATCCTCCTCTTTCTACAAACACACTTGTGGAAACTCATCTTCACATCCATTGCTAACTGCAACTCCAATTGCTCCTTGGCTTTCCTGCCTTAGTCCTAAGGGTAGAATGTGGTGACTTAGTCCTAAAAGTAGAGTAGAGGTGACACATCCCCTCTATGTAGCATTGGTCAGACCACAGTTGGAGTACTGCATCCAGTTTTGGGTGCTGTACTTTAAGAAGGAGGTGGGTAACCTCAGGAGGATCCAGAGGAGGGCCACTCGCATGATTAAGGGTTTGCAGGCCAAGCCCTATGAGGAGAGACTAAGGGACCTGGACCTCTTCAGCCCCTGCAAGAGAAGACTGAGAGGTGAACTTGTGGCCATCTAAAAATTCATTAGGGGAGCACAGCAAGGAATTGGAGATGCTCTATTCACCAGGGAGCTTCTTGGGGTAACAGGGAACAATGGTCACAAACTGACAGAGAGCAGGTTTCGGCTTGACATCAGGAAAAACTTCTTCATAGTAAGGGTGTGCAGAAGTTGGAATGGGCTTCCAAGAAGGTGGTGCTTTCCCCTACCTTGGGGGTCTTTAAGAGAAGGCTAGATAGGCATCTGGCTGGGGTCATCTGACCCCAGTACTCTTTCCTGCCCAGGGCAGGGGGTTGGACTCAATGATGTATTGAAGTTCCTTCTGACTAGCATCTATGAATGATTGGCAATGTGTTGGGGGGAAGGGGATGGCAGGGCATGCGTCCTCCCAGATTTCTGTGCCAACAATGGGGCACTGGGCTGCAGCTTGGCTGTAGCCAAGGCCTGGCAGCAGTGGGAGCGGTAGTGTAATTAATGCACCGAAAGTGGAGCATGGGGCTGCAGCCTGGTTGGACCCAACTCCCGACAGCAGCGGGGGTTACAGCTTGGAGTTGTGCCCCTCCCTTTCCCCACCCCCATCAACATTTATGCATCGCCTGTGGGTAGAATCATGATGTGCTGACAAGGTACATTTGTTAATTCATTATTAGGACTTGGAAAAAGTTGGACTAGAATCTCACTTTGGGTGCCTAGTCCATCGTGATGCCTAATAGGTAGATTCCTCCTATATCTGCAAACAGCTTCTAGAGAGAAGAGACACTGAGGTCTGTCCAAAGATGTCTGGAGAATAAAAGGGAGAGATCCCATGTTTTGTATGTATGGGGAGCAGGATAGAGAGGTGTGGGGCAGGAGAAGTAACTGAGAGAGGAAGATTGAGTGAGCTGTGGATTTTTCTCTGAGAGAGTAGCTTGTTAAAAAGAAAACTTACAATTGCAGAGTTAGGTTATCTCCCTCTATAAGAGAATTATTGGATAATATATTTTTGCCACTGAATAGCAGCTAGTAATCTTAAACTTTTGTTTCAGTAATATACATTTTAAACATCAAATTTTGTGTAACTATCAAAGGTGTTTGAGTGATAGGAGCACTGAGTAACTTGAATTGCCAGTAGCTTCAATTCATTTGTAGAGCTGGTTGAAAAAGTCTTGGTGCCTAAACCCTATGATTAAATTTAGACTCTTTTCAATTTTTGACTATTTCATGAAATGATTCTGATTTTTGTTAATGCATTTGGTATTTGCTGGTAAGCTTGTTTAAACTCACTTCAGTAGTAGAGTTGTTTATGAACAGTATATGTAGTTACTGTTTTCATTATTGTTCTCTTGTGCTATGTTCCTTAAGTCACATGGCACTATTTCTGTTCCTTGATTGGATAAAAGCAATAAAGAATAACAGATGCTGAACAGAAAATAACTAAAATACCAAACAACATATATTCTGGTTCACATTAAAAAAAGGAAAAAAAAAGATCTAAGGCTACTACTCATGTCTGTATGAAGAATGGCCTCTTTCCAAATATAAATGAATGAAAAACAGTTTGCACATAATGAACAGTGAGCTCTGCAAACCAAACAGCTCATTGGGATTCATTATTTCATTCATTCATTATTCACTATATTCAAGTGTTGTTTTTTTTACAGTGTTTGACCATCTCTAGTTTTTGTTATTTTTAAAACTTGAAAAATAATCCAGTTTTACATTTCTTATTTATCTGCATTAATAGGAAAAGGTCCTGAACTGAAAGTTCATAAGCCAAATTCTGCTCAGGGTGAATTCCTATTGCTTAATTATGAAGACCAGAAAATAGGGTTCCAAATGTAATGGAAAAGCTGGCAGATCTTTAATGTTAGCTGTGTGAATGGTGACTCAATAACAAACCATTGATGTAGTGACTAGAATGTATAATTAGAGGTATAGATTACCAAATGAATAAACAATGTCACATATTTATGAACATTGGAGGTCCAGAGCTATTTATGCAGTTTCAGTTATTAGTCTACCAGATTAAGTGAAGTTACACCAGGGGTGAACTTGGCTTACTGCATTTGTTAATGATTCTGAAACAAATATGCAATGCTCATTTTATCCAAACTGTGTCACAGTCTAAAATAAGAATATACAAGTGGCAGGTTGGATTTAAAGTACAATGCAGCAGTTGGGCAATATGCATATCAATGAACATGTATGAGAACTGGTGCTCTATGCAAAAAAAAGTTCAGCCAATAATAGAAAAAGATTCAATCTGAGGGCATGTGTCAGCTGTCCTATGAAAGAAAGATAGGCAGGGGACTGTATACTAGCAAAATGAATGCTTTTAAAAACTCCATGAAGAACAGGTAAAGATGAAAGCGCAGGATCAAAAGTTTGAAAGGCTTGCTGACAATTGATATGTGAACATCAGACGCCTTCAAACACTCTACAAATAGATTGCAGCACCAGAACCTGGCACTTGTTGCCCTGATCCTGAAGTTTTGTTTGAAGATAAACCTTTCAAGCTCAAATACATACCCTATTCATTTCATCAAGTAACTTCTAAACAGAGCCAGATGTACAATCCTTGCCTTCTCTTTATATAGACTTGATGACCTGACTTCTTTCCCTTTTTTGTGGCTCCACCAGAAATGTATGTTAGCCCACCTATATATTTCATTGTTCTTTGGTGGCTCCTGCTTCCTGCTTTAGTCACTTTTATAAATCAAGAGTATGGTGCATTCTCTTCCAAAGCAATCTGATGTCTCAGGAAATTTATATTCATTATGTTACTGAACTGTCCAACAGTGCAAAAGCAGTAATTGTTTTCCCATTGAAGGGCTCCCTTATAGGTTTCTGAGAAAGAGAACATAATGTGTTATATTTTTTAAATCTGTAGTGGAAGCTATTTAAAAAATCGGAAATATTTTTATAAAACACTACACTATTGGCTTGATAATATGGATGAGTTCCAGTGCCATCAAAATCTATGAGGGTTTTGCCACTGACTTCAGTGGTGCCAGAATTTCACCATGTTTCAAGGCTATTATTTAGTTCAAATAAACAACAAAAATGAAACAAACCTGCACTATTTTGTTCCTTTAAAATATTGCTGTGTCCTTGTGCACTCCTTAATAAGTGGGAGCCATGTTGTTCAATTTAGTATCTGACTTCTATAGGACTGGTGGACCTTCTTAGGGAAACTACATCAGGACATTTTTAGAGCTGGAGTGCTTAAATTAATATAAAATCAGCCTGATTGTCTGAAACAACCACTTACTTTTATTATGTCATAAACTAAGTACTCAGTGGTGTTATACTTAAAGTTGACATGAAAATGGTCACTTCTAGATTTTTGTAGATAACATTCCTTTGAACTTCAAAGGACATCTCACAACTGTGATTTGCTATTACATCACATGGTTTTCAGACTCAGGCTATGTATGTATGCAATAGCTGTGGGAGGAAAGTATTTTTTATATACAAGGATGCAAAATACAGGTAGGGTTTTCTTGAGTTTGGTATAGGTTTGACATCACCAAGCTAATCTATTGTGTAGCACTTATCCATGCTTTGTCTCCATTAGTTATCTCAATGTAAAATCCTATCTTGTTGTTAAAAGCACACCTTTTGTGTAGTAAAAGATAAAGCCGCAACGAGTTTGCCTATACTAGGTTTTTTTTATCTCAAGCTAATTATCAATTAATTTCAGGTATTCAGCGTGTTCATAAAAGCTAGTGTGATGCACTGCACAGGTTTGCCTAAGGCTACAAATGTTTGAGGATATTAGTTTTCTATAGCAATAGTCTAAAATCTTATACCTTATCATCTGTTCCTGTAGCAGATGGACAGTTACTATACAAAAGTCTAGTAGTGTGTAATGTTCCCAGGCATTAAACTCCAAAAGGGGTCTTTGTACTATCTAGCATTCTCCTTCCTACACAGCTGCTTCAGGAAAGAGAAGGAAGCAGGCTTGTAGTCTGCAAGATAATTATTCTACCTGGGACAACACAAGCGATTGATGCAGAGTAGCTACTTTTGAAGAGAAAAGTTTGGGACAGTGGATCTTACCATATATAGATTTCCTTCGCTTTATCTGTGTTCTGTATGTGTGAATTTGCTCTTATGCGATGACTCTTTTTATACCACAATTTATCTGCAAGGTAAATTCACTCTTAAGTGATCAGTGTGGTGGAAGCCTGCCATCACCTGCTTTGTGTGGTGCATTGTGGGAGTGACGTGCACCAAAATATAGTTTCCTGTGTGGATCTGTGCTCCTTGCTTGTTGTTTGCAACACGTGTTTCTATAATTGCCATCCCCATTATGGCTTCTAAGTGTCCTGCTAGCTTATATCCTACCCCTCTCTGCTGTTGGTGAGTACCAACATTGTCTTGTAAAAGTGGTAGGAATTGATCTGGGGGTCAGTACAGTTGAAGTCTTACATGAATTCGAGTTATGCACTTCTTTCCAGGAATGCATGTACAGCATAAAGTGAAGGAAACCTGTATTAGTGACCAGGCAGAGAGTACATTATTGCATATGCGTTTATTTTTTGTTAGCAGCAATTTTGTTTTGGGTTGTGTTAGTACTGCTCTCTGAGTATCCCAAGAAGAACAGAGCTTCAGGTAGGAATCTATCTGGTCTCTAGATTGCTCTCCAATTGTTCTTCATCCTTCCTCCTGCTTCACACGTTTAGCTGATCCAAAAAAACAAACAAACCCTCCCAAGAAGCATTTTGTTCTTCATTGAAAGGCAACGAACAACGTCTGACATGGAATGCATCTTAACACAGCAAAATGACACAACAGCTAAATATGGACAGTCAAAAAGCCTGAAGCGGAATCAATTAAATCTGGAACCCATAAGTAAGTGAAAAGATAGTCACTTTTGATCCTGGAAATGCAGCCACATGCCTGCAGTATCCCAGGCCAGAAGCCAGGAGGTGGTAGAGCACACTTCCCTGCTCTGGAGCAGACAGCTTGGGCCAAGGCTAGCCCGCCAATCCTGCGGGGGAGGAGGGGGTGTTGCAGGGGAGGTGCAAAGCATCCTTCAATGCTGGGCGATTGTGAGTTAATTGAATCTGGAGGGGATCTATAACAGAAGTTCAATAACCTAAATTACTCGTGAAGGAGCACCTTGAGGGGCTGGATACTCATGAAGAAACACCTTGAGAGGCTGGATAACTTCAAGTCAGCTGGCCCTGACGATCTACACCCCAGAGTATTCAAGGAGCTGGCGAGCATCATAGCCCAGCCTCTGGCACGGATCTTTGAAAACTCCTGGTGCTCTGGTGTAGTGCCCGAAGACTGGAAGAAGGCCAATGTGGTGCCTATCTTTAAGAAAGGGAGCAAAGTGGATCCGGCAAACTATAGGCCCATCAGCCTGACTTCTATCCTGGGGAAGATCTTAGAAAAGTTTATTAAAGAGGCCATCCTTAATGGACTGGCCGACACCAACATCCTGAGGCATAGCCAGCACAGGTTTGTTGCGGGTAGGTCTTGCTTGACCAATCTCATTTCCTTCTACGACCAGGTGACCTATCACCTGGACAAGGGAGAAGAGATTGATGTCATATATCTTGACTTCAAAAAAGCCTTCAATCTGGTATCC
>NW_017728994.1:18127777-18138375 GCF_001723915.1 Gavialis gangeticus | reverse complement strand
TGGTTCAAGCACCCACATTGAACACCTTCAAGAGAAATTTGGATGCTTATCTTGCTGGGATCCTATGACCCCAGCTGACTTCCTGCTCTTTGGATGGGGGCCTGGACTCGATGATCTTCTGAGGTCCCTTCCAGCCCTAATGTCTATGAAATCTATGAAATTTATTGTCTGATATTACATCCATACAGATTTATTTTAAATTGGTTTCAGCCATTTTGAAAGCAGCGTATGTGCACCAAATTCCTATTGTGTTACAGATTTGAACCAGTTTCTGATCACTTATACTGGTTTATGTGTAATTTCTGCCCCTAGCCAAAAGAATAAGACAGGAAGCAAAGATGACATCCTTCGACTTTGGCATAAAAAACTTTTTAACTATTGGATCTATTGATCTTAATCCTCATTCATATCAGTGTGAAATTAGAACCCTGGTTCAAATAATGCAGAATGATAAGCAAAGCTAGAGAGAAGATCAGCTTTCAAGAGGGACCTAGAATGGCAAGGTCCAGAGGCTCAGGAATGCAAGTGTCAGCATGTAACATTGACTTCTCAGCATGTTTCATAAAGCTGTTTCTTATGGCTCGGCTTGCTTGCTTGCTTGCTGCATCAGTTGCTGCTAGTAAAACACATCTTGTCCAAGTGAAACTGAAGAGGAAATGTAGAGAGGCAGAATGAAGCTGTCTGGAGTGGAATTTGGTCAGGATAATGGGACTCAAAGTGGACAGTTGAGAGTAGTTCCTGTATTGTCCTTCAGTTTGCAGTTACCTTTGTTCTGCCAAATAAAAGTACATTCACCAGACAATACTGCTTCATACATGCTGGGGTACTGGCATTTTAGCAAGATGGAGGGCAACCTTAGAATAAATTATTCCAAGATCTGACTTTCTTTCGCATATGAGCTGTGCTGAGATTACAGTGTGCAGCAGAATAATGGCTGCAGATGATCACTAAGAAATACTTCTACAGTGTTTTTATGGCAAATATTTAGATTTACTATCTCCTCATACACCACTGGGCAGATAAAAGATCTGACACTGCTAAGGCTAACTGGCATTAGTCCTTGTTACATTATTGTCTTTCAGATGGAGCAAGCACAGATTTGTGAATGTGCTTCTCTGTCTAGAAGTCTCACATGGGCAGAAAAAAATCTGATACCCAATATAGTACTAATCACTAAGAAAATATGATCTCCAAAATTTAGTTCCAGACCTTAAGAAAATGGCTCTTTAAAAAGCCTGTTCAACTATACAAGTCCCCCCAACTTTTTTTCCAGATAGTCTTCTGTGTGTACAGCACTACAAAATGGGGCCACTGTCATTTCTGACAAGTAGCTGGAAATAGAGAGTTGATATGACTCGGTACCTCAGTCTCATTGTCCAATTCATTTCATCAGTGTATGCACAGGAGGCTCATTGATTATATGTAAGACCAGCAAGAACGCTAGGTTTGCTTCACAGGATTGCCTGTATTCAACTATTATAAACTCTCTCTCTCTCCTCTGACGTGTGTATGTAAATAAGTTTTTGGGTCTTACAAATTTGACAACATAACCAAGTTTATCTAAGAGGGGGAAATGCAGACACAGCTCTTTTTGTTAGAAAGCTTGACTCATTCAAAATAGGGATGCATGAACAGTTTTAAAAACACCAGCCTATATCCTAGTAAATTCCTAACTGCACACTGAATAACTGAGTTTCCACAAGTGTATGAATATTAATTTGGATTAAAGTTCTATGATAACACAAATATCTGAAAGTCTTTTTTTTTTTTTTGCTTCAGAAGAAAAGGAGTGCTGGTAACAAGGACTGGTTACCAAGGCATCTATCTGTATGGTAGGTTGATGTGTTCTCTTTGGTATCAATTTCACTCCCTTCTCAGGGAAAGCCCAGCAGATAGGATGGCTCCTCCCTTGGAAACCATGTACTCTTTTAAAATCCTCTTTGAAATACAGTGAAGATTCCTTTCCTTTGTACCCTCCATGGATAGCACAATGGGAGCTGGGAAAGGATATGTAGGAAGGATCTGTGAGGGTCAACCAAAAATAACCTAAGGGTTAGAGGAAACGTTCTCTCTGGTCCTTCTGTGTTACTTGTACCTCAGTACTCATGTTGCTTTGTGTCTTTTCTTGGCAGGATCACCTGGGGAGTATACATATACAAGGCATCAGTTGTTCTGTGGGCTAGATCCTCAGTGAGCCATGTAAGGCAACCCAGCTCAGTTAGTACACACTCTGATTCTGAAAAGGTAGGAGGAGGAAAGTAACAGCAAGCTACCTCCTTTCTATAAACTTATCGTTTTTCAGTGAATAATGAATCTCCCAGTGTGCCAGGGAGGTCCATTTTAATTTTCACTGCCTGGCCAGAACCAGCCTCCAAAATCTGAGACTGTCCCAGTCAGATTGAGACATATGGTCACCCTAAGTATAAAGCAAGTAACCCTAAGTATAAAGCAAGAGAGATTCTTCCTTGTATAATCAATCATTCAGATTTCACTTTTGATAGCTAGCAAGCAGTTATCCATTAGCTTGGAGATGCATGCTGGGAATCCTAGTTAAGCTATGACTACACAACAGTCCTATGGAAGGTGCATCCAGGCTAGAAGCCCCTGAAAAGACTACTGTCTTATAAAAGTGCGGGTCAAGCTCCTATAGACATGCTTTTAGGTTTCAGAAGTAGGAATATGCTTCAATTTGAGCTTCTCATTCCTTATTTTGAACTTGAAATAGATTAATTTGTTGAGATGTCAGAGGTCCAGAATGGAATGTCCATGTACTCTACTCTCTACTCTGCATCGGATGTATCCAGTGCAACCTGTAAAAATGCATCATCTGTTCATTTCATTTATAATACCTGTTCATTTAATTTATAGTACCATGGTCTTTGGTGCCTCAAAATGCTTGAGATAGCTTGTATACAGACTGAAACAATGTTATTAGTTCAAATCTCATTTGGAAATATAAAGTTGTAATTAGACCTGCAAACTAGGGGGCCAGAAAATGAATTGAATTTGAATGCAAACAGTCTCTTTAGGTGCATCTACACATGCAATTAATGTGATGCAGTAAACAGTCCAGCAGGCAGGTGGAGTGGTGCAAACTGTGAAATAAGAAGATCTAGCAGACAGCAAAATTGCCCTAAAATAGGTTAGCTTGATTAGTAGAATGACCATTAGACAGGGGAATGATCATTAACAGATTATTAACCTGTAATGATTTTTAATCTGTGAAGTAAAGAACAATGGGTCATTAATGGGCTATTGACTCCCTTAATTGCCTGAATAGTAATACCAGAGCTTCACCACACTGCCCTGCCCCTGCCTGCAGCAGTGCCACTGAGTAGGGGGGACAGGAGAGGATGGGAGGGGCATATTCCAGATTTCACATTGTCCCATATGATCACCCTATTTATACTAACTGTGGTTCTTTGAGAGATTGTTCACACTGGTTCTATGATGTGCTCTCCTCCCAAATACTACAAAGCCCTACTAGTCTGGGTTTGTGAGTGGTAAATGGACTGTTGGTTAGGCTCTCTGTTCTTTATGCAGAGATGGACATGGGAGATACAGTAGGCTATAAACTGAATATGAGCCAAAAAATCGCTCTTGTTGCAATGAATACATTAATTAAATAGATTTACTGGGTTGTATTTACAGGAATGTCACTTGCAAATGAAGGAATTTTCCCACTCTATTCAGCAGTGGTATGGCCTCACTTGGAATACTGTATCCAGTTTTGGGCCCTGTCCTTCAAGAAGAATGTGGACAGTTTGGAAAATGTCTAGCACAGAGCAAACAATTGATTAGGGGCCTGGGAAACATGACTTATGAGGAAAAGCTGAGAGAGCTAGGGCTGTTCAGTCTGGAGAAGAGAAGACTGAGGGGGAATTTTGTAAGAGTCTTTAAATATCTGAAACACTATCAGAGAAAGTGGAAAAAGACTATTCCCTGTGGCTGTAAAGGACAAGGCTAGGAGAAATGGCCACAAGCTGCAGCAGAGGAAATTTAGTCTGGAGCAAGAACTTTCTGGCCAAGCACTAGAACAGGCTACCTAAAGGAGTTGTGGAATCTTCACCTCTGGAAATTTTTCAGGAGAACACTAGACAGACTTGGCTGGGATAGTTTTTTCAGGGATGATTTTGCCTTGAGTAGGTGGATGGACTAGATGACCTTATGAGCAGGGATCTGGGGTTTCTGTCTGCCATGGAAAAACAGGGAACAGCAGGTTTCCCCTTACAGGCTGGCAGAGTTCTGGTCTGAAAGGGGTTGCTTGGATCTAGGAAGAGTGGGAGGAGGGCAATCGGGCAGGGAGCACAATAAGCTCCTGCAGCTCCCCACATGAAAGTCTATGGAGGAGTCATAGGCGATGCATTGGGGTGGAGGGGGCACATGGCCCCCCAGATTTCTGTGGCCACAGTGGTCACACAGCCCAGTGGGTAGGACCCAGCACAGGAAGGTGGAGCAATGTGTTAAGAGTTGTTGTTGCCACCAGCAGGACCATGCTGCCAGTAGCATAAAGAGTAGTGTAGCAGGGGGGTTGGGCATGTTGCCCTCACCTCTTCCCACCACCAGCAACTCATGCACCAGGCTGCAGCTCTACTCCGCCACCATGGCTTGGCTGCCATTGCCACCACCACCACCACTCCCTTGAGGGTGTGGTTCTACCCAGGAGGGGTGGTGAAGTTGGGGGGCAGTTCGGGTGCCCTGAGGGGAGTTGTAGTGGCCAGTTGGGCTGTGCTGGTGGCATAGAGTTGTGGGCCAACATACAAGCTGCTGGTGGCAGGCAGAGGTGTGGGCAGCACATCCCCCTCCCCCCCGGTCCATTACTCCTCATGCTTCTAGCAGTGCAGCTGACATGGGGGTCCCAGTGGCAGCAACAAGTCTCAGGGTCCCATGCTGGATCGAACCCCCTGGGCTGCAGCGGTCCCGGGGGGAGGGCAGCAGGGTGGGGAGCCCCACAGCAGGCAGCCTGCATCCTGCCCCTTCTCCCCCCACAGGCTCTTCTCAGCTCCACTCCAACCATGCATCACATAAGTGGGCCAAGGAGGAAAACCCAAGCCCTACTCTCCGCGCTCCTCCTGCCTCCTCCCCATCCACAGCAGCCACTGCTTCCTGTGTGAAGCACCTGGGGCTCAGGCACTGCTAGCTGGTTGTGGCTGGCGCCTACAGGGCAGGGAGCAGGGATTGGGCAGGATGCAGGCACTGGGTCCTGTAACCCTGGCAGCTGGGGGCCCCCTCTGGCATGGCTGAAGGGGGCAGGGGGCTGTGGGTCAGAAGTGAGGAGCAATGGTGGGGAAGGGGGACTGTGGGTTGGAAGTGAGGGGCACTGACAGGACCGAAAGGTGTGGGGAGCAATGGGTCAGAAGGGAGGGCCACTGGCAGTGCAGTGTGGGGGCTGTGGCTTGGGAGCAAGAGGCAATGGCATGGGCAGGGGTAGGGAACCAGCATATCAGGGCTGCTCAGTGCCACAATGCAGTGGGTAGGGACAACTGCAGCTGGACTTTCATCCTGTTGAGCAAAGAGGGCAGGGAAGCTCTGACTTTCCATGATAAAAAAGCAAAATCACCACTATTTAAAGGTATTTGGAATTTATTTTATTATTATGACTGAGGCATTGGTAGGTGCCAGTGGAGCTTTAAAATTGTAAATATATTAATAAAGCATTGTGGTCAACTGATACCTAGATAATGATGTGTTGCGGTTGGGCTTAGGGTACCCTTGTCCGCACTTGCTGTAATTCTATGAACCGTCAGTGTGTCCTGATTTTCCCACCTGCCACATCTTTGATGTTATTAATATTATTTTTTGGATATTATTAGTCAGGAGGGGTTATTCTCTGTTAGTTCATTCTTATTATACCTTTTTAATGAGGTTCACATGCAACATACATATATCATCTGGTCCACTTATCTGGATATTTGCCCCGAACTCGAAGTTTTACATCCAGCCACTGTCTGATTATGATTGTTAACTTTTCTTAATTTTTGTCTTTTACAACTTCGTACAAGTTCTCCATACAGTCAGAAGATGTCCATTGCAACTCTTTTTAACATCACTTATAGTATTAACTTTGTAACTGTTCTTACACAATGACTTTATCCTCTAACAAATAACATGGATAAACTGAACTTAGTGTTCACGAACTGACTCTCTCTTAGGATCGTCTTTCCTTTCTTTTATTTTGTTCAATTTCTTCTCATCTCAAGAGCGATCTTGTGTCTTCAGATCCTTCTACACAAAAACTTTTTATTTTTAATAATATTTGAGTCTCCATTCAGCCTTCTCTGTAGCTTATATTCATGAGTCCTCTTGAAGAACAAACCAAAACAGTCTATAACCTAGGAAGAAAGGTTTAACATAAGTCCTTTTTTTTTCTTACTATTACAGACGAGTGTGCCACATCCCTCAGTTTGTCTTTTCAGAGATCTGCCCCTTACTGCGGTCCGTTCTCTCCTGACACTACTGGGCGCAATTAGTTTTGCTATGGATCCTCTAAAGATCCTCTTTCATTCCACTCTCTTCTCCTTCTGCTGCCTTCCTTGCTTTTGGACCTTGCATCCCGCTGCTCCACTGACCTCTCAGAGCTTCTATCCTAATGTAGTAACAGCTCTGGAAGTGGCGTTCTCAGTTTTCTCCCGTTGCGTCTGCACTCACTCCTCTACATGGTGTTTCATTTTAATTGCAGACAAAGACAGAATTTGGGGAGGAGGTTAATGAGAAAATGTGGGTTTTTTTAACAGAGAAAACCAGGATCTCACTCATGAGGTCCCTTCAAGCCTTACTTTCTTATGATCCTGCGCAGATAGTGCAGTAGACTGGTTCTAGTTGCTAAATTCTTCATATATGAGTTTTGCAGAAACTCCTAACAATTGTCTAGATGACAGACACTTGTTTACAGTACCTTTTGGTTTATTGGGTTTAATTCACAGGTCTTCATCTAAGGAGGCAGGAATCTGGGAGGAAAAAAAGGCTGATGATGTTTAAAAGGCAGCCTAAATGTACAGAACTTAGTTATAAGTATCTTGTAACAGGGTATGCTGTTGCTATTTGCAGTGATCTCAATAGTTTGTTTATGTATCCTGATTTTACTGTGTTCCTGCTCAACTCCCTGTACATCACGTTTCCTGTGTATTAGTTTCAGTGTAGCTCATGCAGAGAGAACAAACAATTCAATTGGGAAGTGGAGTTTGCAGAACAGACTGTACACACCTAACTCTCTTGTTGCCAAGAGTCCAACTCAGCAAGAGTGATCTGCCCTTCCATTTGTGTTTGTTTTAAATAGCAAATCATTAGTTCTGGGATACTGAGCAGTTCTCAGACTGTAGCTGAGGAAAAAGTTTTTCATGGATGTCCTAAAGGAATGTTCTGCTTAATTAATTGGGGTCTTTACATAGTCTGTTTTGCTCACTGTGAAATCCTAATACAATAAACAAGTACAATAACTTCCAGTTGTTTCCCAGAGGGGTTCTACCAGCAGTGATGCTGTCATGACCACAAACCATTCTTCATCTGCTCAGTGTCCTGTGATTAACTACAGAGACAGTATAGCTAGAGATGCAATACTTGAGCTTCATATGAAAATCTATAAATCTAAACTGGTATGTCCAGTAGATATGCCATGAACTGGTACAGCCTGAGCTAATTGGATCCTGTGGCCATATTGTCAGCTAGTCCTGAAATCTAGGTCTATTGTGCTAGGAGCTGCACACAATTCTCTTTGTATGTTAGGAATGACAAATAGTAGTGCCCACTTTTCTACTTGTCTTCTGCACCAGTGGGTTTACCTACTAAATGGGCTCTTACTCCTGAATTAATTTAATTTAATATCTAAGCTTCATCTCTATGATAGCTTACCATTCGTGTAGAGTTTCATCCTGATCTCACAATTGCTCTGTTGACTGAGCCTCTTGTATGTGAAATGGTCAGTTAAAACCATTGTTGCCTCCCCACTTTTTATTTAGGAATACATAGAATTTATTGAGGAACTCTCTTCTGTAGGTGTAATGGTTGCTACTGTTTAATCATCTTTGAACAGCAGGATAATGGGGAATTTGATCTGGCTGAAAAATGTTTAAATGTCAATTAAAGTATTTTTCAAAAAAATAGTCACTGTTTTTAATCACCTCATGAAAT
This sequence comes from Gavialis gangeticus, assembly GCF_001723915.1. NCBI lineage: Eukaryota > Metazoa > Chordata > Crocodylia > Gavialidae > Gavialis > Gavialis gangeticus. The sequence goes on along the minus strand of NW_017728994.1, from coordinate 18,130,248 downwards.
TTTTAATTAAAAATTTAAATATAGGTTAAAAGTTTCAAGTATGCACTTTAGAAATCACAATTTTCTACAGGAGTTCTAGTGAAAATTCTTTACCACTTGGAACTGAAAAGACAGACAACTCATGCCACTCTCATTGTTAGTGATCATTTAGGTCACACATTGCTGCTCTTGAACACCACCTACCTCCAAGGAATGATACTCCCGAAGTCAGTAAAACCACTTATGAATGACTAGTACATGTCAGTATGATTCTGGTTGTCAGAATCTACATGGTGTATTTCTTGGACAAACCTTTACAATTGGCAAGCTACTATGCAAGAAACTGGATTCCTACTTTGAGGAATTTATAAATTAAGGGCTGGATCCTCATTGGTGAAGTCAATGGAAGTTATGTCAATGGGGCCAGGATTTCACCCTCGGAATGTGATGTATTAGCTCATGAAATGAACATGGAATGCTACTGAATCCTAAAGAGCTTGGCAGAATAAAAGAGTTGCAGAAGTTTCTTAAAGATAATTAGATTTCATGAATATTAATATTGTTACAATTGCTTTTTTTGAAATCAGGAATTCCAAAGATCTCAAAAGATTGAATTGTATTGGAAATTGACACAAATCTGGGGGAAACTTCAACAAACCACAAATTTTTTTGAACTTTTAGGAGTTTATCTAAGTGAACCCAGGGACAAAAACTTGTAGTTTTCCTCACTTACATTTTATAAGGCTTTAAAAACAGTACAGTATAGAGACAAGGAGTACTTTTTTAACACATTGATTGAACTGTTTGACCTGGGGGATAGAGATGCTTTGCAAGTGGCTCAGAACACAATCTTCAGGAAACAAGCTGTTGTGTCTTCAAATTCTTCCCTAGTGTTCAGTTCACAATGGTAGGAGAATTAAGTGTGTCTTGTAAGGAACTGAATATGAGAATTTGTCCAGGGATGGAGAAGAGTTAGAGAGAACAATGTGTTGGCTGTTTTCCAGCAGAGGCTGTGCATAATAGTAAATGATGTCATGTAATGGAGAATGCAGAAGAATTCTTCAAACACCTCACATACATAGGTATGCCACTAAACAGTTAGTGTTCATAAAAGTACATGTGGGTTTTGTTGTTGATTTTTTTTTTATTTTAATGACATGCATTTCAGGCTTCTTGGTGTCTAGGAAAACAGTAAAGTGACAATGATGATTGTTAACATGGTGGCTGGCTGGTGGCAATATGGATTTGCCACAAATTGGTTAAATACTTCTGTTCTCTGCTTCTTAAGCTTTTCACCAGACTATCATATATTATCACAATGAAAATGTAGTTCAGTTAAAGTAGTAATGTTAAACAAAGCCTGATGTATCTAAGTAGCAAAATATCCAGAAGAAGCAATTTATCATATAAACTTTGTGTGGGTTAATGCAACTCCCTCTTGTCCCACCCCTCAACCACACCAATCCATCCCCCCCTTATTTAAAAAAACAACCCTTCCAAAAAACCCTGAAACCCTTGGAATCTGCAGTTTGTAGCCCAGCCTATCATGGCGCGCCAACCTGCTCATAGCTCTGGCAGTAACAAATCCCTTTTAGTTTGTTTTCCTTCCATGCTAGTGAGTTACTTTCCATCCACAGGTAAAATGTTTTCTCTCCTTTAACAATATCTGAAGTTAATGTTTTCTTCCTCTTTGTGGAATAAGGAGGTACGGTCATCATTTTACCACTGCTTTCTTCACTCTGTCTGATGCTCAGTAGAGAAGAAAAATTACTTTAAAAGTAGCAGAGTGTTTATGGTCAGGTTTATGAAATCTTTTCTTAACCTCAGGTCACAAGAAAATTACTTGCAAACAGTTTGGATCATTTCTATGTGCTTAGAAAAAGCATGTTTTATATCTCAGATCACATTTCATTACCATTCAGATTACATGTTAAAAAAAAAATCATGTTTTATCAGGAAAGGTGTCCTTAGCATATTACAGAGGATAGCAGTAAAAGCTGAATGAAAAGAGAAATCCCATCACAACTTCATTCAAGATCTCCCAGCTACAGGAAAGAAAAGAAATGGTGGAACTTCTTGTTCTGAGGAATTTTTATAGATAAATATGTCCAAACACTTGTTGCATACAACTGTTACATGTAGATTTGGATAGGAGTGAATATGGAGACTCTGTTGTAACATATTGAGCTTTCAGAAGACTTCCATGTACGTTTAAGTGTTTAATATCTGGAACTTCACATGAGGAGTCCCAGAAAAGAGCATCCTCCAAATGCTTTTAAACAAAACCATTATCATGGATAGGATTTTAAAAGGGCTTTTGTTGATTTGCTGTTTTTACTTTATTTTTTTTAAAAACTGACATGCACTTTGATGTGGGGCAAACTGTGCCATTTGGGGCAAAATAACCCTGCCTGGCTCCTTCCAGATCTGCAGCCAGGGGAAGCTAAAGCCTGGGGCCAGCACCTGTGCTGTCCCCAGGAGTACAAAAAGTT
>NW_017728994.1:18126943-18127675 GCF_001723915.1 Gavialis gangeticus | reverse complement strand
AAAGCTGCCCTGTCAAGTAGCTCAGCGCTCTCAGGAGCTTCTGGGGCCCAGCCAATTGGTACCTGGGGACACTACCCCTTCTGCCAGCTGGATTGCTGAAGCCGTACGAAGAGTTCCCTGCACCCTTTACTCACTGTAGCAGTCTGGCGGTGGGGGCTGCTGCCTGGCTGTGACCTGCTGCACACCTGCCAGACCCAGATGGGGGTTACACAGCCAGTAGAGGCATTTGCCCCTCTGGGCCAGCTGCCAGTGGGCTGTGGCTGCAGGGTTGGTCTTTGGGCGAAACTACTGTCATGTGTGCCCCCTCCCTGGCCATCTGGGTACCAATTGCCCTGAAGATGTTCCCACTGGTGGCCTGTTTGAACTGTCAAAACATGACCTCCTGGCCCCAACTGGCCACGAGGTCAGCCACCTCCAGCTGGGTCCAAGGTGCTAGCTCTGAGCAGGCAAGGTCTTGCCACTGGCCTCCCTAGAAGGAATTCTGGAGTTCCCTATTTGAAAACTGAAAAATTGCTGATAAAAAGCCTCAACTCACTCCAGGAGCAGGGGCTATGGGGGGCTATGGGGCCTTCTGGCAGAGCCCCCCCAATGCAGCACAGGGCAGCAGGAGGCAATGGGGCATGGACTGGGGCCACTGGGGCTGTCACCTGGTCCCACTGCATGAGGGGGCCCCAGTGATCCTGACCAGTAGCTGATAGTGCCGGTGTGCTGGGGGGGTTGTTGGTTTTTTTT
>NW_017728994.1:18124488-18126471 GCF_001723915.1 Gavialis gangeticus | reverse complement strand
AGGGATCAGGGGAGCCAGGGAGGAAGGCGGTGGGTGGGGCCAGGTGGGGCAGGTCTTGGGGGGGGTGTGGGGTGGTAGGGCCAGGCAGGGCAGGGATCTGGGGGGGCTGGGGGAGCAGGCAGGGCTGTCAGGGGTCCCCCTATGATCCCCTCCCCCCTCCTTCAGTTCCCCCCCACCCTACTTACCAGCACTGGATCTCGGGTCCAGCTCTCTTTGTCTGGCATGCTGCCTGCCCTGCATGAGGAGGCAGCATGCTTCAGCACCAGGACAAGGGCCCACCATGGAGATGTTCTGGCAGCCAGAGCATCTCCGTGGAGGACACAGCCTCCAGCTGCTTCAGGGCATGGTCCGGGACCATGCCCTGCCCTGCTTTTTTGCACTCCATTTTTTTTTGACCCCTAGATATCCAGGGATCTAATTTTGCCCTGCAATACAAATATGCAGCATGGAGAACATTTTCTCATTCCTGCACATACTTCTTGCAGTGTGTGGGATTGTCTGGATGAAGACGCACGTGTGGGCTTGTCTGGATGCACCCATGCCCTCTAAACCTAAAATTATATTAGTCTTAAAGGGACAGGGGATTGGAGTTGGAGGTTGCATATGCACCAGTGTGTCATCATAGTTAATGTGATTGGCACATTTTTCTGCTGCCATCAATGTTCCTTTAATATACAGATCTCCTTAGTAAGATTCATTTTTATCTTCCATTGGTGGTCCAAATGAAACCAGCTCTGCTAACTGGGTTCTCATTCAGGAGGTGGACCGTAGCTCTACCTTCCACCAGCGTCAATAGTTTCCTTGTAGACCATGTGTACTGATTTTTCCTAAGCATTAATGCTTCCACTTCATCCCAGCCAGATGAGGTTGATGATATGTCTCTGTTAATAGTCTGAAGATGGCCTCGTCATTATGGAATATTAACTTGTAGGTCATACTTTATTAAACTGATTACAGGAGATACCAGCTGTATCTAAAATAGGAATATGTGTAGGGGAAAGAGAGTATTGCTGTGATGCTGAATAGTAGGGCCACGCAGTGGGATGGAGAAGGGATGAATAGTTCCAGCCACATCACCTGGCTAACCTACATTCTTTCCTTTCTTCTGTGTCTCTTCCTTTCAAATTGCATATCTCACCAACCTCCAGTTTCAGTTCCCTTATCTCCCTTATGTTGGTGTTAGGCTCCTACTGGCAAAAATAAATAAATGTGTCAAAACTCTGCTTCTATGATATTCTGATTACTTCAAGCACTCTTGTGCAAGAAGCATGTTGGATCCTAGCATACTTTTCCTGCACAAATACATTTAAAGCAACTAATTAAGAGAAGAAAAGTATGACACACAAGTATGTGCAGCAGGGAGAGAAAGGGCGGCCGCAAATATTATAGCATATTACTTAGAAGAAATAACTAGGAAAGAACTAGTGACTGATTTAAATACTGTGATTCCTGCTGTGTCTCATTTCCTAAAACCAGGATATGCTGTCTGATGTAACATCTGCTTTTTCTATTTCCCTATGCTATGCAAACATCCTATAGCTGGTTTTGATTTTTGGTGGGCATTGTTTACATTAACATGGGAGTTATTGTTTATGATCTGTGATAGCATGCTTAGGTGTCCATTGGTATCAAAGACATTCAAACTTCTGGTTTTTATAGCAATGCACTGGCACTTGCAGTTTAGGGCCTTATTACACATTGCGCTTTGAGCTGTTCAAATGCTGTTGGGTGTGAGTCCTAGCTTGAGTTTGGAGCAGTTGCACCTTAAGGCTTAAAACCTTCTCTGACTGTCCTCCATCTGCATAGCTGTGACTTGCCACTTCAGAGGGCTGGTGAACAGGGGCCTGATTAGGAGCTATGACTATGAGTTGTCACTGCAGGGTTGGTGATCCAGAACAGGCTTCTAAGGCTTCTATCCCTGCTCTAGTAAGAGTGGGTGGGGGGTGGAGGTGAGAGAGATGGGGTTGGGAAGGGCACATGAAG
>NW_017728994.1:18117796-18119488 GCF_001723915.1 Gavialis gangeticus | reverse complement strand
GATTAGGAGCTATGACTATGAGTTGTCACTGCAGGGTTGGTGATCCAGAACAGGCTTCTAAGGCTTCTATCCCTGCTCTAGTAAGAGTGGGTGGGGGGTGGAGGTGAGAGAGATGGGGTTGGGAAGGGCACATGAAGCTGAAAGACAGAGAGTTAATAGGATGGGGGTGGGTAATGAAATGGAAGGTAGAAAGGAAATGGGGGGGGGGGAAATGAAGTCAGCCAGCCACTGAAGGATAAAATAAAAAGTACAAAAACAATTAACTTACTTCCTCTTTATTTCTTTTTAAAGGGGTCTTGTGTTTTAATAAATTGGGATTTGGATTGGAGTGTGAGGGATGCTGGTCATGTTTCCCAGGGTGGCTGGGAGGTGGGAGCACTGAGAGAAGGCACTTTTAGGGGACCTACTGTGCCTGCCCCAAAAAGGAAGCCCCAGCTCACAGGAGCCTGATCCATCCCCCTACCTTGTTCCCACACTCCCCCCACCACACTTCCCTAACTTCACTCTATGTGTGTCATATAGCCAGGTCACAGGCAATGCACCCTGCAAGCTGTTTGCATGTGAGCGCAGTCCTGGGGGTAGGAAGGTCACACCTCTTGGGTCAGGAGGGGGAGGTGGTTTGGTGCCAGAACTGCCTGCCCTGGGCAGTAGAGTTCAGGGGTTTGAAAGCTTGTCCACATAAAACAGGAGGTGGGGGAGGAGACACTGAATCTAGGATGCTGGAGGACTGCAGCTTGGTTGTTTCATCTGTTGGGAGTGACCACATATTAATGGAACATGAACTGTGTAATATGGATCAGAGAGAAACCTGCCTTGGAGTGGCATAACTTTAAACTGCTTAAAGTGAGTTTAAACCTAGTTTCAGGTATTAGTATATGGACAATCCAGAGGTTAAGAGCTCCAGGAGCCACCTAAAATATTAATTTAAAATTAACTTTTAAAATGTTACGGTGGCACAAAGGTGATGAAAGGCTATGTCTGTTTCAATCCTGTGAGGCAATTCACAGCTTTCCAGCAGCAATAGTGGTAAGCTTGCTCTGTGTGTGTGTGTGTGTGTGTGTCTGTGTGCGTGTGACATGTATATAAAGACAAATTATGATGTGTCAGTGGAAGCACAGAAATGAGATTTATAGTGGGCCTAGTTTTACAAACATTTTGGCATGATTGACTTAACTTGCATTGCTATAAGATGAAACTACTCGCATAAGTAGGTCCCATCTGTACTTAAGTCTTTTCAGCCTCAGGGCTTAGGAATATAATGTCACATTTCTGTCCTGTTTGTTGTGTTTAATTTAAACTTCTTACTTGCTACTTTTGAATTTCATTAGTAGAAAATGAAAAATGAAGGAACAGTAATACACTACAGGCCTTACTTGAGCATGGGACCCTATGTGCTCCATAACTTTAAGTGTGGGCAAAAGTGTTCCAAATTTGTTTTACAGGTGGAAATTGTGTTTGGTCGTATGGGTAATCCCTATGTATACCCTGACCTCTCTTGGGCATCTCTCTCATCACCATTTTATACCAGAAATATTTCTAATTGTCAGGATCAGTTCTGAATATGCAATACTTAAAACACTGTTATGTGTTGGAAATTATTGGTGGGTGAAGCGGGACCTATTCAATTAAGATTCGGATTCAGCCTGAATCAGAGACAGTGATTCAATTTATTGATTTGGATCACTGTCCCTG
>NW_017728994.1:18114722-18116550 GCF_001723915.1 Gavialis gangeticus | reverse complement strand
GGGGGCTGGACTCGATGATCTTCCCAGGTCCCTTCCAGCTCTAATGGCTATGAAATCTATGAAATCTATAAGATGCTGGGGTGCATGGAGCATTCCACAGGAGTGTGTGGTGGGGGGGTGAGGGGGCTCCATGTGCTCAGTGGCAAACCCAGAAGTGGACCAGAAGAACTTCTGATGTACTTCTGGGTCTGCCAGGGAGCATGCTACCCCCCCCCTTGCACCTCCCTGGGTCAGCAATTGGCCATGGGGGGACCCTGGGTGCCCCCCCAGACCCAGGAGGCCTCAGTCACTGAGCCGGGGAGTGCCATGGGGGGGCCCCCAGTATACTCCCCAGTGGACCAGAAGTGCTTCTGGTCCACTTCCGGGTCTGCTGCTGAGTGTGCTGGGGATCCCTCCGTGCTTCTGTGGGAAACTCCAGGTGCCCCAGCATCGCAGCACTCATGAGCCCCTGCTACCTAGAGGTATGTAGAAAAAAATATTTAAAGCTGTGTCTATGTCCAAATTTCCAAATCTTTCTGAATCAATTCAGAGGGTTCCGATTTGATTCTGAGAGATTAAAGGGTCCTCTGATTTGATTCGGATTCAGAGATTCAGCCACTGAATCAGGCTGAATCTCTACTGAATTGAATCAGGGACCAAAGCTTCACATAGCTCTATTGGAAATATTTTTGAGTAGAATCAGTTTTGCAGTGAAAGTCTGAAAGAAACTGAAGGAAAATGTACAGGAGAAGAAGCAGCTGTAACTTCTTCCCTAGACTGACTGAGCTTCTTGTAGAAGTGCTAGTCAAGGGGAAGTACTGTACTGTATGGAGCTTTACAATAGAAAGACAATCCCTGCTCCAGAGAACTCATAGTCCAGAGCTTAGGCAGATGAGCCAGGTGATAGGAGTGAGGGGAAGGCCAACATAGCAGAAAATGGAACAAGTTATTCCACTTCTAAGCAGAAGTCTCAGAGTACTACAGTGTAAAGGAGAAGGGTTTGTGACATAAAATAGATGCCAACAATGAGTTGTTGTTTATTTTTGTGTGTGTAATAAATGATAGGAAATACTGACCTTAGAGCACATTTTTTATTTATGTCTGAAATGCATGTGGTTAGTTTCAGACTGTTTCTCAGAGGATGAAACAATTTGGAACACAGTGATATTTTATTTCTCTGGTGTAGCTGGGATTTTTGTTCTGTGACTAACTGATCTGAAAGGAGTGGATTTTATAATGAGTGACATCTATTGCTGGACACAGCCAACTGGATTCATCATGCAGCAAGCCTTTTTACAAATAGAAGTGAGGCTCATCTGTGAAAAGTGGCTTGTAAATTCAAACAAGCACTGAACCTCGCTAACCTCATCACCAGAAGCCAACTTCCTACAGCCCAAAACACCAAATGGATTCAAGCCATGCCATGACAAGACATGCAAACCCTGCCAACAATATCTCCAGTATCACCAAGTGCCCTGATGGAAAATATAGAGGAGACACCAAGCAACAACTACGCACTAGAATGAGCTCACGCTGAAAATCTATCAAAGATAAGAACACCACCTGTCTCCAGTCTCTCAGGCTTGACCCTCAAAGGGAATTTACAAACCACTTTTCACAGAAAAGCTTATGAACTGTACTTCAGCAACCTCCTAGGTACAGAAAGTCATGGACTCAATATAGACATTGGAATTCTGACACACTACAACCTGCCAGACATATGATTCCCCAGGTACCTCTCTACTTTTACCTGCACTGCTACAATCCCTTTCCCCCCCACCCTAGCCTGTCCCTCACCCCCTGACACCTACATTTCCATTTTCACTGACTGGCTTTTTTGCCTGCACTG
>NW_017728994.1:18105259-18109722 GCF_001723915.1 Gavialis gangeticus | reverse complement strand
CCACCCCAGCTTGTCCCTTACCCCCTGACACCTCCATTTCAATTTTCATGAGCTGGATTTCTTGCCTGCATTGCATGCTAGCCTCTGGCATCTTCACTATTCCTTCCATCCAGGAACAGCACCAACTGCAGGTGCTTATTCTGCCTCACGAAGGGTTTTTCAACCCAAAAGCTGGCATTCTAGGCAGCTAAAATGAGCTCACCTGGAGCCTCAGAACTCCACTGCCACCAGCAAGCCTCAGGCCTGTCAAAGATGTGACAGGTCTGGCCTTTCTACAGCCAGGACTCTGTGTGTGCATGTGGTGGGTGGATGTTATGGCACTTCTTACCTGCCTTTTACTAGGGAGATCCTCAATTCTGGCATTTCCTGGGGCTGCTGCACCACCGACAGTCCCACCAGGCCTCCTGACCCTGGCAGAGTGCAGTTTTAGTGGTCATGACCAGGACCTGGGGCCGCCTCCTTTCCCATAGCACCAGCTCATACCTCCAAGTTCGTCCTGGCATGGGGGCTCAGCAGGGACATGCTCTTCCCTTGCTGGTTGGTGATGCAGTGAGTGCTGCCTCCAGCTCTGAGAGCGGGGTATTAAATGGTTTTTTAAAAAGTGAAAAAAGGATATAGGTGTGGATGGAGTGAGGAGGATGGCATTCACTCCATCTGCACCTGGAGCTTGGGGAACCCCAGAAGTGAGAGTTTCCCCTTGAGGAACACCAGCTGCTCCGCCAAACCAGGATCCAAGGAGGTCCAGTGGGATGTCACTTCATCACCTGAAATGCTGAACACCTTCTCACTCAGAACACTGGTTGCTGGACAGCACAGGTGTTCCCAAGTAACCGTGCAGTAACAGCTGCATCTCTAGTAGAGCCAAGGAGGTGATCCTCCCCCTCTACACGACACTGGTCAGGCCACAGCTGGAGTATTGTGTCCAGTTCTGTGCGCCCCATTTCAGGAGGGATGTGGACAACATGGAGAGGGTCCAGAGGAGGGCCACCCGCATGATCCGGGGACAACAGGGCAGACCCTACAGTGAGAGACTGCGGGACCTGAACCTATTCAGCCTCCACAAGAGAAGGCTGAGGGGGGACCTGGTGACCGTCTATAAACTCACTAGGGGGGACCAGAAGGGTTTGGGGGAGACGCTGTTTCCCCTAGCGCCCGCTGGCATAACAAGGAGTAATGGGCACAAGTTGATGGAGAGGAGGTATAGATTGGACATCCGCAAAAACTACTTCACAGTTAGGGCGGCTAGGAGCTGGAACCAACTTCCAAGGGAAGTGGTGCTGGCCCCTACCCTGGGGGTCTTTAAGAAGAGGCTGGATGCCTACCTGGCTGGACTCATTTGAGTCCCGTTTTTGTTTTGGGGTTTTGTTGTTCTCCCGCCCTGGCGGGGGGTTGGGCTAGAAGATCTACTAGGTCCGTTCCGACCCTAAATCTATGAAACTATGAAACCATGACCAGATCAGGCCACATCTGGCTGTGGCTTGACCAGTAGGCCAAGGGGTCACACAGCAGTGGCTTCACGTCCTCGTTGAGATAGGCAGCCACCAAGGCCTGAGTACTACCTGCCTGATGGTGGGGTCTGGTGTCTCTGGACCCCACCATGGAAGCCATGCTCTTGGCCCACATTGATAGTACTTGTGGTGGAAGAAGAGACTGGCTGGTGGATGGTATACTAGCACGGGACAGCGGATCCCCCTCTTCCATGTCCCCCTGCCTTTGCTGTTCTGCCTCCCTGACTCTCTTCACCAGCACCCCTGTCCACTGATGCATGCTTTGGCTACTGCATATGCTCCCCTTTACCCTCAGGTCACACATGGCGGCCAGCACATGGACCGTACTGGACCGCAAGGGATCAAGACGCTTCCTGATGCTCTCCTTCAGCTGCCTCACCAATGCTTGCATGTCTGGTGATAGCGGCTTGCCCCAGCCAGGAAGACTAATACCCTAAAAGTTCTCCATTTGCTTCTGAAATCCCCTCACTATGGGGATCACCTGACTAAGGAGGGCGTTGCCAGTGCTGAGGGTCTTGGTGGCCTCGAGAAAGGACTTGAGGACCACCAAGATCTGGGATATGGTATCTCACTCAGCTCTGTTAAGGGGGCCGCTGATCCCAATCTCCCCAAGCAAAGCCATCTCATGGATGGCCTTCTGTTGCTCCACCAGCCACTTGAGTATCAGGTATGTGAAGTTCCACTGAGTCTCTACATCCTGCATGATTTTGTGCTGTGGGATGTTCAGCTCTGTCTGTCCTGCAGCATCTTGCCCCCCTTGATGCTCTGGTGGAAGTAGCCTGTCACCTTCCTGCATTAGGAAATGAGCTTGCTGATGGTGCTGGGGCCATCAGCAGCAGCCCTGTCCCCCTGAAAGGCATCCCTGACAATGAGGTGGAACTTGGGTGCCATACAGCAGATGCCAACAAAGTTGGCATCATGTACTGCCTTGAACATGTTGGCCCCATTGTTGGTGACCATGAACCCACGGGTAAGCTCGCCCTTCCCAATGAGCCACCCCTGCACCAAGGGGTTCATGGACCCCATGATCTCTGTTGCTGTGTGGGACTCATCCATCACCTCAGCTTGAAGGAGAGCCCACTGATGGCCTGACTGGTCGCACCAGTGCCCTAAGAGGGAGAGGTAAGGGTGATCTCTACCCTGGCTGCTCCGGATGTCTGAGGTGAAGTGTAAGTCCACTTGTGGACCTGCCTTGCACAGCTCCTCCCTCAAGTACTCCGTGCCTACCTCATACAGGGAAGGCACCACCCTCCCGCTGAAGGTGGTGTGTGCGGGCACATGGTAGGATGGGGCCACAAGCACCATGAGCCACCTGAACCCTGACTGCTCAACTAAGGAGAAGGGCTGGCCATAGATAGCAAGCATCTCCCCAGTGGTCTGGGTGATCTTCCTCACCTTTGCAACATGTCCCCCTTTCTGTGTGCCTTTTTCCCACTGTTCCAGGGTGGCCTACCTCTGTTTTGGGGGGATGGGGGCTTAGGAGCAATAGGGGGACTTCCCTTTGGGCATACTCCCACTGGTGCCAGGATGAGGAGGAGCAAAGGCAAGGGGGTGGTGCCTGTGGAGATGCATCAGCGTCCCCGTGGTACTCATGTGTTTTGTTCCGTTGCCCTGTTGGCTCGGCAGTGCAGGCAGATAGCTTACGTGGGATCATCTGCCAGCTCAAAATGATCCCAGACCATACGACCCACTTGCTTCTGGGGTGTGGGTGCATGTGCAGATGCTTCTTTTTCCCCCTCCTCAGCAGGCAGAGGAACAGCAACAGGAGGAGCGGACTCTTGCCTCCGTACCCACTTGCCTCCGTACCCTCTGCCTTAACCACCTCCCAAGTGCCGTCTGGGGAAGGAGACCTGGCTCTAGGGGAAACTTGAGAGGTGTGCAGCACAAACTGAGATGATTCCCCCTCCTTCCCCAGAATTTCTCTTGCTTTGGCACTTGGATCCAGATCCAGATCCAGCTCTTCCTCTGGCACTGGAGGGCTTAGCATGGGAAGTGAAATGGGAGTGGAGGAGACTGTCACGCTGGTGCTGCTGCTTGTTGTCATACTGGTGGTGGTGGTGGGGGCTGTGGCTGGTGCTTTTGGAGGGGATGCAGACTCAGGCACAGGTAGTGGCACTGCTCCCCTTTCCAAGCTGCCTGTAGAACTGGAAGGCTCATCCCTGCTTGTTGTAGGAAAGAGGCAGTTTAGGGGGGGACTTACAGCTCTCCCTTTACCCTTCCTCTTCCCCTCTCTGAAGTCTTGCCAGCTGCCTTTCCAGCATGCTTCATGGTGTGTTTCATAGTGTCTTTGCCTTGGTGTGCTGGAAAGTCTGCATGTTCTTCTGTAATGTAATCTAATTTATGTAATATATGTCAATAAGATAGTTGTATATATGTGTATTTATGTAATGTATGTAAGTATTTATGTAAAAAATAAAATATATAAATGTACGTAGTATGCCTTCCTAAATAAATTCTATATTATAGTATGAAATATATGCTGTGATTCACTGAACAGTGAATGGAATGCACACTGTGAGAGAAAGCGCAGATTTCTTTTCTGGGGGAAAAGAGTCAAAATAGACTAACAAAAACAAAAAGAGGATTTGAGGGCATTTCATTCCTTCCTTTCAATAAATTCAATAAATTGAAAGAAAGGAATGAATATAATAATAAAATAAAAAGATATAGAAAGCAAAAGGTATTCATGAATCCCACTTGCTATGAACAGGCTAGCAAATACAAAATGATAGCCTTTGTTGTCTGATGCTGCTGAGCTGCTGGAAGACACAGTTCAGTAAGTGACCCCAAGGCAGAATGCAGCTCAGTTCAAACAATGCTGCTTTTTATGCTGTTTTTCCATCCCTCTCCCAGAGCACTGTGATTGGAAGGGACCTCAGGGAAGGATCACAGTCACTGGCCAGCTAGACAGTCAATATGAGAGCAGTCCTTCCCCGCCTCTTTCCCCTCCCTCTC
>NW_017728994.1:18081887-18100259 GCF_001723915.1 Gavialis gangeticus | reverse complement strand
AGTCCTTCCCCCCTCTTTCCCCTCCCTCTCCTTGCTTTCTGTTTCCCTGCAAGCAAGCCCAGCTGCAGCTTCAAAATTCAAAACATTTTGAAACTTTAAAAATGTTTTCATTGCCCTCATTTCATTTCAAGGCTGTTTCAAAGCCTTTTGTTTCATTTCAATTTTACTGTTTTGAGCTCGAAATGAGTTGAAACAGCATCAAAATGAAACTGCCGGTGAAATTTCGCACAGCCCTACCAGGCAGGTGGGACCTTGGATGCACAAAGCATGAGCCTCAAGGTTGATGCCTGCTGCCAGTGACTATACTTATTGAATCATTAGAGGGAAAGTAAAAAATTCTCTTACAGTCCATTTTAAGAGAGAATGTGATACTTATTCTTATAGAAGGGTCCTTTCAGTAGGTACATTTTGCCCAAAAGCTCATTGCAGACTTCTTTTCTGCTTTAATAGTGGGAACAATACTCTACTTCTGGCCCATTCAACTTTACAGCTATCTGTGCCTCAGACCCACCAAACTGCAATGGGCTAGTCTTAGATCCCAGATGTCTCATCTGAAATAATTTATAACTGTGTAACATGTATCAAATACTGTATTAGAGATGACTGTGTTGTCTGCCTAAGTACTTTTTCATCAGAAGAGCCAAAATGAATAAGGAATGTAAAGACATTGGACATGAATGATTAATAAAAGGGAAAAGCTTTCCTGAAAAGTAATGAAAGATGATGATGCAGCCCCAGACCCACGTGTTCATTCAGAAGAGTAATAATGTAGCTTGCAAATATTCACTGAAGTCTCTAACAGAAATCTACCCTGCCTCATGTTGAATACCCTTAATTTAAGATCTAATAGCTTCAAGTCTCTGGTGGGTTGAGGAAGGGATATTAATTCTGCCACAATATGGGATTAGAGTGGAAGCAACAGCAACTTGTTTTACCTGTGCTGTTGATTCAACTGTAGTAGGTAATGGTCTAACAACAAATAGTGGAAATGAAGAGGAAACTCACTGAAGTTCATAGTTGCATCCTGAGCTTGTATTCTGAACCTGAGCAGCACTGAAGTATGGTCTGATTATTAGAAGAAATAGTTACAAAGGAGGAGATTTTCCTGCTTGTAATTCCTACGTGGATTGTAGAAGGAAATTTTGAGAACCAAGTATGACTATACATCCCAACACATTTTATTTCCCTACTATTTTAAGTGATGCATTTTGATTAACATAAACTACATTGACAACATTTTGGTAATTTTCTCACAACAATTTACACAATGTAAATATACATGTTCACTAAAAAGCATTAGCAACATTTTAGCAACATAACAAGCATCTTTAAATAAAATGTTTCTGTATATTACAATCAGAAAATAAATGTTTCTGCTGAGAAGCATCATTCCATTATTGATTTAGCTAGAATATTTGTGACAGCAAAAGTGCAAAGACTTAGATCTAAAGGGAAATATTTAGATGTGAAGTTGCATGTCAGTAGATGGATCTTTTAGGAATTAAATTTTTGCAACCAAATGTCTTTTGATGATGCGCAAAAAAGATTTAGGTTACATTAATTTAGACCTTTATGTGAATTTGGCTCAGAGAGAGTATTTGTTTTATATAAGCTTCTCTAAAGATATTTTCAAATTACTTCAAACTGAATAAGACAAAACTTCAGTTTATTGCCTTTTGAATTAACCCTCCTAAAGGCTAATGAACTTGAAGACTCATTTATACATCAAGATCTCCCTGGCAGTTCATTCTACACAGAACCTTTTTTTCTGACTTCTTTAATATCTATCATTACTGATATTAAATGCTATTGTAAATTACAGGACAGCTGGATCTAGTTTTCATTATAACCCATGCCTTACCTTGATGGGAAATATAAATGCACTTGGATTCATGAGTTTTGCAATTTACTCAACATTTTTCTTCAAGGAGATCTCCTTACAACCCTTCAACAGATTGCTGACATGGATTCTTTATTAAATGAGTGGAGAGAGAGAATTTAAGATGAAACACATTTTAAGGAGAAAAGTGAGAAATGTAGTTATTGTGAATATCATGTATATTTGCCTTACCGGTGATTTTCTTTGTAGTACAATGGCAAAGTTAACAATGGTTGATTGCATGCTGCATATTATGTAAGGATAAGTGATTTTTGTCCAAAAAAAGGAAGAAAAAAATTGACTAGAACTGTATGTGTGATAATAAGATGTAAACAGATTGCATTTAATTTTTTTGAATCACTTAAAACTATGGATCTTGTATACTTGGCATTAGAAGTGATTGCCCCATTGACAAACAGCCTAGCTTACAGGTTATTTCTTAAACAGGAAGGTAGTTGCTGCCAGCCCATGGTAATATATACCCCATGCAAGAGGTTTACTGCCTAACATTTTAAACTACTGCATCCAGAGTATGATCTATTTTGCATCTATATCCCATGGTGTGTATAAAAAAAAAGTATAGGGAGAAGTATGAAAACAGGGATTTTTTTCCTGCTGTGCTGGACTTCAAGTGATTAAAAACATACCTATGTTACTTCTCCATCCTTTCCCATCCAACTTTCTCTAAGTCTCTTCTAAACTATACATAATTGGTTAAGAGGTCTAGATTTGTATCTTGCTGCTAGCTCTGACATGCACCTTGCTGCCTGGAAGTGATCTAAAATTCCCTGCCCTATGTTCTGTCCTGAATAGAAGGGTTTTTTTCTGTGTGTTGTTTTTGTTTTTTTATTGTGGGTTGCATGGGGAAACAGGGCATCCTTAGCTTGCATTCGTATACAGTAACAGCCTACTGTAACCTTGGCGACTTTGAGCTTTCAAAACCAATGTGAGAGCAGCAACATGTAGAGCTTACTGAAGGTGTTGCCTTGCATAATTCTTGTAGGATTGCGAGGTGTGGCTTGTGGAGGAGAAAGATGCTGGCTTCACTTTCTCTTTTGTTTGTGTGCACAACTTGATTTAATATTAGTGGGAGTTCACCACTGCAAATGCGCCCATTCACCTCATCAGAATTTCAGATATTTTAGCTTTTGTGCTTTTCATTTTTAATCATTACCTCTTGTTTATAATAGCCTTTTGTATTGTCATGGGAGTTAACTAGTTCTGGTATAAAACAGGTCTGTCCTTACCATGGTCACAATGAAGATTATCATCTTTAACTTGTCCTTCATTTTAAGGAAAAAAACCAAATTCAAAGTACCTAAAAGCAAATTTTACTTGCCTTGCCAAAAGCTGATTTAAAACAACTTCTTTCTGTTTCAAATATTTTCTGCTTTTATGCATGGTGGAACCAGCCTGTGAGAGAGATTCAGGGGCTATTAGCAAAATGTAAGTTCAGATTTTTAGTTTGCCATGTGTGGAAAATGCATATTGAATGTAAATCAAGGAGCACTAGTAGATTCAGGGTCAGCATCAGAAATAGTGGATGCAGCTTCCAGCAATGGCAGAAGTAAAGAGGCATCAGAGCACAGCAGGCATGACTAATGACCAGACATAATTCCTGCTACAGTTGCTTCTGCCAATATCCAAGTTGTCCTCACCCATTTTCTTCCTCTTCCTCATCCCCTTTCCCAGCAGGTACTGCCAGGTCACACTTCCTGGTCCTCTCCTTGATATAGTTCTTCTCTTCATCAGAACCTTTATGGAATAACTGATTAAAGTGTAGTTAGCTTGACCTTGTCTGAGGCAAGATTGAGCCACGTGAATGGAACCAGATGCATACAATTTGGAGATAGTTCAATGGAGAAAAGGACTTTTCCTTTTGGAGTAAGTGGCAGTTGACAGTAGGTAGAAAATAATTTTAGAAGTGGAGAGACCGAATGAATGCATCAAGTCCTAGGCAGACAAAGAAATAGCAAAGTCATGGAGACAGAGAGATTAGACTGAAGAAAGTGACCTGGAGGAATGCAACAGCCCCAGGGAACTATTCAAGGCTGGGAATGTGTTTCATGCTTTTTGAAAACCCTTTTTTTAGCTCCTGCAAAATGTAAGCCAATCAGTTTGGGCTGAGTCTGGAGTATGTTTATCCTGCAATCCTTTAGTCACAAATTAAGCCATAATTTAACATGAGAAATGTCTTATGTATTTAATGAGACCTTTTTTGAAACCTCCCAGTGATCTAAAACAAATATAACCAAACCTGAAAATCCAATCATATTTTTGGCAGACTCTGTTGGTGAGCAAGAAATTTGCATTATCTCTGTATAGTTTAAATAAAGATAAATCCACCCAAACTTCTCTCTGTGGAATAAAAAGAAATGTTTACTGGTCTGCAGACTTCCATTTGCAAGTGGAGTTTATGGCTTGCACATGTGAAAACTGGCTTGGGAATCTGCACACTTTCAACATAAACTTTACAGTCTGCTCCCACCAAATATCAACTTACATCCTAACAGAACATAACTTTTTTTAAAGAGGCAAACCAGAGACGGGCCTGAGGTTTAGAATCAGCCAGTGAAAAATGCTTGGATGAATTCCAGCTTCTGAATAGTCATTCTTGTCCCTTGCAGAGGAAATTGTTTGGCTCTCAGGATTCTGGAATTACTGCAGTCTTCCTTGCATGTGCATGGCAACCAGAGCCTATGCTGAAGGTGATGGGAGTATATTATTTTCCCAAGCGACAAGGAATCATAATTATAGGAGCATGAAAACAGACAGCTACCTATTAGTAGTACTGTTGAACACAATCTGCATTTTTTTCACTTCATCGTGGGCTTGGGAATTAAGAGCTACAAAAACTAAGTTTTAGAAATGATTGTAGTGATCAGTTCCCGGTACAGCAACTTTTTTGAAGTATTAACTATGATAATTTTTTTGTCAAGTTTGCATGCATTCAGAGGTTAAATATTGCCAGTCCAGTCTAAGGCAGTAATGAATAAACACTGCTGCAATTTCATGGCAGTTAATTGACATAAGTAACAATTTGGAGATAGTTCAATGGAGAAAAAGACTTTTCCTTTTGGAGTAAGTGGCAGTTGACAGTAGGTAGAAAATAATTTTAGAAGTGGAGAGACCAAATGAATGCATCAAGTCCCAGGCAGACAAAGAAATAGTGAAGTCCTGGAGACAGAGAGATTGGACTGAAGAAAGCGACCTGGAGGAATGCAGCAGCCCCAGGGAACTATTTGAAAACTGTTTTTGTGACACTTGTTGAGTTGTAAGTCATAGTGGAAGTATAGAAGAAGAATGCTCTAAAGCTAGTAATAGAAGTCTATTGAAATGGATCACCATAGGTGATCCACTTCATTGCGTGAAGTGCACGTTGCCCATTGTGCCACCTATTGATCTTGCTCCGGACAGCTCTGGGCTGCCCGCACTCTCCTGTCATAAAGCATATCAACATTTACTGCAATAAAGTGGGAAAAATTATTACCACTTTTTGTCTTAGCCACAAATTTGGGCATTTGTGTTGTGACAAAGGGTATGGATGTCTATTTCCTTTCTTTTCATGCTGCCATAAATTTTCATGGCAGGAGAAAGGTCATGAAAACCTGTGTCTGTTTCCACCCCCAAGAGCCACTCAGGTTTCTGATAGATTTTCAGGTTTAGTTTCCCACTGCAGGCCTCACTTGAGCATGGGGCCCTATGTGCCCCATAACTTTAATTTACAGATTGTGGGCAAATTTACAGATTGTGTTCCAAATTTGTTTTACAGGTGGAAATTGCATTTGCTCCTGTGAGTAATCCCTAGGCGTACCCCTGATGTCTCTTGTGCATCTCTCTTGTCACTATTTTACATCAGAAATATTTCTAATTGTCAGGATCGGTTTGAATATGCAATACATAAAACACTGTTATGTGTTGGAAATATTGTTGAGTAGAACCATTTTTCCAGTGAAAGACTGATTCTTGATTCCTGAACTATGTGGCTTAATTTTGAACTATTAATGTAGCAAAGGATTTTACTAGACCTTTAGTACTTGTATATACAATGACAGACGTGTAAAATGCATTTCTACTATTGGATTAAAAAGCTGATTTTTACGTTTGTAAACAATAGTTCCTGTTTAGAAGGGAGTTTAACAGAGAGTTTAACACTCCCATTATTTAAGGGAAAAACTTGCAGCAGATAGAGTCCAGGAAGCTGAATAGAGGGTAAAGGCAAAGAAGTAGGTACCAGGGAAGTCCTCTTATGCAGGCAGAGGACTGGTCAATAATGAAGATGAGAACACTTGCTGCCAGTGAAGGGGACGCTGCACGGAGTGAACTGGCTGCAGTAAGGCAGGCAATTAGATGCCATAGGGTAGGAGTGCCTAGTACAGGTGTGGCTCTGCTGCAGTAAGGCAAGAGAGCAGAGCCTAGCCAGGCAAGAAGAAAGCAGAAGCAGCTGTAGCTGTATTTGTCAGCTCTCATGGCAGCTAGGTGGCAGGTCCTGATGAACCAGCCTTGAAGGTGGTAGGGAGAGCCACATGACCTGCAGGGGCAGGACTTAGGATGTATAGAAGCCCATGGCTTGAGACCAGGAGGCAGTCTGTCTCTGCAGGCTGCCAAGGAAGAAGCTTTGTTCTGAAAAGGAATCTGTCAGTGACTGGCTGGGAGCTGTTTGCTCCAAAGACTACAAGTTGCCAGAGATAGAGACCTGTACTTAAAAGACCAGAGCTGAAACACTCATTGAGAGCTTCCTGCAATGAAGGCTACAAGTTAGATGTTACAGGATTATATGGTAAGGTTAGTTACACAGTCAGAAGGAGTAGGACTTTTGTAGCCAGTGTACTTACGTTTGCATTGGAATTGTTACCAATAGTTTGGAATCGGGACTGAAGGGAAAGTCCCAGGGGTGCCAAAGAGGCATGTGACAGTTGTGGAGAGCCTGTTCAGGGACTGAGCCCCAATCCACAAAGCAAGCTTTTCTTATAGGAAGAAGACTAGAGAAGAGACAGACATGAGCACAGTGCCCAAGAAGGGGCCGTGTAGCTCAAGAGAGGTGAAATCACAGCCTGAGAGAGGCAAGGCTGGGGGCCTGTAGCCTGAGAGGGGTGAGGAACATAGCCCAAGAAGGGCAAGAACCAGAGGAACATAACCCAGGAGTGGTGAGAAACAGGATCTGGGAACCATAGCCCAAGTGTAGCAAGAATCAACAGGGCCAGGGAGCCCCATAGCCCAAGAGGGGCAGAGACTGGTTAGGAGCATAGGAACCTGAGCCCAAGGAGAGGCAGATAGGAACAAAAGCATAGAGGCCTGAGCACCAGAGGCAGAGATGGCCTAAAGGCATAAGGACCTGAACCCCAAGAGGGGCAGAGACTGATATGGGCTAGAAGGCCTAGATTGATTAAATGGAAATTGCATTGATGGGTGGTGATTGGTAATGCTTGTGAGGCATAAGCATGGCTGTAGGGAAGGCCAGAGCCATAGAACTATCCCTTAAAGCAAGTGTTGTGGTGGATCAGAGACTGGCCATAAGGCCCACATAATGCGTGAGGCAGAGGCAGTTTTGAAGCTTGTGGAGTCTAGGAGGGACTTGCAGGTTATAAGTATGGATGAGGGGAGACCCAGGGAGCGAGTGGGGAGTAGGAGCTGCATGGCCACCAGGGGACATAATGGCCACACCTGGGGCCCAGTACTGCTACAGGGAGATTATTTCCCACCCATACCCCCCACCATTTCAGGACTAACAGGCAATTGCAAAGAAAAAATATATATGCTGAAGACCACTAGAAGGCCTAAACCTGAATGCAAATTATTTCTGATAAATGCAAAACTTGTGACTAACATAACCATATCCCTATTGTATAGGAAATGAGATAAGAAAGACAGCATTTTCTCTTACTATGAATTTCATATTAAGTCAATCCTGCTGAGCAAGAAGTGACTGTCCAAGTAGTTCAGTAGAGATTTTGGCAAAATCATTTTGGGGCACCTGTGGTCTATAGAAAGAAGCGGTGCTTACTTCTCTAACCTTTATCAAACAGTGCGGATAAAGCATCATGAAGCTTATTTAAACAAACACATAATGGAAGCACCCAACAAGCTAACCCCTGCAAATCCTGTGTATGCAGGAAAACTGCTTAAATACGTATAAGGAGAGTAGTTGGAGAATACCCGCAACTTGCATATATGTATTACATGAACAGAGCAGCAGGATTTTGCAGCTGCTGTACAGCAGAGATGCAGATTCATATTTACGCCTGAAAACAGAGACTGTGTAGTTGTCTAATGACACCAACCCTTTGTGTGGCTCCATGTAAGTTTCCAGTGCAGTTAAGCTTGCACCTGCGTTCAAGATAGTGTAGGGAGAACTCCATGAATGAGGTATGTACAAAGAAAAATAGGTATGGAGTGCCTTTCAAATCACTGTTCTGGACTGGTCCGTCAGTATAATCGTATTATAATTGCATTGCTCAGGCACTGAGTTTCTTCCCACTATTCAGTGGGAAAGGCCACAAATGTATAAATCTAGATTTGAATAGATTGCTATTTAGTTTTAAAACATTTATTTTTCCAAGGGGAAAAAATAAATTGTTCAGCCCTAGACATGCTAATCCCACGTTTCTTCTCAAAGTCTCTGTTCTCCAGCTGTAATATGCCAACAGCTCCTGTTGACTTCAGGTAGCTTCCCTTGGTAAATAGGCCTCATGAGAAAGGTGACAGGGGCAATTTAGGGCAGTGAAAGTCCCCTGTAATGTCTCTGAAAAAAAGTAGGCAGATATTTTGCCCTTCAAAAAATGAATCAGTTGAAGAAGTTTAAGTAGGAAACCAAGCATATGAGCCGCCATAAAGGGTAATTTTTCTGGTTTAAGAAAAAAAAGAACCACATCGAATTATGTAGAATATCTCGAGGTCTTCATCTTCAGAGAACAGGAAAGCTGGTTAAAATTCTTAACGTTCCCAATTTCAAGAATGCTTTTGTTGGAACTTTGACAAAAATTTGGTGGTGGCATTGTGTGTGTGAGTTAAGCTATTGTACATATTTTCACCAGCTCTGCCTATTAAACTATCGCTAATTGTACTCTCTGATGAATTGTCTCCTACCTATTTTGGTGACTGGAAAATGGGTTGGGGAGCCAGTTAAAATATGAAAGAACTAAATGAATGAAATTTAAAGGGAGAGATGAGGAGAGAAAATACTTTGTGCAAGTGTGTGAAAGAAATGGGGCTGGAAAGAAAATAGGACAAAGACAAGTGTGGTGTCAGAGGAAGAGAGAGGGAGTGTGAATGGAGAGAAAGAAATGCTCTGGAATTTAGTGGTGGTGTGTGACATCTACCTGTTATCCCATCACAGAGGTGAGATGCTTACTGAAAGAGAAGAATGGATTTGTTTTCCTAACAGACAACTTTACTTGTAACTTTTCTTGCCTCCCCACTCCTGTTTCCTCCTTTTCCATCCCTGGAATACAACAAGGGCCCTTTCATTTTTATACCCTTTCTCATAGTTTGGCATGATACAGCCTCACGTGGCCTATCCTTACTCTCCCTGACGGCAGCTTAACCCCATTGTTCTTCCCCACTTGCCACCTTCCATTCTGGTTCCTCCCTTTCTCTGTACGGAGCTTCCTAAGTTCTTTTTACTGCTCTGCCTCTTCCCACCATAGATTTGGGATCAGGGACTAGTTGCAGGGAGAAGTGAGTCATAATGGGAGAATAGGCCAGGGGAGGAGATGGATCATGGATGGGGGCTTCCAAAGTGGGGCAGAGATTAGTCCAGTTTTCCTCGCAAGATTTATGACTGGCTTCCCACACAGAATGGAATCAATTGTGTCACCATTGCATATGGTTGAAGAAATGCAGCCTGTGAGAAATTGGCAGTGAAAAATCAATCATTCCTTCTCTACCCTGCCCACCACTGTGTGAGAGCTGTATGTGAGGAAATGCATTTCTTTTCATTTTTACTGTCATATTTTGCTTGTTATAGTTCAGAGAAATGAAGTAGAAGAGTGCTGCAAAATGTGCTTTGCATGTTTGCATTCTGTTTATTTATTCTGAAAAAAAGAACATTATATGGGGGGAAAAAGCAGCATCTATATCTTTCTAACATCCCACTGATGTTGGAGTCTGGGAAGAGCTTAGAACCTACTGGTGTGGCTGTTGGCACCATGAAGGGTAGATATGGGCTGACTAAATAAGGGAGCACAAACTTTGTGGGCTCTGTATACACATCTTATTTAGTTAGTTTATGTAGGTGCCTATCTACCCGGCCTTCTGATAGACTTCAGACTAACATTGCTAATTATCTTTCTCTGCTTGCATCATGGTTACCCTTGATTTAATTTGCATTGCTTTTTGTGAGAGCTACAGGTGATGAATCTTTGGGTGATTTTGCACATGCTGGGTGGGTGGAAGGCACTGTAATTAGAGTGGCTCCAAGAGCTGCTCTAGTTAAAGTGCTTGCAGCATCTTGTATACCAGCGTCCCCACACTTCAAAATGGCAGCAGGGCACTTGATCTAAACCTCATTGAATGGTGGAGGTGTAAGCCTTGATGAAGACTTCGGGTCAGCCTTGCCCAGTCTGAGTAGTTAGCTGTAGGGTAGCAGGCTGGGATGATCAGCTCTGTTGGTTAAGCTGAGGCCCCAGATTTGAGCCTGTGGCTTGATACCCACCTTCTGGTGCACTATCCCCATTCTCCAGTGTTTCTCTTTCAGGTCTTCAAGGGATGAAAGGTCACTAATAAAGACCCTTCTCCTCAACCATGCATACATACCAGTACAGCACTAAAGGAGGAAGGGTGAGTGTTGGCCATTTACTTGGTGTTGATGGCACTCCCAGAACATTTTTTTTCTTTGAACCCTGCCTAACTGTATATGGTTATACCCAGTGCCTTCATCAGTTTCAAATAACTTTGGGTAGGGAACCAAGAGATCTACAAACACTGTTGAAATATGAAGGTCTCTTATTGGTCTTCTCTTCTCACCCAATATACCATTTGAGTAGAGTTGTACAAAGAATGGAAGAGGTTTCTCTTAAGAACAGAGCTCCCTTTCCAATGACTAAACTGAATGCTTCCTTGTTTCCTACTTGCACCTCTCATTCCCAGAATACCTTTTAAAGCTATCAAATTACTACTCTGGTAAGAAGAGTGTACTATGAAGAACACCAATGCAAAATTTGCAGTAATTAATTTCATCATTAAGAAAACGTAGTTTTGTGTCCTCATGTCTGTTCTACTGCCATATTTTGCCTCTCTTTTTCACATTGTGTGCTTTTTGGTTAGGAACATAAATTGCACATAAACCCATTTAAGTGATCAGAAACTAGTTTAAAACTGTAACAAAAACTCAATGCACATACGCCAGTTTCAAAGTGACTGAAACTGGTTTAAGATAAACCTGGTTGAATATAGTATCAGACTTAACTGATTTGGCTCAAACCAGTTTATGAATCTTCTGTCCCAGACTCCTTCCTGGTTCAAGTTAAGTCACAGTCCCGCAGCATCCCAGCATGCTTTCCAGCCCTGGACTGGATTGGGCTGGGCTGGGCTGTCTCCTACAGAGAGCAGGGCTTGCCTCTACCTCTGCTCCCTACCTGGACCAGTGAGGGCTGGCTGACAAAGGGGTGGGGAGGGGCAAGCCCAGCTGGGGATGCAGCCTAGTCTATACGGAGGTACTGTTCTCCTCAGGCAAACCCTAGTTTGGTCTGGGACCAGGGAGGGGAGCTAAACACCCCTTCCTCCATTCAAACTTATTGCTGGCTGCAACTGTGGACTATAAATCCTAGAGGCACCTGGAAGCAGGAAGAGGAAGTTATGAACAACCCTGAAGAGTCCTGCTGTTGTAATTCTGGACTGCAAATCCCAGAAACCTCAGAAGCAGCAGGAAGAAGTGAGCACACAGCCAGAGAGCTGTGCTTTAGCACCCCTGGCTTCTAGTTTGAGCCACTGCAGGCATGTGGCTGCACTTCCTGAATCAAAGCTACATGTCTGTTCACTTCTATTTCAATTTAATCTGTGCATCTTAGACTAACCTGCATGGACTGAATCAAGGCAGCCTTGGACTTTTTAACTGTCTATATTTAGCATTTTGGGGCATATTCCTGTAAACATCAATAAAGCCACCTCATTGTCACCCTTCACAGTAAGGCTTCCTTGCCTTCTCCTGACCAAAGAAATCTGGTTCCTTTATAATCCTGATTTGTAGGAAAGTAAGCTTTATTGATGACTCGAGCAACATCAGTTTTGTTTGATCAGTTCAGAGCAGCAGATGATCAACTCTGTCAACTCACTTTACAATATTATTTTATGTTACTCATTATAAATTGGTAAACAGTATTTGCTAACACAAACTTACTCAAATTTAGTCCAATTTATTTAGCAGTGGTCCCATTTGGTTTTTGTTTTCATTTTCCTAACTTTATTTTCTCTCTCTCATGCCAGCAGTTACCTCAGTGGCTCAGCTTGGAAACGGGTCACCCTATTGCCCCTTTTCTGTTCCCACTGTCTGCCCTCCACCCTATTTATGCTGAATAGTCTGCTTCTGTTTCCTAGATACCAGTAATTAATATTCCTCCTTAAAAACTCCCTTCTGTCACAATGCTTCTAACAAACACAACACTTACTAGATAGTAAAAGTGCTGTGGCCATAGATTTTCTCTCCGACCAGTATTGTGTTGTTTCCATTTACTTCCTCTGTCTGTTTTTGTTGTGTCCACCTTATGCCACCTTTCTTGAACTCTGTTATGCTATTTAGTCATGTCGTGGTCCATGATTATGTTCTAAATCAGGGTCAAATATTTGCTTGCACTCTTCCAAACAAAGCAGAGGATTCTAGTACCTCTAGGTTATGCTTTGTAATAACTCTTCCCTCTTCTGGAAGTTTAACCAAACATTAACTGTTTAGAGGGAGATGGGTAGGAAAAACTTGTGCTTTCTAAGAAGGACTGAATTGTGACCTCCTAAAGTAGGAGTACAGTAAAATGTAAGGTGGCAGAAGCCTATAAAATTGTACAGATGGTAAATGTTAGGAAACAAAAATGTTTACACTGTTATGAAACAAAAACTGATGTTTTTAAGAGGAGACATCCAGGCAGTTGTTATTGCCTTAACTTTCTGCAGTCTGATACAGAGGAGTGGATCCAGTGAACCACCCCAAACAATTACATTCCCCTTTGACTCTTGCTTCACCCAAACTTGAAAACCAACTGCTTGGGAGGGGCACCAACATTTCTATTCAGGCAGTGTTGAGAAAGTCAATTGATTTCATGGCTCATTATCATCTCCCTGATTCTTGCTAATATTTTTCCACTCCACGGGTGTTCACAACCCACTCTCATTTTGAGTGTTGATGTTGAACTATTCAACCTATCCTTTCTTCTGTATTTTTGCTCTTAGCCATTCCTGGTAATGTCTGTCTTCCATTTTACAGCTCTGGGAACTGTTTTTATCTCTAGCTAAAAACCTTCACTCAGGTGTAGAAATGATTGACAATGAAGTACTGGAGGCTCAAGGAGGCTATATTTTTGTTTTATGAATCTGAATAAGAGACATACATTAAACTATGATGGTGTGATGGGCTAGCTGGTAATGATTTGGCCCAGGAGTTTTGAAAGGGAAAAAGATGATTGGAGGGCTTCAAATTCCCTTTCCTCATCAATCAGGCCCCAGAGACTCACCCTCCATGTCCCCTGGTTGGCCCCTTGGATCACCTGGAGGGGGATAAAAGGGGCAGTGCAGCTGACTTGGGCAAGACCAGTGAGGGACCACGAGGAAGGAGTTTCAAAGAGCTGGCAAGAGCTAGGCCAGCAGGGTGGAAGCAGTTGCCCCAGAAGAACCTGAAGGAGTGGGACCTGCATGAAGCAGTTGGACCCTCAGCAGAGTGGCATGCGGCTAGCATGAGGGGCTCCTCACTGGGTTCCAGGATCCCCCTATGAAAGGTTGCAGCCAGCAGGAGAGGCTCCCCAGCTCCATCAAGAGGCCAGGAGGCTCAAGGTGAGACAGGAGCTCCTGGAAGTTCATAATCCCTAGCAGCTTAGCCTCAAACCAGTACTGGTGGCTGTGTGGTAGTGTTTTTACCAACATTGTGGGAGGTTTGAGTTCAAGTCCCAGCTGGGATAAATTGGGGTGAGTGAAATGACAGGGAAAAATTCTTGTTGCAGTGAGAAAGGGGTCATTGTGTTTTCCCTCTTTTCCCCCACTCCAGGTACCTAGGCCCTATATTTCTTGTTATTTGACATTTTGTATCTTGAGCATTTTATATTTCACCAGCCAGTATTGTTTGTTCTGCTGTTTGTGTTTTATATTTTGTTAAACCTGTCTTTTGTCAACAGGATGAATATGTCTATGATTGTAAGTGCCTGAACTTTATTGAATCCTGCCCCCTTGGGGTGTTGTAGTATCCTCTATACCCACTGGTTTATATATGTTATGTTCCCACTACTGTTTTTCTCATTACAAGGTATATGGTACCACCCCATTGGTGGTCTGGCTCTGCTCTATAGGGGAAGGAGAGTTCCTACACTTCCCACAGTGCTTGTGCACCTGCTCTGATGCCTTCAGTTGGAGAGGGGGTACCGCCCGGGTTACAATGACTACAGTACTAAAGATCAGGGATCCTGGTTTTCCCTGATAAAAAAAATCATGAATTCTCTAATAAAAAACCCCAAATCCATTATTAAAATTAAAGGCCCCACACAGCTCCACCCCTGGCCCTGCTTGTGCTCCTCACTCTCCATCCACAGCTTATGCCTCTCACTCCACCCCACCCCCAAGTCCCACAGCCTTGTTGGTGCCCCTCAGCCCAACCCACAGCTTCTGCTCCCCCAGCCCTGCTGGAGGGGGCCCCCAGCTGCCAGGGCTCTGGAGCCGGGACCATGGCCCCCTGCTCTCGCTCCCCCCTGCTGTGGGCCTGCTGTGGACTTGGGCAGGGGTGGGGGGCGGCAGCTCTCTGCCATGGTGTGCACTCCTGGGGTACAAGTGTAGTTAAAAAACTAAGTGACTGTGGCAGGGAGCGGAGGAGCCATGCAGAGAAGCTGCTCACCACTGCAAGCTCCATGCTACCCTGGCGATGTGCCTCCTGCACATGGGGTTGCAATGAGTAGCACTGTGGAGCTGTGTCCCTCAAAGCAGGGCTACATGTGTCACAAGGGCAGCACAGAGCTTGCAGCAACGAGGAGATTCCCACATGGACCCACTGTTCCCTGCCACACCAGGTCATGTCCACTGTGCTGTGGAGGCCCTGGGGGAGGGAAGCAGGGAAGAAGCCCAAGCCCCATGTATGGATCTGGGGATGTGGGTCCTCCCTACCCCCTGGGAGTGCCTGTGGCAGTGGGGAGCTGGCCCCCTCCCCCTCTCCCAGATGAGTCACCTGCAGCCCCATACCACTCACTGCTGCGGCCCTGGAGGTGTGCATTTTGGCCCTGGGACCCAAACACCCCACAGCTGGGCAGCAGCCTCAGCCCTGCCCAGCTCCCTCCCTCCCTCCCCCACTTACCTGCTGGAGCTGCTTTGCAGGCTGCCTGGGGCCATGTGCATATACATGCATGTGGTGCCCCCTGTCTCACCGCCTTCCTCCTGCTCCCTCCCAGCTCCCTGCAGGCTGGAACTGCCAGCCTGCAGGAAATTAATTACAAAATTGCAAAAACTGCGGGTTTCGTTGGTAAAATGAGAAATCTGTGTTTGCCTCTGGCAAAATGTAAAATCTGTGGTTTACTCCCTTTTTCCGTGGGAAGTGGAAAATCTGGATTCCTTCTAATTATACTGTATCTTTTGACTAATATTTTCCTAGTCTGTTGTGCTTTTAACATTTTATGTATAATCTTGGAAATTAGTGCACATTCCAGGAGTTATTTGTTTTTGCTTTGATCATAAACTGAATAATATAGGGTGCAGATATAAGTGACAATTTTCACTTGATCTGGCCACAGAAAGCAGTTTATAGCTTTGACCAAACACAAGTGCATGGCTGCAAACAGCTTAAAAATAGCTGACTGGTTGAAAATCTGATCCCTTATTGAAAGAAGTATCAGATAAAAATGCTACAAAATGTAGTGTCTTTTGTGACTTGTGTTTTCAGAGATCCCAGCCTGTTGCTGTTTTCAGAATGGGAGGGGGGAAAAGGAGCAGAGGGAGTTCAGTGTGGGGATTTTTCACCCCGCTGGTGTTTGAGGTGAGTGTATTACAGCCCTCCTGTGGTGGTGGGGGGAAGTCCGATTCATCCACCTCACCCATCAGCACTAGCTAGGGAGCCACAAGAATGAGCTCCCTCTGCTGCCTTTCACTCCTCCCATTCTGAAAACAGTGAGCAATGACAGAGACCCTGGCCATTCCTATAGGAACCTGGCTGTAGGCTCCCAGCCCAGCTAAAATCCCTTCTCCTGTGAAACCAACAGTGAACTTCTGTTTGGTCTGGGGCAATGTTGTAACTCAGAACAGCTTGCAAAAATAATTCTGAGTTACAACTGGGAGCTTCACTCCTGTCTACACCCATAATGCTAGCCCCCATGGACATAAGCAGAGCTTCTAGTTTGTCTTGATTTGGAGAAAAATGTTCATAGATTGAAAGGCCAGAAAGGACCTTAGAAGATCATTGGGTCCAGTACCCTGCATCAAGGTTAGGTGGCCCCAGCAAGTTGACTGTCTAATCTCCTCTTGAAGATTTCCAGGATAGGTGATTGCCCCACCTCTGGAGGGAATTTATTCCATAGTTTGGACACCCTGACTGTGAAGAAGTTTTTCCTAATGTTGAGCCTAAATGGTCTTCCAGAAGTTTAGGGCCTTTCTTCCTGGTTATCCCCAAGGGCACCCTGGTGAAGAGTTGCTCACCGAGCACTTGATGTACTTCCCTAGTGTAGCAGTAAGATGCTATCAGGTTCCCTTTAAGCCTTCTCTCTTTCAGGCTGAAGTGTCACAGATCCCTCAGCGTTTCCTCGAATGGCTTGCTATGTAAGACTCTGATCATATGAGTGGCTCTTCTTTGGACTGTCTCACACTTGTCCATGTCCTTGTTAAAGTGTGGTGCCTAGAACTGGACACAGTACTCCAGCTGTGGTCTCACCAGTGCCAAGTAGAATGGAAGAATCGCCTCCTTGGTTTTGCTGGAGACGCGTTGATTGATGCATCTCAGAGTATCATTTGCCCTACTGGCTACTAGGCCTGTGTGAAGCGGCTAGTATTCGTGTCAAACAGCGGGGTCCTAGGGGTGGCCATGATCCCCCTAGCGCCCCCTTACAGTGCCAAGTTTGCTTCCAAGCACCCTCAAATCTCACCCGCCACATCTTGATCTTATAAATATTAAAGGGAGGCTGCCTTTCATCCTCTTGGTCATGGTTCTCCCTACTACCTTGAGTCTTGTTCTGATAATGGGGTTCTGGGCACCCCAGCCTTATGGGCTATGTGTGGCTCCAACCACCCCTGTATCATGCCCCAAGCTTCGCAGATGTACCAGTCCTTGTTTGGTCTGTCTCTCTCCATTGCCCTTGTCTCATAGCCATGCCCCACAGGCGCTCTCCAATTACTGCCCCCTTCTCTGGGGCTTCTCGCTGCCCCCTTTGCTCTGGGGCTTCTGCAGCCTTGGGGCTTAGGTGGCCGTAGCCATGCCTGGCCCCAACTCTCCTTCTCAGGGTCTCAAACCCCTGCAGGGCTCAGGCAGCCTTGGCCTTGCCTGGCCTCCAACTCTCCACACCCCTTTTTGGGGCTTTTTCCTCACTGCCCCACTTCTATGGGGCTGGGGTCAGTGCACCCCAAAATGCTGCGCCCTCCGGCACCAAGGTCAGTGCACCCCAAATGCTGTGCCTTCACTGGTGCCAGGGTCCCCACACTACCATGGGTCCCCTATGATGCCTCCTCTAACCCCTAATAGCCTCCCCCAAACCACCAGTTTGTAAACCGCAAACAAGACTTGAGACCCTTGGCTATAACATAAACCTAAGCCATCTGGCTACAACAACATTTGCCACTCCAGGGTTTCTTCATCTCACTGGTATCACCTTGTTCATTCATTCAGGCCCTGTCCTTTTCCTCACTCAGGCAGAGCTTCCATCCCTTTGGCAGCCAGCAAGGAACTGCCTACCTGGCCTTTGCCTGGGAGTTGTATAGGAGCCAGGCCCTGCCCCCTTCCAGTCAGCTGACTCACAGTGGTTGCCGTAGCAACCTGCACTTGCGCTCTTTCATTACTTCTCTGGCTGCCCTGGTAACCAGCAGCTGAGCTCCTTACTCACTGCTAGGGCTCTCTCCCTAGCTGTTTCCACTCTAAGGAGCAGGGCACCTCTGTGATCTGTGACACACCTCCCCTCTTTACAGGAGCAGAGCACTGAGGTGCTCTGTGACAATTCACATTGGATTTGGCTCATTTGGTGGATGGCGATTCGATTCGGTGATTCGAATCACTGTCCCAAATCCATTTGGCCGAATCTGATTCAGAGATTCAACTGCTGCCGAATCTCCAAATTACACAGGCCCATCCCCCACTTGCTCTCCCAGCCCTGCAATGGCTGTCCCACCTGCCCCAGCTA
>NW_017728994.1:18074546-18076241 GCF_001723915.1 Gavialis gangeticus | reverse complement strand
GGGGGCAGGGGGGTTGGGAGAGCAGCAGGGTATGGGGCCAGCTAGGGGTCCCCCCATGGTCCCCTTCCCCCTCCTCCAACCCCCCCTCCCTCGCCCCTACTTACCAGCTCCGAGTCCAGCTCCAGCTCCCTGCTACAGCGGGCAGGGACTGCCCAAATCATTGAAGCTCTCTGAATCAATTTGGAGAGCTTTGAAACAATTTGGACGTTTTTATTGGTCCCCTGACTTGATTCGGATTTGGAGATTCAGCCACTGTATTGGGCCAAATCTCCTCTGGATCGAATCAGCATCTGAAACTTCACATAGCCCTACTGGTTACAGCATCGCACTGCCAGCTCATTCATAATGTGGTCTATTATTATCCCCAGGACCCTTTCATTTGTGGTGCTAGTCAGATTGGTGCCTCCAAGCCTGTAGGTGTGTTGTGGGAGTGCTCATCCTGAGGTGGAGCACATTACATTTCTTGACATTGAACTTCATCAGATTCTGATCTGCTCAACTTGCTAGCCTGTCTAGGTTCGCCTATCTTCAAGTGTGACCACATTTCCCCATAACTTGGTATTGTCCATGAACTTGGCCAGTGAGCTCTTCACCCCCACATCCAAATTGTTAATAAAGATGTTGAAAAGTACTGTTAGCTGCTGTGATGGCTAATTGTCAATCAGGTCAGGACACTTTGATATGAAAGAGAAGGAAGAATAAAAGGAAAGATGTGATGTAGTTTCTCTTTGAAGAAATTTGCAATGTGGTGAGAAGTGCACCATCTCATTTGAGTCTTCCATGAGACTGGATTTAAAAATTAGCACTTACAAAAATGCCAAAACACCGCTTACATTTATTTTTCTACTTTCGTTCTTTATGATCATTATTTTTTTAAATAAATTTTCTGCTAGAGTTGATATTTCCCCACTGCATGACTTCAGTTCCTGCTAGTTTATTCTGTGATCTCATAGCTACAGCTGTATAAGCTTTTAAAATATTACCTTGACTCTAACTTTTGATTTTATCTTCCAAAAGTTCCATTAAGTTCTAAATTAGCAAAAGAGGGGAAAAATAAATAGAGTGCTTTCTATCAAAGCATTCTCAGAAGTTTAAGGAGGCAGGAAATTGAGCCTTTAGCTCTTATACTTACATGGTAACAATAACCCTTTTTCTAAAGAAGGCACGAGTAATCTGATTTTGTGTAAGTGATTCTATGGGGTTGGGAGGGAAGGACACTGGAACACAAAAACAGGCAGTATGTTGATCCAGGACTGGTATTCTAAACTAGCAGCTGTTACTCCATGCTTCCCTGTATGCAGAGATTTGAGGTCACTGGCTTCGCCCTGATTTCTGTGCCTGGGGTATACACTAGTCTTATTTTGTGCACCATGCATTACTTGCTCCTATCCTTACTTTCATACTAGAACACAGTTACCCTCCTTTTGCATCTTTACCTCTGAATTACTGCCCAACTCTCTCCTTGAATAAGATTAGTCCAGATTTGTCAAGCATGCTTTAGTAACTTTGTGTAAGTTGTCTTAGAACATGAACCCAGACTCTCAGGAGTCTAAAGTCATTTATTTCCAAGGGTTAAAATCACTTTAGAAATGGGACGTGTCCACATTTGACAATATTATGGTTTGACTAAACTGGCTAACTGCAGCCTCGACCTCACCATGACCCGCTGGCTAGGGAATTGGCTCTGCGGTATGA
>NW_017728994.1:18058550-18069546 GCF_001723915.1 Gavialis gangeticus | reverse complement strand
ATCTAGAACAGTAGGGCAAACTTTTCAAGCAGGCATATCACAAATTAGCCCTGCACCCTTCCCAAGTGAATAAGAATAATTAACCTATGTATATTTAGTGTAAGTAGCTAAAACTCAGCAGTTAGACCAATACTTAAGTCCCTCATTTAACTAGATTCCACAGTGAGGGGGAGTTCACTAGGGAGTTTGCCTGGAAACTCTCTCACCTTCCTTCACTGTAAATTTGGTGAGACGAAGTAGGCCAGCTTACAGGAGAGTTTGCTAAGGAAGGTCTTCTTGAAAAGAGGGGCAGGAAGAGAGAGGTGGCAGATTAAGAGACCTAGGGAAATGGCTGGAGGACATTGCAATGCCAGAGCCACTGCCACTGCCAGCTCTTCCCCCTGCTTGCACCTGTGAGAGATCTGTCCAGGTGGGATTGATCACTATCAAGGATCCATCCAAGTTATGGTTTGGTGCTGTGGAGACTGCAGCTTGGAGGTTCCTTCCAGGTGCAGGAGTACCTGTGATGTGAGCGGTGCTTCCTGCTGGTATCCCTCACGGAACAGGCAAGAGAGCTACAGGAGGAGGTGATGAGGCTCCAAAGAATCTTCTGTCATGAGGACTTCATCAATTCCATGCTGGAGGAGCTGCAGAGGATGGACTCCTAGAGGCAGCGCTAGAGAAGGAAGGGGACATGCACTCCCAGGAAAGTGAAAGCTAGAAGCTTGTGACCTCTGGCAGCAAGCAGAAGTTTTCAGCTGTACCTTCAGTGGCTTGCCTGGAAAATATATATAGATCCCTACATAGATTACATGTAAGTGTTGACAGTGTGGGGGCACAGATCTGTACCACTGGCCCTGCTGCTGCCAGGCACTGGTTCTTGCTGGGTTGCAGCCCCACACTCCACCATCAGTGCAGAAATTGTACCACTGCTGCTGCCACCCCCACTGCTGCTGGGCTCTGGCTCCAGCCAGGCTGCACCTTTGCACTCCACATTCTGCCATTGATGCAGAAAACTTGGGGGACACATGCCATGCATCAGCTATGGAGCCCCCCCCACCCCCAACAGTGTTAACATAGGAGGAGAAGCACGTTCCTTTGGAAGTGGCCAGGCTAGGCATTCCCAAGTTTGTGGGGATCAAGACAACTGCCCTCAAGAAGAAGTGATGGGTGGTGGTGGTTGGAGACTCCTTTCTATGGGGGATGGATTCATCCATCTGCCAGCCTGACTTGTTGTCTTGGGAGGTCTTCTGCTTGCCTTGAGCCTGGAGCCAAGATGTCATGGAAGGATTACTGAGACACATCCAGCCCTCTGACTGCAACCCCATGCTGCTCATTTGTGTGGGCACCAGTGATGCTGCCAGGGCTGACCCTGAGCAGATCAAAAGTGACTACAGGGCTCTGCGTGTAAGGGTGAAAGGGACAGAGGCTCAGGTAGTGTTCTCCTCAGTCCTTCCAGTCAAATGGAAGGGCCCAGGTAGGGGGGGACGTGTCCTGCAGGTCAATACATAGCTTTGCAGATGGTGTCCCCAGTAGGGCTTTGGCTTCTTCAACCATGGGATATCATTCCAAGGAGAAGGATGGCTAGGAAGAGATGGAATCCACTTGATAAAGAGAGAGAAGAGCATCTTCACAGACAGGCTTGCTAACCTGATGAGGAGAGCTTTAAACTAGGTTCGCTGGGAGATGGAGACTGAGGTAAGTGAGGAAGTGAGTGACCTGGAGGAAGCACAAGCAGGAAGCAGGGAACAAGGGAAAATTTCTCATTCTTCCTGAGGAAGTAGGGCAATTGGCTAATTACCTCAGGTATCTGTAAACAAATGCACAGAACCTGGGAAACAAGCAGGAAGAATCCGAAGTCCTTGTCAGTCATAGAACCATGACACATTTGGAATAACAGACTTTGTGAGAGAGCTTGCATGACTGGAGCGCTGTCATGGGTGAGTATAAATGATTCAGGAAGGACAGGCAGGGGAGAAGAGGAAGAGGAGGAGGAATTGCACTGTATGTAAAAGCTGTATGACTGCTCAGAGTTACAATATGAAACTGGAGACAGGCCTGCTGAAGGTCTCTGGGTTAGGATCAGAGGGGAAAGCAACAAGGTTGACATCGTGGTGGGTGTCTGCTGTTATTTGGGGACAAGGTAGACAGCTCCAACAGTGTCAAAAGAACAGGTTAGGGATTATTTAGAAAAGATGGATTCAAGTCCATGGGCTGGATGAGATGCTTAGGGTGCTGAGGTAGTTGGCCGATGTGATTGCAGAGCAACTGGCTATGATATTTGAAAACTCTTGGCAATCAGGAGAGTTCCAGGAAGATTGTAAAAGGACAAGTATAGTACTCATTTTTAAGAAAGGGAAGGAGGAGGACATGGGGAACTACAGGCTTGTTAGTCCCACCTCAGTCCCTGGAATAATCAGGGTGCAGGTCCTCCAGAAACCAATTCTTAAGCATTTGGAGGAGAAGGTGGTTAGGAACAGTCATCATAGATTCACCAGGACAAGTCATGCCTGAACCACCTGAATGCTTTCTATGAGGAGATGATTGGCTCTATGGATGCAGGGAGAACAGTGGACTTATTATACCTTGACTTTAGCAAGGCTCTTGACATGGTCTTCCACAACATTCTTGCAAGCAAGCTAAGGAAGGATGGGCTGGATGAATGGACTGTAAGGTAGATAGAAAATGACTGGGTCATCAGGCTCAGAGGATAGTAGTCAATGGGTCGATGTTTAGTTGGCAGCTAGTATCAAGTGGAGTGCCTCAGAGGTCATTCCTGGGTCTGGTTTTATTCAATATCTTCATCGGTGACCTGGAAGATGGGGCTGAGTGTGTCCTCAGCAACTTTGCAGTTGACACTAAAGTGGGGGTAGTACACTAGAGGTAGGGCTAGGGTTCAGAGACCTAGACAAATTGGAGGATTGGATCAAAAGAAATCCTATGAGGTTCAACAAGGACAAGTGCAAAGTCTTGCACTTAGGATGGAACAATGCCATGCACTGCTACAGGCTTGGGACCAACTGGTTAAGCTCAGAAGAAAAGGATCTGGGGGTTATGGCGGACAATAAGCTGAATATAAGCCAACAGTGTGCGCTTGTTGTCAAGGCTAGTGGGTTACTGGGCTGCATTGTTGCCAGCAAATCAGAGGAAGTGATTATTCCCCTTTATTCAGCACTGATGAGGTGACATCTGGGATACTGTGTCCAGTTTTGGGCTCCCCACTACAGAAAGGTTGTGGACAAGTTGGAGAGAGTCCAACGGAGGGCAGTGCAAATGGTGAGGGGGAAGGGGCACATGACTTCTGAGGAGAGGCCAAGAGAACTGGACTTATTTAGACTGTAGAAAGAAGACTGAGGGGGATTTAACAATAGCCTTTAACTATCTGAAGGGCACTTCCAAAAAGGATGGAGCGAGGCTGTTCTCAGTGGTGGCAGATGACAAAACAAGAAGCAATGGTGTCAAGTTGCAACAATGGAAGTATCAGTTAGATATTAGGGAAAACTTTCTCACACGAGATGTTGCAGAATCTCCATCCTTGGATGTTTCTAAGACCCGGCCAGACAAAGCCTTGGCTGGGATTATTTAGTTGGGGATGTTTCTGCTTTGAGCAGGGAGTTGGACTAGATGACTCCTGAGGTCCCTTCCAACCCTAATTTGGTATGATTCCATAATTAGAATCTGAGACACTGTTTCTGTGGGTTTTTTAAAGCCTTTTACATTTTTTGTGTTAACATCTTGGTGGATGTTGTGGATGAAGTAGAGGTTCACAGTATTTATGGGGATAGCAGTTACTCATACTTAACCCCACTGAAGTGAGAACACTAGGTTTGTGAGTAAGAACTATGCTGTAAGTAAGGAGTGGGACCTAAATTATTGGTTCTTCTGACCCATGAGCCTCATCAGGAAATGTTTTGCCACTTTAATACAGCTTTTCCGATCTAGCTTGATGCCTATAATGATAAGAAGGTTAAGTCTGAAATACCTTGAGAATATAAAGGAATTTGCTTGTTTCCACCAGTCAAATAGCTGCTTTTCCCTTTTACTGCAATTATATGTGCCTGTTTTATTTCACACCTCTTGATCACAAGAAAAAGATTGATGGTATAAGGTTGTGGAGGGTGGAATCCAGCCCAAATCAGAAATTCTCACTTTGCTCGTAAGCCTTAACAGTGCTGAGCATCTGCATTTCCTGTTAGTCATTAAGAGTTGCTGGTGCTGAGTACTGCTTAGAATCAGATCTTATCTTTCTCACTTCATATTCTGTCAATCAGTGGTGCTCAAATGCAAGTTCAATAAGTGAGGTTGTGAAAAAATTCCTCTTTCTCTCTGCCTCCTGGTCTAAGACAGCCCCCCTCCACTGGTTTACTCTAGCTCCATGATTTAAGTCCACCTGGTTACCTGGCTAGCTACGTGACCTGAGCTGGCGAAATTCCTGAGGGAGGGGGGAGCTCACTCTTCCTTTGTCTTGTGTAACCCTAGTCCCCCTCACCTGGGGTTGCTGACATTTTTCAAACTAACCAGCTTGTAACAGCTGTGTTCTGAGGATACTGGTCTATGGTGGGACCTCAGTGATTAGGTCACAAAGCTTTTAGTGAAGGGGATCACTTCATTTTGGTGGGGTCAGACATTTTGGGATGCTGAAACAAGTAATCAGCTTCTAGAGCTCCAGTGGTCTCTGGAAAAACATGTGAGCAACTTACCTGAAATAAAGCCAGTAACTTCAGATTCAGACCCAGGCTTGGGTGGTGGCAGCAGTTACCTTAGGCTTGTGGGTGTGCTCCGGGGGGCGAGGGGGGTGGGCAGGATGTAGGCGCCCTCAGACACCCAAAGCATGGTTTTTGGTCGGGCGCAGTGAGGTGGGTGGCTCAGCGCAAAAGCGTCCCCTACTGGGCCGCCACAGAGCTGCAGCTGATTCATGGGCTAAAACCAGCATGCTAGGTCCAGCCTTCTCCTTGCCTCCCTTGTGCCAGCCTGATATGTCATGTGGGGCCACGTTCTCTGGCCCATGGTGTTCTTTACAGGTCCAGTGATTTAGTGGCAGAGAAACATGGCAGCATTAATATTGTGGGGCTCCCAGAGATGCCAACTAACACTACCACCACCACCAAATGTCTGGACCTGTAGGGAGCTCCACAGACTGGATGACTTGGCTCTGTAGGCTGGATCCAGCCTGCAAACCATGCTTCAATCAACACTGCCCTAAACCCTATGTAAGCTCTGATTTAATTTGTTATCAATAACAAACTCAAGTACTGACAGTGCTGTACATGTGCTTCAAGTTAAACAACAAATCAGATGAAAGAGTAAAAGAAGCTGACATTTTATGAAGAAGAAGGATATTGAGGGTAGTTCAAGCACTAGATGAGGATCTGGGAGTTGTGGTTCCAGTTCTCCTGACTAAAATTGTCATGGGGTGCTTTCTAATTGTGGTCTGTGGGAGGGACCAGAATGGATGTGCTTTTGAATTTCTCGGACAAAGGCCTTAGCTCAGGTAGCACCATCAGGAAGCACACCCTGCTTAGTCCTGCACCTCATATGCCAAATCCTGGAAATGAAGCAGTATAAGAGCAGCCCTGAGAGTAGGATCCAACATTGCTTTCAGGTGCTCTATCTCAGGCACATTTACTACTACACACTCAGAAGCACTTTAAACCCTTGCATCCTTTTGAGGGTTTCGCATGTGTGGTATGAGACTGAGTCAGGGTGATAGTGTCACAGCCCTCACAGTCTTGCCATACAGGCAGTGTTGACAAGCCCCAAAGGATTTGCCTATGCTTGCAAAGGACTGGACTTGTTCATCAAAGTCGTCCTTCTGAGTTCTCTGTTTCTATGTTCTTGTGTGATCCTGGGCATGTCATTTAGGCTTCAGTTCCGCCCCAAAGGCAAAATATTTAAATATGTGCCTGATACCCATTGACTTAAGTAAATGATAACCAAGTGCATAATGACTAACTTAAGTGCTTTCTTGACTGGAGCAGGCAATCTTTGTCCTATGCAGAGGAGGACAGTGTGGCCCTGGCATGCTTTAATGCGGAGGTGTAACAGGGCAGTTCTGCACCCTGCATCATAAGGCTGTGGTGATGGTGGTGACAGTGTCTGGAGTTGTTGTCCTGCTTGCCATTTAGTTGAGCTATAGCTCCAGTGCTGGGTGGCACTATAGCATTAATGTTAACCTGAATTAAGAATAGCCTTAGGAGAATCAGAAAGCATCTTGCCTTCAGACTCCAACACATTTCTATTGCCATCCCATCCCAGTTCTCTATTGTTTTTAAAAGCTTACCATTGCAGTGAATGTCACTAAGATATACATCATATTTTTGCAATACTTTGGTACTCGGCTTAATATCTGAGCTCTCCTGTTAATGAATCAAATGTTTAGGTGGAGGAAGATGGAATACATCTGTATTTTGTTTAACCAACTTGTTTTCTTTCTGTTTAGAACTGTAACAGAGTTTTAGCTACATAAATATGCTCCGCTATCCCCCACAGAAACAAACAAATGATGTATCGTATTTAAATTCTTTTCCAGTCAACCCAGACAGCATCACAATTCAACATAAAGGTGCCTATGTAGCGTTAGTAGTAGTATATTTACAGTATTTACCAAAACAGTATAATAAAATGAACAATAAAAAGTATGTGTGTGTGTGTGCATATTATACACGCACACACACACATATGTGTGTGTATGTGTGTGTGTGTGTGTGTTTATGTGTGTATATACACCCACAGATATATACACATACACAAATGCATATATGTATATGTGTATATGTATATAAATGTGTATATATATGGGTGTGTGTGCATATATATACATATGTGAATATACACACACATTATACACACACATATGTGTGTGTGTATAAATGTAATAACAATATTTTTATAATTTATAATTTTTACTAAGATCATACAATAAGATTACTAGGGGTGTGCAAAATGGGCCCTATTTGATTTGGATTCGGCCCAAATTTCGGACAGCAATTTGATTCGTTGATTTGGATTACTGTCCCTGATTCGGTTAGGTCAAATCTGAATCTGAAGGTTCAATGCTGATTTGGAGAATCAGTGATTTGGACACAGACACAGCTTTAAAAGTTTTTTCTACATACCTTGAGGTACAGCAGGTATGGTTCCTGATTGCTGTGATGCTGGGGCAGATAGAGTGTCCTGCAGGGGGGGGGATATACTTGGCAGTGAACCCAGAAGTGGACTGGAAATACTTCCAGTCCACTTCTGGGTCTTCCCGGTAGCATGCTGGGGGGCCCCCCTGCACCCTCCTGGCTCGGCAGTCAGCCTCAGGGGGACCCCGGGTAACTGCCCAGACCCAGGAGGCATCAGTCACTGAGCCAGGGGGTGCAGGGGGGCCCCCTTGTGCTTCTGTGGGACACTCCATGAGCCCCAACATTGCAGCATTCACAAGCCCCTGCTACCTAGAGGTATGTAGAAAAACATTTAAAGCTGTCTCTATGTCTGAATTGATTCAGAGGGTTCCATTTTGATTCAGAGAGATAGACGGGTCCTCTGATTTGATTCAGATTCAGAGATTCAGCCACCAAATCAAATCAGGGTCTGAAGCTTCGCACAGCCTTAAAGATTACCCCTTCTACCAGTTTACACAACAGTTAAAACTGAACATGGTCTATAATGATCTAAAAGAGGGAAAAGGCAGCAGTGAATGATGGAACAGGAAAATTCTATTTGATTTAGGCCCTTATTCTTCTATATAGATCTAACTGCATAAGTATCCCACATTCTTTTCCCAGAAAATGAGGGAACAATTATAAGAAAATACAAGTTTCAACCACTAAAGTGAATTATGGAATCTCAGTTTCAAATGCAACTGAATATTGGTAGAATTGAAATCCAAATTTTAATTTTGATTCCAGTAACATATCTGTATGGCTTAGATATGAATTGTGATTTATATGTCTGATTCCCCACTGGCTTATCTTGTGCAGTGGGAGTACAAAATGGAAAAGTAAGTTTTTGCATGAATTTGTACAGGTAAAAGTGGCTACTTCAAATGTAAAATGTTAGAGAACTTGGCCTGTTCTCTTTAATTCACCTTAGAAAAAGAAAGCGTTTCAGAACTCTAGGTTATCAAAGAGCAACAAAAGATCTATTCAGAAAGAAGATTGTACCCCCAAAGGATTTCTGACTGACTGAGGGAAGTGATACCAGCTACATGCTTGGAAGATGAATTTTGACATGGTATACTATATAAAATACTTACTTTGGAAATATATGTGATGGACCCAGCCTTTGAAATATCTTTGCTTCTTCATTGCTGTTTAACTTAACCAGGTATGATTGGGCAGTGTTTTTGTCCCCCCCCAACCTTGTTTCCCTGTTTTCCTATCCAACAGGCATATCTTGACGTTGTAACTTGATTTCAGCTCCAGCACAGCATAAATCAGAGCTCAGGTCAAAAGTGAGATCCTAAATTCCAAAGCAATATCCAGAAGTCAATAACGAAACCTACTGGAAAACAATGTAAAAATTCCAAGGCTGGAATTTCAGAGTAGACTGACCTGGCCCAGCTCAGTCAATTGTTTCTTTACTGAATTGGGAATAAATTGAAGTGTTAGCATATACAAGAACAGCATGACAATAGATCATTAAAATTAAAGTTAAGAATGTAAATTTTCCATTGGACCTACATTATAGCATGCCAAATCCTAAACGAATGAAATATTAGGCATTTGACCTAGGGGATGTATTTTAGTCTTCTACAAATATTAGGGCAATAGAAAGTCTAATAATGATTCAATTAGAGATGAAAATCACTAAACAAAATGGCATGTATATGATATTTGTATGGCATTCATTCATTACATATACACTAGATAACAGATGATATCTGTGAATAAACCTTATTAGATTTAAATGTGTTTGTCAATAATATATATTCCACTGGATGGTATTTATTAAGACGCCTGGATAGTGGTGAAAATTAAGATAAACAGTCCTTTATTTCATGTCAGCAGGCTGACAGCAACAAAAAGTAAAAACTTATTAAAGACACTAGGGTTAAAAATAGATATCAGATAAGAGAATCAGAAAAAGAAGGTAATGTGTAGAGGCAATAAATTAGAAAAGAATTTATCCAAGTTCCTTCCTCAGTATTTCTAGACTGTAAAGTTTACACGTCCTCCAAGTTGTCAGCTTCAGATTACATCACAAGTAGGCAAAATGGTGTATCCGGCTAGTGGCCAGACTTTATTTCCCAGCAGCCCCTTGTGTGCGTCTCTGCATTTGGTTTCTGTGGAGACCCCAGCAGTGGCGGATCCATGACAGTGTGCAAGCAGGGTTACCATGGAGATTGGCCCCAGCAGCACTGGCAGGGCATGCAGCTGGGGAGGGAGCTGCTCCGGAGCTGGGACCTTGTGGCAGTGAGCGTGCTCCAGAGTTGGGGCAAATCTACAATCCACTGCCTACATGCCCCTGCCTCGGGTGTGCAGGCAGTGGATCACAGTTTCTGTGCCCCAGCTCTGGACTACACTGTTACCACCACCGCAATGTCCTGTCCTTGGAGCAGCTCCCTGCCCAGCTGTCCACCCTGGGGTCAGTCTCCATGGAAACCCTGGCCATGTACTATTACAACACCAACATTGCTGGGGTCTCCATGGAAACAAGCCACAGCGACAGGGCAGGGGCTGCTGGGAAATGGAGTGCACTGCAAGCCCAATCTGGCCTGAGGGCTAGACTTTACCTGCCCCTGGGTTACATCCTGACTGCTGTGTTTGATGGACTGTGAGGGGCCTAACCTATACTATTGACCTCCACTATTGCCTTCTGTAACAACAAGCTCCACAAGTTAATTACATGCAGTATAAAAGCATATTTCCTTTTATTTTAAGTTAGTTTATTTTAAACTTGCTGCCTGATAATTTTGCTTATGTTTCCAATTCTTGTATTATGAGACGATGAATAACAGTTCTCTCACATTTTCCAGACCACTTGTGATTTTACAAATCTCTGTCCTATCTGAAGAGTCTTGGCCTTTTTAGTTTCTCCTTGTATGGAAACAGTTTCATACCTGATTATCTCTTCTCTGTAATCAGTTGCCTTTCTCTATAATCTCGCCAGTTCTAATGTCCTTTTTTGAGATGGTGAGACCAGAACTGGACACAGTATTCAAAATGTGAGTGCACCCTGGTTTTGTACAACAGCGGAATGATGCTTTCAATTTCTGATGTTGTTGCCTTCTCAGTTCACTGAACATACAGTCAGTGAGTTTCATGAACTTCCTACAGTGGATGTGTACAGAAGTTCAGGCAGCCTTTTGGGAAAGTGCTGTAACTCAAGGCTTTTTACACAAAGTGCCATGAATTAGAGAGTCATGGAATTGAACATACCTTCTTTTTCTGTTGGGTGTAAGGGGAAGGGGGGGAGGGTTTCAGAGCCTGCCTGCACTGGCCCAAGCTAGCACATATGGGTGCTCTGGCAGCTCTCCCACTCCCCACCCCCACAGTTGTGCAGGGAGGAGTCAGGTTTTCTGTCTCCTCTCTGTAACAGTCCCAGGGGAAGGCCTGCTCTGGTGTTTGCTCAGTGCTGCAAAGCTGCGTGGGACGTAAGGGGAATTGTCTAAAATTAATCCTTGCAGGGAACCTGTACACATGTTCCCAAAGACACTCTGCCTTAGAGTTGCCCCTGTCTTATACTACATCAGGTGAGGATTAAACTTTCATGCAATTTACCATTTTAAGTGCTCTGCAGTTGTGAACATGTTATGGCTAGAGAGTGCTTTTGTGGGGCCTCATCACATAGTTTCATAGTTGGTAGGGTCGGAAGGGAACTGAGTAGATCATCAAGTCTGA
Source organism: Gavialis gangeticus (assembly GCF_001723915.1). Classification (NCBI taxonomy): domain Eukaryota; kingdom Metazoa; phylum Chordata; order Crocodylia; family Gavialidae; genus Gavialis; species Gavialis gangeticus. The sequence continues at coordinate 18,058,741 of NW_017728994.1, read as the reverse complement.
CCTCCTGCCATGGCAGGAAAGAGTACTGGGGTCAAACAACCCCGGCAAGGTGTTCATCCAGCCTCCTTTTAAAGACCCCCAGGGTAGGAGCCAGCACCACTTCTCTTGGAAGTTGGTTCCAGATCCTAGCTGCCCTGACTGTGAAGTAGCGCCTCCTGATATCTAGCCTGAATCTACCCTCTGCCAGCTTG
>NW_017728994.1:18042378-18052501 GCF_001723915.1 Gavialis gangeticus | reverse complement strand
TTCCAGTCCTCTGGCACCACACCAGAGCACCATGAGTGTTCATAAAGCCATGCCAGGGGTCCTGCAATGACCTCTGCTAATTCCCTCAGCACTCTGGGGTGGAGATCATCAGGACCTGCTGATTTAAATAAGTCTGGTCCCTCCAGAAGTTCCCTGACCCTAGGCCGGGGGGCACCTCCCCTGAGGCTGACAGGGGTCCTGGGGGGGGGATGACCCAGTCCCTGCTCAGAAAAATGGAGGCAAAGAAATTGTTAAATAGGTTAGCTTTGCTGTCTGGTGTAATGACCAGATTTCCTAGCATGTCCTGCAGCGGCCCCACATTACCCGATACCTTCTTTTTACCCCCTGTATATTTAAAAAAGGACTTCTTGTTGTCCTTGATCTGGGTAGCTAGTCCCAGTTCCATCTCCACCTTGGACTTCCTGACCGCCCGCCTACAGCCCTGAGCAGAGGTATAGTCTTCCCTGGTGATGGCCTCTCCCTTCCATTGGGTGTACACTCCCTTTTTAGCTAGGAGACATTCCTGGATGCTTTTGGTGAGCCATGGGAGCTTTTGCGCCTTCTTGCCCCCTTTGATCCGTGTTGGGATTACTTCCCTTTGGGCTTGGAGGATTATCTCTTTAAGGAACAACCACTCTTCTTGGACACCCAACTCCCCTCCCCTCCAGGACCTCAGTGTCTCCCCGACTATTCTCCTTACCTCATTGAAATCCGCCCTCCTGAAGTCCAGGGCTGCTGCCTTGCTGCAGGCCTTTGCCACCTTGAGCTGAATGGTGAATTTTCCAACATGAAAAATGTTACTTCTGTATACAACCGATGACTCCAATATCTGCTTCTTGTGTGGTAGCAACTAATTCAGAGCCTATAATTATTATTATTTTTTTAGTATAAGTATAGGTTATTTCTCCCCTTGTTCATTAGTTTGGATTCATCAGTTTACCAGTATTGCATTTTTTGTACCACTTTTCTGTTCACTCTTTCAGGTTTGCGAGACCTTTCTGTAAGTCACTGATCTCCAACCTTTTTCAGTAGGAGATCACTTCTGGAAAGGGCTGTGGTGGTGGTGGTGGGGAGGCAGATTGAGGCTCCATCCCTAGCCTTACTCCCTCTCTCACCACTGAGGCCTTGATCTGGCTCCCCACCCAAAGGTGGTAAGGGAGAGAGTTGGGTTGAAGCAGGGACAGGCCCTGCAGTTGGGGCGGGGTGGAATGGAGCCACAAGTCAGTTATCTGGGGGGCATGGGGAGGGGGGGAACGCTCCCCAGGAGAAGATGGGGGGGTGCATGCTCCCAGATCTGCATGTGGGGTGGGGCGGGGCAGACTGGAGCTGTGGGCTGGGCTGTTCCTAGTGGGGAATGTGGGCTGGGCCACCAGATAGAGCCTGGCCCATGGTGGTGGCACTGGGAGTAGGGCTATGGCAGGGCTGTAGCCCCCCCTCCAAGCCCTCCTCCCAGCCTGAGCACAGTGCAGCCTCCTAGCCCCAGCCTGCAGTAGAGGCCCTGCCCTTTGCAGATCCTGGGCACACAGCCCCCATGCCCTTGGGGAAGACTGTGCTGGGGTGTTCCTGGCTACACTGCATTCGGGGTGGGCAGCAGGGATGGATGGTTGGGGGGGCCATAGATCCAGGGGCACGCACCCCTCGTGCCCTCCCAGGGTGCATGTCCCCCCCCCATGCCCCCCAGATGAGCTGCTTATGGCTCCATCCCACCCTGCCCCTGCTGCAGGGCTTGCCCCTGCTCCAGCCCCACTCCCTCCCTCACCACTGCTGCAGCTTCCCATGCTGCCCTGTGTTTGGGTAGGCACATGTCCCCTCAATCTGTGCATGGGGCAAGGTGGCTGCCATTGCACAATGGGCTTTGTACCCCAGGCTTTGTGCCCTGAGCCCTGAGCTGCAGTGAGGGTCAGGGCACAAAGCCCAGTGTGCGGTGACAGCTGCCTTGCCCTATGCATAGATTGGGGGGGCACATGCCCCCCAGGCCTCCACTGGGGTGCATGCAGTAGCAGGAGCCCCGCATGCCTGGATGACCCACCTGGGCTCCGACCTACCCTGGCATGGCTTGGCCCCACTTACCTGGTGGCAGGGGGATCATCCCACTCTTCTGGCCTGCCCCTAGAGGAAAGGGGTGTGGTTCAGCCCAGCCACATGTGTCCTGCCACTTCTATGTCCCAGCACTCCTGGACTGTGTCCTGGCCACTCCTCACATATGTCCCATCACTCCCAATTGTGGAACCTCTGTCAGGGTCTTCCCAATCAATTGGTCAATCAGAATTGGCCAATTGGTGACCACTGCTGTAAGTCTTCAACATCAGCTTTAGATGCAGTTATTCTCTTAAACTTTGCCAGCTCACTAATTACTTCTTTTTCCAGAACACTTACACTGAATAGCACAGATCCCCAAGGGACTCCACTGTTTGCTTTCCTCTATTATGAAAAATGGTCATTTAGGTCCTACATTTTGTATCTTATCTTTTAACCAGTTTTTAGTCCATGAGAGGACACACCTCATGATTCCACATCAGCTTACTTTTTTTAACAGCCTTTGAAGGACCTTGTCAAAGGGTTGGTTTTTTTAAAGTCCAAGTACAATGTATCAACTGGCTTCCTTTAATCTTTTAACTGCTTCCCCTTTCCTAGATCCCCTCTCTGCTCTGTTTCCTAATTAAAATTTTTTACAGCCCCTGTAAGTGAAGCAAATGATCTAATTTAGAGTTTGAGTTGAACTCCTGAAGTTACAAAGTTTGATTGGGTATGAAATTAGCCAATTAGTCAAGGCTTATTCTTGACTGAAAAGGCTACCTACCAGCAGTGCTGAAAAGTTGGAGAGAACGGATTTCCAAGAGACTGTTCTTTGTGAGGGAAGAAGGAGGTTTCATTTCTTTTTGATTCAGACTTCTTGCCAATGTTACTGATGGATTCTTAATGTGTCAGAAAGATATATTACAAAATAAGTGCTCAATTAACCTTAAACTCGCATTGAAATCTGTACCAATCAGAATATCAACAAAGTTTTTATCAGTTTCAAGAGATTGTTGTAAATTGTTTTTTAAAGTTATTTTAAACATTGTCATCTTTTGTACTTCTTAGATTCAGCCAGGAAAAGTAGTGGAAATGCTTACATTGTAGTAAACTCCCCATTACTACCCTTCCTTGCCCCTTTTTATGGTAGAGTTCCTGACACTGCCACAGAAATCAATTATTTGTGAGATACCCAGTCTTTTTCCTAGGCAAGAAGTAGAGATAATCATCTGAACCTATGGCTGCTGCAAACACACAAACCACTGAAACTGGAATAGCACACCTGATTATAAAACCACTTCTGTCAAAAGACACCCCTGGATACACACAAGCCCCACCACCCTAACGCACCCCCAGGCATTTTTATACAAATAGGTCTATACTACTATGGTGCATCACAGATAGTGTTGAATTTTTCTTCTCAGCATGCTTATTTTATAGATGGGGAACTGAACCAAAGGGATATTTTGAGACAAATAGTCTGTGGCACATGTGGCGACTGGATCCAGATATCTTGCAGTTGAGGATACTAAATTCAAGGCTCTACATGTTCTCCAAACCCTACAAGCCCATTCCTTAGAATAGTTAAATGAGCAGTACTGCCACCATGCTGAAGTGGAAGTGCAACATTAGTAAGCTGCCCCATTTGACCTGGGACCAGCCCTGCTTATTCTGTGTGGAGTTGAATGGAGAGGCAAACACCTCATATCTGGAAGTGTCTAAATTTGCCCATTCAGTTTGCCCCATTTTAGACCCTTGTTCTCTCCTCAATTATGGAAGGTTTTTGTCTGGCTCAGAGATGCAATTACTCACCCAGATTGTTTTCAGCAGAATGTAGTTTGTCATGGCAGCTAGGAACTAACCCCCTGCCTTCTACTGCACAATATAATGTTCTTTTGAAATTCAGATTCAGCATGGTTACACAGCACCCCTTCAAAAATCTTTTTGGCAGTGTTTTGAAGTCCTGTGTTTTTTTGCCCTGCTTATTGTTTACACTGCTTTGGAGAGAGCAATAAAGAAAAAACCTACTGGCACAGCTCTCAGTTTCTTCTTCTCTTATATGTGCGTTCATCCATGCTGGTTATTGATGGATGAATGAAATATGCTGTTCAGAATTGCCTCCCTTCACCCACCCCCCTGCCCAAATAAATGGTGACTGAGGAAAGAAGCAGGACATGAGAAATTTCCATCCATATGAGAGCCAAACGGCAGATAGAGTAAGTTTTCAGTTGTATCTAATAATTGTATTTAAAAGGTAAACATTCAGTCCTATTCTATAGCATATGGACTCTATAGACGAAACACTAATTAGTCTGTCAAGAAACTATTCTGGCTCAGTTGCAGTTGTTATAAAAGTCCCTAAACATGGAATAAATGCAGAATGCAACAGAATGTAATTACATTGGAGACAGGGCTGCACAACGTGAAGTTAATGTTGATGCAATAGCTAAATTATGTCCAAACAAAGAATGCTCAAACTTGCCATCAAGAAACTCTTGAGTTTTGATCCTCTGGGTAATGAAAGGTTCTTTGATTGCAAAATCCTGCAAGTAACTGTGCTTTCCCCTCCCCCAACAAGGTGCTCAGTACTCTACTGTAGACAATGGGAAATTTGAGGGTGCTGAGCATGGCTCACAAGGTATCTCATACTTCATTAGATCAGAACCTAAGTATGTATCTGTGCCAATAACTTATTGTATCAGGTGGAACTGTGCTGAAATATGCTGCGCATTAAGGCTGGGCAAACCTTCAGTCCCTGATTTGATTCGGCAGAGATTCAGCCCAATTCAGTGGCCAAATCTCTGAATCTGAATCAAATCAGGCTTTAAACTCTCCGAATCGAATCAGGAGACCCATTAATCTTTCTCAATAGATTTGGAGGGTTCTGATTCAATTTGGTGATTCAGACATAGACACATCTTTAAATGTTTTTTCTACATACCTCAAAGTACCAGGCAGCTCATGAACTCTGCAATGCTTGGGCAAATGAGGCATCCCACAGGAGCATGGGGGATTTCCCAGCGCACTCGGCAGCAGACTCGGAAGTGGACCAGAAGCACTTCCAGTCCACTTCTGGGTCCACCAGGGAGCATGCTGGGGCCCCCCATATCCCCCCAGCTCAGCAACTGGTGCCTCCTGGGTCGGGGGGGGGGAAACTTGGGTGCCCTGTGGCCTCCCAGTGCACTCCCCGGCAGACTCAGAAGTGAACCAGAAGTACTTCTGGTCCACTTCTGGGTGCGCTGCTGAGCATGCAGGGGGGCCCCTGTGCTCCTGTGGGACACACCATCTGCCCCACCATTGCAGCATTCACGAGCTGCACCCAGTACCTCAAGGTATGTCAAAAAAACAATTAAAACTGTGTCTATGGCCAAATCGCTGATTCTCCGAATCAGCATTGAATCTTCAGATTTGGATTCGGCCAAATCAAATTGGGGACAGTGATCTGGATCAATGAATTGATCACTGTCCCTGATTCAGGCCAAATCTGAATTGAATATGGCTCATTTCACACACCCCTACTGTGCATGTCACCTCCTGAATCAGAAACAGGGTTACAAGGTGCCACTGGCCAATTATCTCCCCCCTGCCCCTGTCCAGCCTGCACTATGAAAGTCACCCAACTTCTGTTTCATATGAGTGTATGTGGGTGCGTTTCAGCCTGATGCTACCTGGTCTTGCAAATGGCCAATTAGACTGATGGCTATAGAGTTATGGGTACTTGGCTGACCATATCCCCAAACCAGTCTACTTCATCCTTCCCTTTGGAAGCTCCTCCAAATAAAATCAGTGGGATGGCTTAGCTGACCCAGTTTGCAAATAAATAATTTATGACAATGAGCTGAACAGGAGATGTTCATTTTCATAAAAATTACTTAAAACTTATTTTTTGGCAAGGGAAAGCCAAAGTGCTGCTGGGATTAAGATTTTTGAACCTTACCAACTGTAAATAATGTAAGGAACTTTCTAAATTGAAATATAAAATCACACACTGGAATAAAGATATTATATGGATTGTATGAAATGTTAATATGTTGATTGTCAAGCTCAGATCTGCTGAGGGGGTTTTCTGGTACTGACTGACTTGATTGTATATCGAGTAGACATTAAGGAGCTGTGACAGACCTTTCTGGGTTCACATATGAGACAGCACATTACTTTGGACAAACTATTGAAAAAAAGAGAATATAAGTGCATCTTGATGGTTGCTTTTACTTTTCACTCAGTGGTTTATGGGTTTAAGTGTGTCGGTCTGATCCTGGCAACAGGGATTCAAGTGTCTTTGCAAAACCACAGAGATGCTGAAGCAATGTTTAATAAAATTCCACTTGAAAATCTTTGTTAACTGAGAACTAAGCTTCCTTGAGTGCATTTCTCATCAATGAAAGCCAGTCGCTAATTAGGACAAGATTAACAATAAGAAAAATCACAGTGTATAGGCAGTACAGTACAAGTATGTTTAGCTTAATCACAAGATTGGTTCTTGTACCTACTTGGATAGAAGAGCCCTATTCCTTGTGCCTCAGCTGTCCACATAACCAGACCCTACATGGAAGGCATTAGGCAACTATTTCTGTACTACCCTCTTATACAAGTGAGTAGAGATTTTTCTGTCCTACTCTTCATTGTCAAAACACTTGTCCAGTACAGCTGAACTTCACTTCTCTAACAACTGCCTTCTGCTTCTAACATAGTCATCCACTCTATATGGATCCATAACTCTAAATCACATTTGAATGTCTAAACTAAACTCTGACCTCAGCCATATAACGCTATTAGATGGACAAACATTTTTCACTATCTAAATGCCACCTAAATACAAGTTCAGAGTTAAGGTTGCGAGTCTGGAGAACTGTCAGTAGAATGGGATGTGCACTGCAGATGTTTCATTAGTCCCCATTTCAAAAAAAACCCCAACTAAACAAAAACTGCAGGGTGTGAAGCATATGAACAGCTGCAAAGGTAACTTGGTAGGTTGCAGAGGGGTCATATATTCATAATTTTATTCACGTGTTCATATATAAGACAGATTCTGAGCTTAGAATTTAGCCTTATGTTTAGGGCCGTGTGTGTGTGTGAGAGAGAGAGAGAGTTGTGCTTTTGGTCACCAGCTTTGGATGCACACCAACTTGTTTAAGGAACAAGGCAAAAGTAATTGCCTAACTGAGGTGGCATGTAGCTAAGGATTAAACAATTTTGCTAGAAACCTTGGAAATAGGATTTTTTTTTCAAACTAACTCTTCCCATCCCTGTCAGAGATAAAATACAATTAAAGATGGTCCTTGCAGTTGTGCAGCTGGGAGCAACTGGAATTAAAGGCCTTTGAGCATTTTGAAATTACTTATTTCACTATAGATTCAGAGTGGGCAGCTTGGCTGGCTTTTGCTTCTCAAGCCATGCAAATCGCAGCATGAGAAATAGCTTCCATGCCTCTTTTATAATGTGACTTCATTGCACCTGAAATTACACTGCAGAAATACTATTTTGAACTGCAGTTTCCCAGTGGAAAGCTTAGGTCAGGCAAAAGTAGCCTGGAGGGATACATTTGCCTGATTAAATTTGATATATTCTATGTATCTTTCCTTGCTTCTAGCTTTCTCTTAGTACATTTATTCTACAAGCACTAAGCCAGTAATCAACTTCAGCACCCACCTATTAGAGAGATTACTATTTTACAATATATAACCCCTTACTTACAGGCTTTGCTGTTTCTTTCGTATAAACATGAGCTGGGAAACAATGAAATGTGTGCCTTGAGATCAACTGTGTTCTATCCATGTAGAAAGACAGCTTAGATTTTATGCTGCCATGTTAAATTAATGGCAGTGGGGGAGAATTCTTCTCATCCAACCAACAAAATATAAATGAATAAACAAACAGACCTAGTCAATGGTTTAAATGTGAAGGGTTTTATACTAAAAAAAACAACCTTAAAAGCAAATTTTGCCCCTCTTACCCTTCCCTCCCCCCCCCCCCAAAAATAAAAGGATTCACTTCTTTGAGGGGGCTTTTAAAAATATTTTTGACATGTAATTTGTCAATGAAAATTATATCAAGGCACAAAGTTCTCATGGGTTATCTTTTATTTACCTCAAATTATTTATTTTTTCCATAGAAAACTACAAAATTTGCTTACCAAAACTGATTTTTTTTTCTGGGGGGAGGAGCAGGGAGGAGAGAGTGGGCAGAGGGGAGAGAACAAACACTTTTTTTTATAAAAGTTTAAATGAAAATGACTGAGTACATTTCATGAGTTTTTTAAATTTTTTTTTAAGACAAATGCTTCATTTTGAAACTTCGGAAATGTTAGTCACTTTGCAATTCTGATTTTTTTTAAGCAAATGTGTTTTACTTGTTGAAATAAGCTATAAGCCAGTCACCTAAAAGAACTAACTTCCTTTATAACAAAATAGATGTTTGTTTCTGTAGTGTAACTAGAGGTGGATGAGTTGGGCACTGGTCTTGGGCACCAATTTAGAGAGGTCACCAGAAGCACACACCTGTGCTGTGGTGAGCTTAACTGTTTTTTGTGGAACCCATCCCACCAGCACAGCAGCAACAGCCAGAGTGCAGGAAGGCAACACTGTGGCGAGTGAGCTTCTGTACCACCTGCTTTCCAGCACTCACACAGTACTTCCCTCTCCACCCCGACCGCCTTCCCTGGCAAGTGCACTAAAATAGCTAACTATGCTTCTCCTCTGGTTAAGGGATAGTATTTAATCCCTCACTAGCATATTCATTTATTGCACATAGAAATGAAATGTCTCATTTTGTGCTTTTTGTAAACAAACAAAACAAAATGGGTCCATTTGCACTAGTTGTTGTAGATTTTGCTAACAGTTTGTAAAATGCCCTGTTTGTTGTAGGTCAAAACCTGCTTACATACTCCTGCACATAGCTCTATTGCTTTGGCAGAAAACAGTCATTTTTATTACATTTTCCATGGACGCAGACTGCCTGCCTTTATGGGATGTTTGTTATGCTTTGTTTTGTTTTAAGTCTTCCAAACTACTGCTATTGCCATCTATTGCTTTTACTTTCAGGTTTTCACAAAGTAATCTTGTGGAGAAGTGTGCAAGCCTCACTTAACTGGATCAACTACTAGAACTGTGTTGATAACAAGTCGGGCATTGTGGGTGGGGAAGGAGAGTCTATGTATGGTAAAATTGGATTTGATTTCTAAAAATTTTGGGCAACTGAAGATAGAGATGGTCAACTAATGGAATTTTAAAATGCCTAAGCAGTTTAAGCACATAAGAGTTCATAGACACTAGATCTGGAAAGGACCTCGGAAGATCATCGAGTCCAGCCCCCTGCCTCAGGGGCAGGAAGTCAGCTGGGGTCAAAGGATCCCAGCAAGATAAATGTCCAAATGTTTCTTAAAGGAGTCCAGAGTAGGTGCTTGCACTACCTCTGGAAGCTGTTTATTCCAGGTCCTGGGGGTCAGACAGTAAAGAAGTTTTTCCTTGTGTTCAGCCTGAAACAGTCTTGAAGGAGTTTGTGACCGTTTGACCTCATCATCCCTTGGGGCGCTCTGGAGAACAGGTGTTCCCCAGATCCTGATGTACACCCCTTATATACTTATAGGCAGCCACCAGGTCCCCCCTGAGCCTGCGCTTTTCAAGGCTGAAGAGTCCCATGGTTCTCAGCCTGTCATCATAGGGCCTGTTCTCCTGCCTTCTGATCATGCACATGGCTCTCCTCTAGACTCTCCCAAGCTTTTCCACATCCTTTTTAAATTGCAGAGCCCAGAATTGGATGCAGTACTCTAGCTGCGGCCTCACCAAGGCCAAGTACAGTGGGAGGATGACATCTTGGGATTTGCTTGGGAAGCATCTATGGATGCAAGCCAGAGTTTTGCTCATTTTACCAGCTGTGACATCGCGTTGGTGGCCCATATTCATCTGGTGGTCAATCATGACCCCCAAGTCCATTTTGGCCATGGTGCTAGCAAGTATAGCATTGCTGAGCCTATAAGCGTGCTGCGGGGTTTTTTTCCCCCAAGGTGGAGTACCTTGGATTTTTCAGTATTGAACGCCATCAGGTTTTCATCCACCCATTTTCTGAGCCTGTCTAGGTTGGCCTGGATCACCAGCCTATCCTCAGGTGT
>NW_017728994.1:18036176-18042215 GCF_001723915.1 Gavialis gangeticus | reverse complement strand
CCCTTGTCCAGGTGATATGCCACCTGGTCATAAAAGGAGATGAGATTGGTCAGGCAAGACCTACCTGTAACAAACCCATGCTGGCTATCCCTCAGGATGTTGCCATCAGCCAGTTTGTCAAGAAGGGTCTCTTTGATAATTTTTTCCAAGATTTTCCCTGAGATAGAGGTCAGGCTTATAGGTCTGTAGTTCCCTGGATGTACTTTCCTCCCTTTCTTGAAGATAGGTACCATGTTGGCCTTCTTCCAGTTTTTGGGCACTTCACCTGAATTTTTTCCAAGATTTTCCCTGAGATAGAGGTCAGGCTGATAGGTCTGTAGTTCCCTGGATGTACTTTCCTCCCTTTCTTGAAGATAGGTACCATGTTGCCCTTCTTCCAGTTTTTGGGCACTTCACCTGAGTACCACAAGTTCTTGAAGATCCGTGCCAGTGGCTGAGCTGTGGTGCCTTCCAGCTCCTTAAGTACCCTGGGGTGTAAACTGTCTGGGCCAGCTGACTTGAAGTTGTCCAGCCTCTCAAGGTGTTCCTTCACATGGTCTACATTGATGTAGGGTAACAATTCTCCCTCATCCTGGCTGTCCCATACCATATTGAGCAGGGTTGTCCCTTGGGACTGGTGAAAAACCAATACAAAACACCCATTAAGCAGGTTGGCTTTTTCCTGGGTGTCGGTTGTCAGTTGTCCCATTTGACTTAGCAGGGGTCCAAAATTACCCTTGCTTTTCCCTTGGCTCCCCACATATCTAAAGAACTTTTTTTGTCTTTGATATGTGTAGCCAGTTGGATTTCACTTGCGGCCATGGCTTTCCTGGTTTGCTACAGGTCCAGACCAGTGCAGAATACTCCTCCTTTGTGGTGGTTCCTGTCTTCCATCCTTTACAGGTTTTTATTTTTAGACACAGGAGGTCCACAAGTTCCCTGCAGAGCCAAGGGGGCTGCTGTGCCCTTTTGCTATCTTTCCTCTGAGATGGGATAGACGTTGCTTGTGCTTTCAGGATTGCTCCCTTGAGGAGCAACCACTCATCCTGAACTCCCCTCTCCTTCAGGTCGTGGTCCCTTAGGGCCTGGCTGACAAGCCTCCTGAGCTTGTTAAAGTCAGCTTTCCTGAAGTTGAGGACTTCAGCATTGCTGACTGACTTGCCAGCTTTGCAGTAGATAGTGAAAGTGATCAGCTTATGGCCATTTTCTCCCAACTTTCCTTCGATCATTAGGTCACTGACTAGTTTGCTCCCCTTTGCCAGTACCAGGTCTAGCAGTGCTTTGCCTCTTGTTGGTCCATAGATTTCTTGAGTCAAATAGAGCTCACCTACATGTGTGAGGAAGGTTTGCAACTGTTCAGATTCGGCTGAGTGCTCTTCCCACAAGATGTCTGGGTAGTTGGCTACCATGCCCTGGCAGTGTGCAGCCTCAGCCAGTTCATTGGCAAATTCTTGGTCAAGTTCTTGATCCTGGGTAGGAGGTCTGTAATACACTCCCCTGTGCTGTGTTCCCCATGGATTTTAAACCAGAGGGTCTCCAGTTGTCCACCCTAGGCACCGATGTTGGCTTGCAGGGATGCGTAGCTTTCCTTGACATAGAGAGCTACACCCCTGCCCCTTTTGTCCACTTGATCTCTCCTGTACAAGGTATAGCTGTCTATACCTATGGCCCAGTCATAGGTGGAGACCCACCAAGTCTCCATTATCCCTATGATATCATAGTCATTTTTGTTTAGCAGAAGGGCCAGTTCCTTCTGTTTATTTCCCAAGCTCCTGACATTGGTATACAGGCACATAACTGTCCCATTGGAGGCCCTAGTCTTCCCTACACATTGTTCCGGGGCTGTGGTAGGGGTGGGTTCCCTTGAGTGCCTTAGATTGCTGGATTTGCAAAAGTTGCCCAGTGGACTTGCTGTGGTGGTAGTCCCCCCATCCCCCAGCGGGCTTAGTTTAAAGCCCGGTTGAGCAGGTCAGCCATTCTGGCTAAGAAGATCTTCCTCCCCAATGTAGTGAGGTGGAGGCCATCTCTTCCCAGCAGACCACTGTCTCTCTCATCAAATAGTGGACTATGATAACTTCCATTCCTTTCAATAGGATTTGGTTACTTCAAGGGGCTATACCTAGCTCCTGTTGATACCAGAGGGACTTAGTTTTCCAACCTGCTTAAGTATTTTTCAAAGTATCATGAAGTATTTACCTGCATGTTGAGTCACCTAAAAACTGTTTGAAAGTCTTGATCTATGTGCCCTATATGGAGAAAAAAGTATTCCAAAATAGGGAAACTCACTGATAAGTCACTTCATACGAAAAAAATCAGAAAAAAAAATAAAACCTTATCTATGTTTTTCTTTTAGCTTATGATTGGCAACATGCAGTCTTGTCACTTGTGTGAAGTCCTAATACCTTTGGTGGGTTTCCTAAATTACTGCAATAAAGTGATCTGAGGAAGCCCATTAGTCTCTTTAAGTTCACCCACATGCATCTCAGATTTAATGATGTCAGACTTGCTACAGTTCAGAGTCAGGCTTGATACACCCAGGAGTCAGTGGTAGAATCCTTTTGTTGGAGTAGGCATGATAGAACACGTAGTGTCATCCAGGACATTCATAGCTTTTAAAAATGACATTTCTTCTGACGTAAACAACACAAAACAGATAATACTTTACACAATTTTTAGTCTTGAAAAAAGTACCTGATTTATACTTAATAAAGTATTTGTTGCCTGTTAAGTACCTGTAGATTGTAAAAGTAACACTTAGTAAAGTTAAATTAGTATAAGAGGTATGTCTAGCGGTTCATGTAATTAACTTCAGCTAACATGTTCAAATCAATATGTTTGCTAATGGTATGCCACAAGCTTGCAAACAGTATTTAGGCATGTAGTCATTAGTTAAAAAAAATACAGGAGTTGTATCAAATTAGATATTAATTGACATATGAAATGTCTCTTCATGTTTTAAGTAATATCAGGTAAGTAGTATATGAACAATTTGTACTGTTCCTTTCTTTAGTAGTTGTAAGAAATGCTGGGTTCCAGGCTTGAAACTCAGTTTACGCTTAGGCACCTTTGCATGGTTCTGGTGTGAGGTAGGTGTGGATTATGTTTAAACTCACTTTAAAGAAGCATGTTAAATGCCTAACCTGTAAATGAGCGTCAGAACTTCAGTCCCATTTTCGGCTTCCCAGTCTCAAAGGGAATCTGATCGACAAAATTCTACCAATTGCTCCATCTCATACATGGAAGAGATTGGCCAGTAAAATTAATAAATGCATCATACATGCACTGTTTAGTAAAGAGAATATTTTGAAATGACTCCTTTAAAAACCTAATGGCTCGTTTGAATGAAGGAATTATTTGTTTTTTGTCAGTACAGTTAATGTGGTATTTAATGAAGGAGCCAACAACAAAGCATAACTTTCAGATTCCAGGTTCCCTCATGCTACAGTTTTTGTATTACAATCTGAACCAATATGATATAAACTCATTTTAAACCTGGAATGCTACAGAGTAACTATTTTTAGAGTCACTTTTGGGAGTAGTACTATAGAACAACTGGTCTGAACATGGTCAATGAAAAGAATATTGATGCTTATTGCTTGTATTACAATAGCTGAGATCGGTACAACTGGTGTAGTAAACTAAAGAGCTGCCCTGAGATGCTTGCATCTTTCAAGTGCAGCTGAAAATGTTATTCTGCACTAGTACAGTGAAATAATGGATTTCAACCCTTAAATCCATTACATCTGTTTAAAGAGAAAATACTGTTTAAGAGCAATCCTGATGTACCATTGTGTTACCACTGCAGTCAATGTTTTCTTGGTATGATTCTTTGCATCTTAAGGAGAATCCTGCACCCTATCCCATTGGCTAGAAATTTAGGATTCCTTAAAGTAAAGGTTTAGCTTATTGAATGGAACAGTATTTCTTAAATGCATGGGGGATTTGCTTCATCATTCATCTATGAAAAGGAGGCAATTAATTAGAGGAGAAAAAAGTGAAATATTATTCATTCATGACTGAAGGAACATGGTAGTTCTGGGAATAAATCTCCTCTATTTGGTGTTCTTACTGTCCTTTTTCTAAAACATCTTTTCTAAACACAGGAAAAACACAAGGTTTTGGAAAGGGGGAGGAAAAGGATCTGCAGCAATTTGTTTTGCTCACATTCCTCAATAGAGTCATGGATTTTTTTTCAGACCATATCATGCAATGTTTTTTTCTCAGTATGCAATAGCTAAAGTAATGCCTTTTTAAACTGTGTTGTCTCAGGGAATATCTGCCAGAGAGAGAGGACAGTCCAGTATTTAGAGTACGACTCTTGAATTTGGGAGTGTGACATTAAAATCCCTCGTTGGCCACATAATTCCTATATGTTTTTTATGAAACTTTGCCTTGGACTTCAGTTTCTCATCTGCAAAATGGTAATGATAGCATTTCTCTACTTCATGGCAATCTTGTGAGAATAAATAAGTGAGTGCCTCATGCTCTGTAACATACTATAGCTGTTCAGGCTTTTTAAGTAAATGCTTTAAATCAGTTATAGTGTAGCCACCATCTTGTTTATTATAGGTCATATTTCTGCTTTTTATATCATTTTATTTCACATTATCAGGACAAATTTCAGCACATAAAATAACAGAACATTCTGAAAACTGAGGCATACACGTAGACATGCAGTAGAGTTTCTGACAATTTCCTGTTGTTATTGTGGCATAACACAATAAGGTAATTTAGCAATGCAGATGGCACTGCTGTGTTCCATGCAGATGGCACTGATTTACTGTTGTGCTCTACAAGGTAATGGAAGTCTTTCATTGTTAACAATGATTGACAGCTCAGCACAGGAATAACAAAGCTCAGGATTGCTCATGCTTCTAGCTGGCTGAGTATCTTGAAAAATGAAAATCAAGGTGAGTGTGAGGCAAATAATCCAAATATATTTCTAGTATGAAAACTCTAATTCTGCTTCCAAGTTATCTTTTTTTTTCTGCTTCTGGAAGTAGCAGTTATTTGTCAAGTGGTTCAGAAAGGTCCTATACTCCTTGACATCCTGAAATGGGGTATCTTTTAATGTGTCCAAGAGAGGGGATTTAAAAACACTAGGTTTTCCCATTCATTTATTATATCAGTAACAAGATATAAACCATGTCTTTTGCTCATAGATGGAAAAGCCAAATAAGAGTGGAGAAAGTTCTTTCCTTACAGGACATACCTACTGGATTGCTAAAATGCTACATGCATGTCTACATTGTTTTTAACATTTAAATTGTGGAAATAATTATCAAGCTAATAAAAATACTGGATAGCGGTAGTTTTAATCCAGGCAAAAACAATGCAAGTTTCCAACCTTCTACACCCACTTCTTGCAAATGCATGTGAATCCTGACATGCACACTCCCCTTTCTTATTTTACTTCTGGGTCTCCCCCTTGGTCAGAGACTAGTCACATCAAACACTGCCTGTGTGAGTTCCAGTTGTGGGATGTGCACAAATGCAGAGTAAAACAAGAGTACCAAACTAATCTTAACTTGTGACCTAATCAAGAATTTGAACTCAAGTCTCCCAAGGGAAAAAAAAGCTATTCCACTTATTTTTCAGCTGAAAAAACCATTTCAAGTGAGTATAGACCATTCCTCTTGAGGGAAGGTGTCAGATTGATGTACTGCAGCACAAAATGGGAGTATAAGTATATGCGATGTTCATGGACTAGTGAATAGGGCTAGTTTACTATGAAACAAATTACTAGCAAAACAAATGAGCCAGAGCTAACCTCAGATTCTCTAGTTTCCTATTTAACGAAGATGGAGCTGATTTTGGCACATTCCTAATGGTGCCATTTCATGGGAAGTTTAAGAACTAAAAGTTTGTTCATTCTTAATTTTATTTTTAAATGTATAGAGCCAGGAAAAGGAGCTTAGAGGAATAGAAATTGCTTATTGCTCTCCTCATAATGAGAAGAATTTTTTGCTCAGGGGGTTTTGGCTAATGTATATGTACTCAAAATTAACCAACTTGAGTATTTCATAGAATCATAGAATTAGGGTCAGAAGGGACCTTGTA
>NW_017728994.1:18029965-18032112 GCF_001723915.1 Gavialis gangeticus | reverse complement strand
TTACCTTAGGGGGAAATCAGCTATTGCTGCCCCCACTGCTGTCTCCTCTTCAGCTGCTGCCTTCACCGCCGAGGTAAGGTGGGTACACATGTGGCACACATGCACCCTGCTCCCTCTACTCCTGCTTCCCAACTGCCACTGTTTAATAACCACTGTTCTGTTCCACAAATGTTATACTAACAAGCAGCCTTTCCTGCTACATGAACATTAGTAAGGCAAGGTAGATTACATGACTTTAATTTGACAACTGATATTAACTCAGAAATATGGGGAAAGGTTTTTCTTAGGTGTTAGGTACCCAGATCTCCCTGCATTTTGGTGGCATTTTGAAGGCCTAAATTCTTTAGATTCCTTTGAAAATCCTAGCCTACGGGGCTACACCAGCAGCCTAGGATTGTATATATATTTAGTATGCAAAATTCTCAGTTCAAGTTCAAGAGCTTCTTTTCAGCAAGAGCTTGGCTTGCCAGTTTGTTCAACTCTTGGGAAGAGAGGGGCTTGAAACTCTGCTGAAAGACATTTTCCTGCTCATTTGGGATCAGTGTTGAGAGTATCTGAAAAGACAGTGAACTTCTAAGGCTGGTTCTACCTAGAGGCAGATCAGGCAGTTGCCAAAGGTAGCAAAATATGTATTGAA
The DNA here is from genome assembly GCF_001723915.1 of Gavialis gangeticus. Lineage (NCBI taxonomy): Eukaryota > Metazoa > Chordata > Crocodylia > Gavialidae > Gavialis > Gavialis gangeticus. The sequence goes on along the minus strand of NW_017728994.1, from coordinate 18,031,475 downwards.
TTTTAAGGTGTGGCTTTGCTTGCCCAGAAGGAAGAATTAGGCCCAACAAGAGGCTTAAGGTTAAGAGGGGGAAAATGATGGGAAATGCACGGAAGAGTGAATAATAGTGGCCGTTTTGGAAGAGACTCAGATTTAAGTAATTTCTGCCCTGTCTGTCAATTATGTACATCTTAATTTGTTAGTCTATGAAGGTATATCTACCTTGTCTTCTGACTGACTTAAATCTAACACAGCTACCTAACTACCTCTCTTTCAAAATGGCCACTATATTTCATTCTTCCTGGATTATATTGGGAATGGGAAAGGATTTCATACATATAATAATAGCATAAGCTTTCATGAACCAAAGTATACTTCACCATATGCTGTGAAAGAACGTGCAGAAAGCAGAGTATATGGAAGAAAGAGGAATTAGAATACAAAAGCCAAAGAAGGGAGAGAGAGAGATGGGGCTAGCAGGGCAGTGCTAAGAGAAATTAATGAGTATGAACATGAGTCGGCAATGTGGGGAGGCAGCTAGGAAGGCCAACTGCACCTTCTCGTGCATCCACAGATGCATCTCGAGCAGGTCTAAGGAGGTGATCCTCCCCCTCTATGCGGCACTGGTCAGGCTGCAGTTGGAGTACTGCATCCAGTTCTGGACGCCGCACTTTAAGAGGGATGTGGACAGCATGGAGAGGGTCCAGAGGAGGGCCACTCGTATGATCAAGGGACAGCAGGGTAGGTCCTATGAGGAAAGGTTGCGGGACCTGAACCTGTTCAGCCTTCAAAAGAGAAGGCTGAGGGGGGATCTTGTGGCCTGTTATAAACTGGTTAGGGGGGATCAGCAGGCGCTGGGGGAGTCCCTGTTCCCCCGAGCGCCGCAAGGAGTGACCAGGAACAATGGTCACAAGCTGGCGGAGGGAAGGTTTAAGTTGGACATCAGGAGGCGCTACTTCACGGTCAGGGCAGCTAGGGTCTAGAACCAGCTTCCACGTGAGGTGGTGCAGGCTCCCACCCTGGGGGTTTTTAAGAGGAGGTTGGATGACCACCTTACTGGGGTCATTTGACCCCAGTGCTCTTCCTGCCATGGCAGGGGGTCGGACTAGATGAGCTGCTCAGGTCCCTTCCGACCCTAGAAACTATGAAACTATGAGTAGTAAACTCATAGCAACAAAGAGGGTCTGTAACAGGAGGGTCTTCTCAGAGCCAATCTGTCCTCAGCTCACCCACCTGTTCCTGGGCGAACTGCCTGCCTTATTGCCCACCATGCCTTGATGTTAATTAATTCATTGTTGTTAATTAAGCAGGAGGCTGCCCATTTCCTTGCCCCAATGCCAGGGGGCAGTATCTGCAGCTCCATACCTCCCCTACACTGCAGCCCATGCCTTGCAGATGGCATCCACTGTTCTTATCATCACTGACCCCCATACTGCACCCCAGAATCCTCCAATCAGGACCCCTCTTAGATCTCTTCATTCAGGCAGCCTACTCTGCCCTCATTCAGGGCTGCCTAGTTCCCTGAATCATT
>NW_017728994.1:18018093-18024965 GCF_001723915.1 Gavialis gangeticus | reverse complement strand
CCTACCAGAGCTGCTTCTTTGGCAGCTGCATCTGCCCTGAATCATTTCCCCTCTCACTTCTGTGTCCACCTTCTGGCCCTATTAGTGGGTGACCCACCCAGTTTTGGGAGCTGGGGTTAAGGCACCCCAGCCCACCTTTCACCGGGGTGGTAACTGGCCTGGCATTTCCTGGGGGCTCCCATGCCACTGAGAGCCCCACCAGGCCACCCACTCCTGGCAGAGTGCAGTTTTAGGTCATGCCCAGGACCAGGAGACTCTAGACCATCCCCTACAGCTCCTCCCTTACCTTCATGTATTCCAGCAGCCTGGCAGCCAGGTGGTATTGCTACCTTTCTATCAGCAGGGAAATGCCCTGTTTATATAAGCAGCCCTGAGTCTAAAATGGCTGCCTTAATCAGGCACCTGCTGGCTGCTTGGCTTCGGTCCTTAAACTGGCAGGCACAAACAGTGCCCTGCCACAGGTTCACAAAAACCAATCCAGGTATTGAGACAAGAATTCATAGTCGCTGTTTAAACGATACTTAACAAAGTCCAGTTTGTGGATGATTTCTTGTTCCACAGTTTCCCGTTCAAATTGTTTTTTACTTTGCTTTTCTCAGGGGAAAAAACAAACAAACATCTTGAGGTCAGTGATGGAGGGAGATTGTAATGTTCTGATGATGGCTTTTGAGTCATTCTGCAGATGATGTCATATCAGTGTTCATTCATTCATTCTTACATGTAGGGATTGCCCTGTCTGTCGATGTAGACAGCAGAGGGCATTATAAGCAGGTGATGGCATATATGATTTCGTAGAATTGCAGGTGAATGAAGCTTGGATGTTGTACGCCCTGTTATTAGGTCCAGTGATCCATTTTTGGGCCCCCCTGCCAAAAATAATTTTGGGGTCCCTGGCCCCAAAGAAGCCAGCAGCATTGTCAGCAGTGGGGTGGGGAGAGGGGGGCAAGAAGCCAGATGCACACATGTCAATACCAATGGGAAAGTCTGAGGGGGGAAGGGCCAAGGTGGGATAGCGGCATTGCCCAGAGCTGCACTACCCTGGCCACCTCCCAGCCCCAGCTGCACCAGCCCCAGCCCCAGCCCCAGCCGCCTCCCATCCCTAGCCATGCCAGTCCTGGCCCTGGCAGCCTCCCAGCCACACCAGCTCTGGCCTCGACTGCCTCAGCTACCTGCTGGCTCCAGCACCTGCCCTGGCTGCCTCCTGGCCCGAGCTCCAGCTGCCTCCCCACCCCGGCTGCCTCCCCACAACAGCTGGGAGGGCCCAGAACCAGGGCCCAGAGCAGGGTCAGCTTTGGTTGCACTGCCGGGCTGGAGGGGATGGAGCCCCTGGGACTCCTGAGCCTGCCCTACCCCACCCCATGTTGTCCCCAGGAAGAACCCGGAAGCTTCTCCAGAGGTTCAACACCAGGCATCCAAGGGGGAGAGGGCACATGGCCTTCCTGATCTTTGCACAGTTGAGGGCAGGCTATAGCTGCAAGCTGAGCTCAGCCTCTGCTCTGCGTCTCCATGCCTCGCCGCCACCACTTTGAAAGCAGTGGGCACAGCAAGGCACGTGGCAGTGGGCACCACTTTCAAAGCAGTGGCAGCAAGGCACAGAGACACAGAGCAGAGGCTTAGCTCAGTTTGCAGCTGTGGCCTGCCCTTGCCTATGCAAAGACTGGGGGGCCAAGTGCCCTCCCCACCCTTGGCTGTCTGGCACCATGCCTCTGGAGGAGCCTCCAGGCTCCGACTGGCCCATGACCTGGCTGGGCTGGAGCCCCAGTCACGGTGAGTGGGGGCCAGGCTGGGGGACAATCTCCACAGTGCAGGAGGGAGTGGGACAGGGGCGGGGTGAATGATTTGCCCTTCCCCTACCCCATTCTCTCCTGCACTGGGGGGTGGGGGAGGGTCTTGATCTGCCCTTCCCCCAAGCCCATAGAAATAAATCAGATTAAAAGAAACTTACCTGTCTCCAGCTGGGCTGGCTGTGAGTGCACAGGGTAGCTCAATGTGCCTGTTTCTCCCCCCATGCAGTAGGAATCTGCAGCCAGGCTGCCCTAAGGCTGCTGCTGCTGCTGCTGCTTTGTGTTTGGAGGAGTTCAGCCCCATTAGCCCCCCAGTTCTGCTACCTATGCATGGGGGGCCCTTAGCTGCAGATCCCCCTGCAAACACAGGTTTTGCAGTATAGGATGCAGTATAGGGGCTGGCCCTGTAGTGATCATATGGTCTGTACTGATGTGGGGACACAGTAGGCATTCAGGACCCGCAGGCCTGGTGCCTTGGTGAGGATAGGAGCTTGTTGATTTGTTGTCTGAGACACCGCTTGAGGTTGAGGAGCTGTCTGTAAGCCAGGAGAGGTACCTTGAGACAGTCATCCTTTTCCAGAAGGGGTTGGAGGTCATTAATAATGTATCTTAGGTTGGTATTGTAGCAGGTTGGAGTGAAGTCTGGGTCTGGCTTTGTTGATCTGAGTGGTTACCATTTTAGAACTATATTGTAATTGTAAAAATCCCTGCTCAAGGTCCTTAAGATGTTCATCCTAGTCAGTGGGGTCAGAGCAAATCTGATTGTAACATAGAGCTTGCTAGACAATAGATCTAGTGATGTGCTTAGGATGAAAGGTGGTGGTATGAAGGTACTTGTGGGCATTGATAGGTTTCCAATACAATGTGAAGGCCGTATGGTCACTGAAAACCTTCACTGTAGTGTCTAGTAGGGCTGTGCAAAGCTTCAGGTGCTGATTCGATTTGGAGGAGATTCAGCCTTATTCAGCAGCTGAATTTCCAAATCTGAATCTAATCAGGAGACCAGTTAAAAGATCTGAATCAATTCAAAGCTCTCCAAATTGATTCAGAAAATATTCCGAGACCTTCGGAGATTTGGGCAGTCCCCACTCACTGCAGCAGGGAGCTGGACCTGGACTCCATGCTGGTAAGTAGGAGGTGGGGGAGGGGGGACAGAAGGTGGGGGAGGGGATCCATGGGGGGACCCCTGCCAGGCCCCATCCCCTGCCTGATTCCCCCCTCCGCCCCAGCTCCTGGCTCTTTAAAAAAAAAAAAGAAGCCCTGACTCACAGGATGCTGTAGTGGCCTCAGGGCTTCTGGGGGCTCATGGCAGAGCTCCCCACACAGTGTGTGGCAGCAGGGATCTCTTCCCCACCTGGCAGCAGCTGGTGAGTTGGGGCTTTTTCTTTACAGATCCAGCAGCTGGGGCCACACAGGGCAGCTATGGGGGGAGGCGGGCTGGGAGAGTGGGCGGAGTTTAGGGGACTCATGGCAGAGCCCCCCATGCAGCGTGGGGCAAAGGAGGGAAGTGGGGATCACCCCCTGCCTGACTGCAGCCAATGAGTGGGGCTTTAAAAAAAAAGAGCTGGGAGCTAGGGCTGGGAGAGCAGGCAGGGGATGGGGGCTTGTGACAGAGCCCTCCCCCACACAGCTCAGGGCAGTGGAAGACAGTGGGGATCACAGCTGGTGATTGCTGGGATTTTTTTTCAAAGAGCTGGGGCCAGGCAGGCCAGCCATTGAAGGGCCTGAGAGAGCGGACGGGGGATGGGGCTGATTTGGAGATGCACTGATTCGGCGTCAGCCAAATCTCTGAATCAGATTCAACCAAATCAATTCAGGACAGTGATTCGAATCACCAGATCAAATCCCTGCCCCCTGAATCTGAATCCAAAGTGAATACTAGCCGCTTCACACAGGCCTAATGTTTAGGACATGAATCTGTTCCACGGACTATTCCAGAGTTAATTTGAAGGATGGTGGAAGTTGTTAGTCTTGGTGAAATTTCTCTAGAGACCTTCCTATGGGTCCATATTATGAAGATATCATTGATGTACCTGAGGTATACCAGGAGGATGGGAGGGCAACTTCGAGGGAAACAAACTTCAAGATCTGTCATAAATACATCGGTATATTGGGGGCTGTACATGTGCCCATGGCAGTAACTTTTGTTTGTAGGTATAGGGAGTCCCTTAACCTGAAATAGTTGTGTGTAAGGAGAAAGTGGGAGAGCTTAAAAGAAAAAGAAGCAGTTCTCTATTTTGGAAATGCTAGGAGTAGTAAAATCCTGATTTTTAAAAAAAAATCTATAATTATTATTTGTTTAATGGTAGCATTTAACCAAGTTCGGGGCCCTATTTTGCTAGCCACAAGTCTTCCCGGCTACATCAGGATCACAGGCACGTTTCTCTCTTTCTCTCTGTTTTTTTTTCTCTTTTTTTTTGTGGTAAGCAACTCTAAAATGTTTGGCAGTCCACTTTCTGGATGTTTAGTCTGCCAGTCACTGAACACCCACTGCCACTCACTGAACACCCACTGAATGTGATGCAATGAAAAATCAGAGCTGATTAAGGGAGTCAAATAAATAGGTATGCTGAGGCTCATAGAATACTGAAAACTGCATGGCAATATCTGAACCAGCACCCCAAGAGAGCTTTGGAAAAGGCATATAGTGAAGTTTCAGTTTCAGGGGGAAAAAAATCTTACCTTAATGAATGCCCTAGTCTGGTCAGGAAACTGAATTATTTTGTTTAATTTAGTCTCCATTTTCATTCTACTGTTTAGAAAATAATATGACTGAACCATATGTAAATCACAAATAATTCTGCAATAGGGATTTAGATTTGTGCCTTAATTTTGCTCACTTTTTACATTGTGTCATTAACTAGTGCCAGATATTGTGTTACATTTGCTTTACTCTTACATTACTATTAACAGAATACACTTTGATTAATGTTGGTAAAATTAATCCAAGAGGAATTAAAGACGTCATGGATCCTAGTGGAAAGAATTACCAAAATGTTGTAATAAAAGTAGTGGAAACCTGGAAGGAAAAAAAAGCAAAAATTGGAAGAACTGATAAATCTGTAGAGCAGAATTATTGGAAACCCTCTACCATGAATAGAAAGATTGATGCAATGATTGCTTTATACCAAAAATACTAGCCAGGTTAGTGAATCTATGCTATCTCTTTGTAATTTAAGCTGGATACCCTGGGTCATATTCCATGTAACTAAGATAGCTTGCCTGAAATAATTTGGTGTGAAGGGTTTAAATGAACCAGCTTCAGTGGTGCTCAGCCTTCCAGGCCGCATGCCAGCCTGACTGCCAACTGGTATTATCTACTATGTGGAGCCATGTCATCTGGCCCATGGGCTCCCCATGAGTCCAGAAGTTTGACAGCAGGAGAGTGGCAATTAATGCTGCTATCAATGACAAATTTCTAAACTCATGTGGAGCCCAGTGGGCAATGTGGACATGGCTCTGTGGGCCACGTATGGTCCACAGGCCAGAGGTTAAGCACCACAGAGCTATATGAATCTTTTGATAGGGCAAATTTTTGCAGCAGAATGCTAAGGAATATTTTTTAGTGGCATGTTATGTAATGTAATTGCAAAATGGATCATTTTGACTTGCACTGAAAATGCTAGCTAAAGCCCTATGGCATAACACCTTTTTTTCCTGGATTCAGTCTATCACCCATCTGCATATCGATGAAGGGATTATTAGGTATACCTCTTATGAAGACGACAACTTTTTGAAAAAGAAATAAAATATATTTTAGAGTAGAGTATTATCAGAGGGTATTGATTATAGACAAATGTGTGTGTAAATATATACATGGCACATGAACAAAGGGTAAAGTCACCCCTTACAAACATTTCAGGTCTCCCACATGTTCTTTATTTGTTAATTGAGTTACTAGGTGGGAAAAATGCTAATGATTTTAGAATGTTTTAAGAAAGTATTACATTGATTGTGTCTCTCTTGTCCCCCGTTCAGCTGATAAGATAGGTGTTCCTTAATTTACAGTAAAGCCCAATTGAGCAACCCTCTGTCAGAAATTAAAAACAAAAAATGCACAACACTCCCCCAAGTGTCACAGCATAACTGTTCTACACAGAAAAATATCATGGCTTTAAAATCCAAGAACTTCAGTATGCATTTGAGGGTGTAGGTTAGAGTATGCCTCTGGGAAGCTTAGTTCTGGGAATCTTCCTCTCCAGTGGTCCCTTTCTCTAAATGTGTGGTCATGGGATTTCAGACCTAAATAGCACAACAGTATTATGCAGAAACCTCTGTCACATCCCTGGGACTGTCCATTTTAGGTGCTAGGCAAGTTTTATTTGGAGGAGAAAATTCCAGTTCAGGGGAGCAGGAGGAAACACTTATCTAGCAGAACTAAGGGTTTGTTTGTTTATGCTTAATAGAATAATACTGAACTCTTGCATAAGGCTTTTCATCAGTAGCTTTCAAAGGCTATAAAGGAGTTCACTTACATTCCCTCAGGTAAGAAATCTCTGGTACAAAGAGGTGATGTGAATTAATCAGCTCCACCAGCAGGCCACTAACAGAGCCACGAATCAAGCTTAGGTTTCTTGAGTTCCACTTGGCACACTGCCAAATAGCATCTGTTTGAAGAGGCCAAAGGAGGTTGAAATCTTAGAGAGACTTCATATATATGGTTTCATGATAGCATCTCAGCTGTAATAATGCACTTCTGCCATTTTAATAGTAAATATTTACATACCTCCTTCCTCCAACAGTGGTCAAAGGTAGGGGAGAGCAGAGTAGGTCTGTGCAAAGTGGCTAGTATTCGATTTGGATTTGGCTGATTTGGGGGACAGTGATTCGATTTGGTGATTTGAATCACTGTCCCAATTTGATTTGGCCAAATCTTTGAATCAGCCAGGCCAGGCCCATCTTGCAACCTTCTCCCAGCCCCAGCTCCAGGCACTTGTAAAAAAAAAAAAAAGAAAAAAAGAAAAAAGAAAGAAAAAAAAAAGCCACAGTTCACCAGGTGCTGCCAGGCAAGGGTCAATCCCTGCTGCCCCTCACTGCCCCATGCTACATGGGGGGGGCTCTGCCATGAGCCCGTGACTCCCTCCTCGC
>NW_017728994.1:18017571-18017869 GCF_001723915.1 Gavialis gangeticus | reverse complement strand
TTAAGAAAAAAAAAGGAACCCCCCCCAAACTCACCACTCCTGCCAGCGGGGAGAGATCCCCATTGCCCCCCTCCAGTGCCCTGCACCACATAAGAGGCTCTGCATGAACACCGAGGCCACAGAAGTGGTGAATCCTAGGGTTTTCCTTGTCTTTTTTTTTCTTAAAGGACTAAAACTGGCCCAGGTGGGGAACCTGTGGGGGGCTGGGGTGCACGGGGTGTTGGGGGCTTGGGGCAGAGCCCCCCATGCAGCATGGGGCAGTGGGGAGCAGCAGGGATCACCCCCCTGCCTGGCAGCA